>NC_066579.1:364623925-365223925 GCF_024323335.1 Lathyrus oleraceus | reverse complement strand
TACAAGGAGACAAAAATCCTAGTAAGAGGAAATTGTCAAGAAAACAAAGAGAAAGCTATGCCGAAAACGTCCTATTGACTTTAATTCCACTACTGCCATTATGTCTTCAAGCCTCTCATCTCCTGCTGTCGGATAGAAGTGATTAGTTTGTTCAGTCCTTTGAACTTGGATGAAGCTGTCTGAGAACGGGACATAGTCATACGCTTTAATCCCTAATTTTTGCCTGGACCGCCTTTTCAGGTTTTCAATCCACCAGGATACCCCTTTTTGCCCAAGCCGCCTTTTCAGGTTTTCGACTTGCCGGGTGCCCATTTTTTTATGTTTATCCCTAATTTTTGCCCGAACCTTTTTGGTTCGCCGGGATGCCCTTACTTTTGCCTAGGTACGTCGACCTAGCAGGTCTCTTTTATGCGTAGTATTTTTTGACTATGTCTGCGTTCACGGGATGCGGGAAGTCTTCGCCGTCCATTGTAGTAAGCATCATGGCTCCACCAGAGAATGCCTTCTTAACTACAAATGGCCCTTCGTATGTGGGAGTCCATTTGCCTCTGGGATCACCTTGTGGTAGAGTGATGCGCTTTACCACCAAATCACCAATATGGTACACCTGTCTCCTGACTCTTTTGTTAAATGCCTGGGTCATGCGCTTCTGATATATCTGTCCCTGACAAACAGCCGCAAGTCTCTTCTCATCAATCAAGTTTATCTGATCGAGTCGAGTCTGAATCCATTCCTCTTCATCTAAGCCCGCCTCTTTCATGATTCTTAGAGAGGGAATCTGAACTTCCACTGGTAAAACGGCTTCCATTCCGTAGACTAAAGAGAAAGGAGTTGCTCCTGTCGAAGTGCGTACTGAAGTGCGATAACCGTGAAGAGCAAACGGTAACATCTCATGCCAGTCTTTGTACGTCACCGTCATCTTTTGTATGATCTTCTTGATATTCTTATTAGCAGCTTCTACAGCGCCATTCATCTTTGGTCGGTACGGAGAAGAGTTATGGTGCTTTACGTTGAACTGCGTGCAGAGTTCAGTAATCATCTTGTTGTTCAAATTAGTACCATTGTCGGTGATAATCCTTTCAGGGATACCATACCGACAAATAAGACTATTCTTGATGAACCGTGCCACCACATTCTTGGTGACAGAAGCAAATGAGGCGGCCTCTACCCACTTTGTAAAGTAATCAATAGCGACAAGGATGAAGCGATGTCCATTAGAAGCAGTAGGTTTAATCTCCCCAATCATATCAATGCCCCACATTGCAAAGGGCCAAGGTGCGGTCAACACGTTCAATGGAGCAGGAGGTGCATGTACTTTATCCGCATATATCTGGCACTTGTGACAGGTTCTGGAGTGATGGTGGCAATCAGCTTCCATGGTAGACCAATAATACCCTGATCTCATAATCTTCTTGGCCATCGTATGTCCACTAGAATGAGTCCCAAAAATACCGTCGTGCATATCTCCCATAATCTTTTCTGCTTCCTTTTTATCCACACAGCGAAGCAAAGTCGAATCGTGGTTACGTTTGTATAATACTCCATTACTCAAAAAGAATTTAGCAGAGAACTTCCTCAGGAATTTTCTGTCATTGATAGATGCCCCCTCAGGGTATTCCTGAGTTTCTAAATATCTTTTTACTTCGTGGAACCAAGGTTTCTCTTCCACTTCATCAGTATTAAGCTCATAACAATGTGTTGGTTCATCCAATCGCTCAATGGTGATCATGGGAGCTTCATTGTCCCATCTGACTCTGAACATAGATGACATGGTAGCCAATGCGTCTGCCAACTGATTCTCTTCTCGTGGGATATGTTCGAATGTAATCTCTCCAAAGTATGGGATTAGTGACAACACCTTCTCTCGATAAGGGATGAGATTCGGATGTTTAGTGTCCCATTCTCCTTTGATCTGACTGATTACTAATGCTGAGTCTCCGTACACACTCAAAAACTTGATCCTTAGGTCTATGGCAGCTCTGAGTCCCAAAATACATGCTTCATACTCAGCCATATTATTGGTACAATCAAAACATAGTCTAGCAGTGAAAGGCGTATGGCAACCCCTGGGAGAAATAATTACGACACCAACACCGTTGCCCAACGCATTAGAAGATCCATCAAAAACCATAGTCCATCGGGATCCCGGTGCGGGTCCTTCATCCGGTCCATGTTCTTCATGATTGGTAACAAACATGACATCTTCATCTGGAAACTCAAAATTCATAGATTGGTAATCATCCACCGCTTGATGAGCCAAATGATCAGCTAGCACGCTTCCTTTGATTGCTTTCTGAGTAGTATACTGGATGTCATACTCTGTTAAGATCATCTGCCATCTTGCTATTCTTCCGGAGAGAGCGGGTTTCTCAAATATGTATTTGATAGGATCCATCTTAGAAATCAATAAAGTGGTGTGATTCAACATATACTGTCTCAGTCGGCGAGCAGCCCAGGTCAAAGCACAACAAGTTTTCTCGAGCAGTGAGTATCTTGTTTCACAGTCGGTAAACTTTTTGCTAAGGTAGTATATGGCATGCTCTTTTCGACCAGACTCGTCATGTTGCCCCAACACGCACCCCATTGAATTTTCTAACACAGTTAAATACATGATTATAGATCTTCCTTCAACTGGTGGTATCAGGATCGGAGGTTCCTGGAGATACTTCTTGATTTTTTCAAAAGCTTCTTGACATTCGTCATTCCATATCATCTCTTGATTCTTCCTTAGTAGTTTGAAGATGGGCTTGCAGGTAGCAGTTAAATGGGAGATAAACCGGGCAATGTAATTCAAACGTCCCAAGAAACCTCTGACTTCCTTATCTGTACGGGGCACTGGCATTTCTTGGATAGCTCTCACCTTGGCCGGGTCAACCTCAATTCCTTTACCGCTGACAATAAATCCCAAGAGTTTACCAGATCTTACTCCAAAGGTGCATTTGTTCGGGTTCAATCTCAGCTTGTATTTCTTCAACCTCTCAAACAATTTGTACAAATGATCGAGATGTTCTTCTTCAGTATTAGATCGGGCTATCATGTCATCCACATATACTTCTATTTCATGATGAATCATGTCATGGAACAAAACCACCATAGCACGCTGGTACGTTGCCCCAGCGTTCTTTAAACCGAATGGCATTACTTTGTAACAGAACGTGCCCCATTGCGTCACAAACGTAGTTTTCTCCATGTCCTCAGGCGCCATCTTAATCTGGTTGTAACCTGAGAATCCATCCATGAATGAGAACACCTTGTGTTGAGCGGTGTTATCTACCAGAACATCAATGTGCGGGAGTGGAAAGTCATCCTTGGGACTCGCTTTATTCAGGTCTCGGTAATCTACACACATTCGCACCTTACCATCCTTCTTTGGCACTGGTACCACATTGGCAACCCATTGAGGATAAGAAGTAACAGCCAGAAAACCTGCATCAAATTGTTTCATCACCTCGGCTTTGATTTTCTCAGACATTTCAGGACGCATGCGACGAACCTTTTGCTTAACAGGACGACATTCTTCCCTCGTTGGCAGTCGATGCACTACTATATCGGTATCCAGTCCTGGCATGTCGTCATAAGACCAAGCAAAAATCTCTACATAGTCATGTAACATCTGAATCAACCTTCTTTTGACACTGTTTTCCAAGCCTGCTCCTATTTTGACTTCTTTCTTGTCTACTTCGGTGCCCAGATTTACAATCTCAACTGACTCCTCGTGCGGCTGTATAGTCCTCTCTTCCTGCAGTAACAGTCTGGCAAGTTCTCCAGGTACTTCACAATCTTCCACACTTCCATCCTCGGCTTGGTAGATCGGATTTTCAAAGTCATAATGAACAGTAGTAGAACTATTATCAACAGGATCCAGAGTGGGTATGGATCTGCAATTCGTTACGTGAGTGTGTGTAAGAAAACATAACTCGTTTGGAAGATGACAGAAAAGATAAAGAGCGCAATATTTGAATGCAAAAAGTCCATTGATTTATTGAATATGAATATGCTTATGAAAATGACAAAACCCTTAACAAATTAGCTATTGTGCCCCGGGCATAGACACAACGCTTGGAGAAGTTCAATTGTAAAAAAAACAAAAATTTGCAACACCAAAATAGACAATAACAATTACTCCTGACTAAAGGAAATCGGGATAGTGTCTTCAGCCTTCCAATTATTGAGTCCGTCGCCAATCGTTGGGAAAATCCAGCTATCCAGGTCGCAATCGCTGTCAGCGTCTTCTACAGCATTAATTTGACTCTTGGCTACCTTCTCAGAGCTAAACCCCAGGCCAAATTTGTCAGACTTGTACGGTACGTCGATCAGTTGACCCCAGCCAGTACAGCCACCATCTTCAACCACAGCTTGAGCGTCCTTCAGGGAAATCATAGCAGGAGGAGTCCGAATAACCTTGGGCACACCAGAAGTTGGCTTAAGGACAGGATTGGTCGGAGGAACTACTTCAAATGACTGACAAGGAGTCTCAATGAATTCACCATCCATCTCGACGTATCTGAAGGCATGCACACTACTAACAATGTACTCTTCTTCTCCACACACGGTGACAATTTTGCCCTCTGTGGGATACCTCAACTTTTGATGGAGAGACGAAGCTACAGCACCTGACCCATGAATCCAAGGGCGTCCCAGTAAGCAGGAATAGGCAGGACGAATGTTCATTACATGGAAGGTAGTATTGAAGACTTGAGGTCCTATCTTGATAGGGAGGACTACTTCGCCATGGACAACACTCTTCGCACCATCGTAAGCCCGTACCACAATGTCACTAGGTTTCAGTTCGATGCTTTTACAGTCCAGCTTATCCAGCACAGCTGTTGGCAGCACATTCAAGGAATAGCCATTATCGATCAACACATGAGACAAAGTGATTCCCCTACACTCAATGGAGATATGCAGGGCTTTATTGTGATTCTTTCCCGCTGGTGTCAGGTCAGCATCGGAAAAGCCTAGGCCATTGTCAACAGCCAAGTGAGCAACATAATTTTCGAACTGATCGACAGATGTTTCCTGAGGCACATGAGCAGTCTTCAAGAATTTTATCAATGCATTGGCATGAGATTCAGAAGATAACAGCAAGGATAACATCGAGATCTTAGACGGGGTATGCCCCAACTGTTCTACCACATCGAAATCACTCTTGCGGATGATTTTCAGCACTTCTTCCATTTCCTGTTTGGCAACATCTTCGGGAGTAACTTCGACCGGTGTCTCTAACTGAGAAGGATTGACTGGTTCCTTTCCTCGAGTTTCAAGGACAGGAGGTGAGATTTCTGGAGAGAAGATCCTTCCACTTCGAGTAATTTTACTAGTCCCAACGATGCCATTAGGATTAGTAGCATTGTCAATTTGCTTTACGCCATGGACGTAAACATCACCGCCATAATTCCACGGAATAGCTTTGCTTGAGGAATACGGGATCGGGCCAGGTGCAGTAATGATTAGGGGAGCTACCCTGGGCTCAACAGTAATCTTCACAGGCGCCCTAGTAGCGGTAATCTTCATTGGAACTTTGGACCTAGCAATCACAGATATTTCTTCAATAGGGTTTTCCGCCTTAGGAATCTTTTCGAAGAAAACTGTACGATCATCCATCAGCCGTTGAATACCATTCTTCAATTCCCAACAATCATCTGGTTGGGATATACAGAGATTGCAATCTTCAGCACAACCTGGAAATAAACCAGCTTGTAATAAATTCCTCTTTATGATCGGGAGAGGAGATGTTAAGTCCGCCACATTGGAAACGTGATCGTCGTCATCCACGGCATTAACCGTCTTGTCATGATTAGGCATAGGAGCAGTGATGACATTAGGGGTCTCCGGAGGCTCAAACTCAATTTCTCCAGCTTCGATCATATCCTGAATCTTATTCTTCAATGACCAGCAATCGTTTGTATCATGCCCGGGGCTATCGGAGTGATATGCACACCTGGCATTAGGGTTATAACGAGAAGAAGTAGTGTTGGGATTCGTAGGAGGATCTCTGAGGGTGATCAAATTTGCCTTTAGCATTCCCTGCAGTGCCTGTGCCAAGGTCATATTGATCCTAGTAAACTGCCTTCTTGGCCTGTCTTGTTTGGGCTGGAAGTTTTGAGATGGTGGTGCTGCAATCGTAATTGCTCCGATGTCATGGTCACGGTTTTTCTTGTTACGACCCTTTTGACCGTACACAACATTTGATTCATTCCTCCCCTGATAGGACCTTTTGGTGCTTGCAGAGGCAGCCGCCTGTATCTTTCCACTTCGGATGCCGCTTTCAACACGTTCACCTGTCAATATAAGTTCAGTGAAACCTGATGAAGAACTTCCCAGTAGATGGCTGTAGAATGGGCCGGTCAGTGTGCCCATGAACATATCCACCAATTCTCTGTCAGTCATAGGGGGTTTGACTCTGCCAGCCAAATCTCTCCACTTTTGAGCATATTCTTTAAAGCTTTCTTTAGATCCCATAGTCATATTCTGCAACTGTAGCCGGGTAGGTGCTAGTTCAGAGTTATACTGGTACTGTTTATAGAAAGCTGTTGCTAAATCAGTCCAGGTGCGGATGTCAGAGCTCTCGAGCTGATAATACCATTCCAATTGTGTGCCAGACAGGCTCTCTTGGAAGAAATGGATCCATAGCTTCCTGTCAGTGGTATGCGGCTGAATCTTTCTCACATAAGCTCTCAGATGCATCTGAGGACAAGACGCACCATCGTACTTAGTGAAAGTGGGGATTTTGAATTTGCGAGGAATGGTCACATCGGAGACCAGACCCAAACTTTCAAAATCCAGACCGGGCGCCTTCTGACCCTCCATAGCTAGCATACGTTCTTCCAGCAATTTGTACTTATCATCTCTTGGAGAGTACTGTTCATTTTCATAATCTTCATCGTCATCCTCAGGGTTGGAGAAATCAACATTCTCTTCCTCTGAATCATTCTCCGCCCCCTCTTCTGGACCATTCGGGATTCCAAACTTGACTCCTGCGGCCTGTCCTTTACGCCTTCTTCCTGGGTTAATGAAACTCACAGCTTTCTTGTCTTTCTTCTTTTCGAGCAAAAGAGCCTTCAGTTCCTCCTGCCCCTTGGATAAGCTTAGCATCATCTCCTTGAATTGAGCATTCTGAGTCTGGAGATCTTTGACAGTTTGTTCGAGATCCATTTTTCTGTTTGTAATGAAGACCGTGAGAACATTGAACTTGTAGAATACCTGTTATGCAGTGTTATGTTATGTTATGCAATGCATGAAATGTTTTCAAGGACTTTTGGAATTTAACTTTGCGTAAATCACCAACAAGAGAGAAATGTTTATTGCTAATTTCTTTGATCAATGTTCATTACAAAAGGAATAATAATAAAAATACAATGAAAGCTCAAGTCTCCCAGGGGCGACTTCTTTTTGGGCGAAGATACGCATTGAGTCTTCGTTCCTCATTAAGCTGACTGGTAAGTTCTAACACTTTCTTCCTTTCTGCGATGAACTGAGTCTCGAAAGTATCCCTTTCTTCTCTCAACTGGATCCAGGATCTCTTTAGTTCCTCAACGTTGGTAGGCATATCTGGATAAGGAATGATCTGAGGAGCACCTCCTTCAGCTTCAGGTTCGACAATCTGAAGTCCGATTGCAAGATATGGCATGACAAGTTCACGAGCTCTGGCGCGTACCCATCTGAGATAAGGTTCCATAGGAATAGAATTTTTCTGTCCTAACGTACCTCTCTTCACCATGCCCTAAGCTCGTACAAATCTTTGACGGAGGCCTTGGGAATCGTTGTCATAGTCGAACATGATGCCTTCGATGATCATTTCATGTGGACCATCTCTTCGAGCACAACCAAACTGTCGCAGAACTAAAGCAGGATTATAAGTAATACCTCCTCTTATTCCTAGGAGTGGTACATTAGGGAACTCGCCACAACGGTCAATGATGGTAACATTTTCCTTGAACTGAGGACACCAACAGATGTCTGGGTGGGAGAGTGACATTATCCTTTGAGACCATTTCAAATTCTGCTCGTTCTTCAAGACTGATTGAGGAAGGTGCGAAATAAACCACCTAGACAACAAAGGTATGCAGCACATGAGAGTCCCTTGCTTCTTCATGGTACGAGTGTGGAGGGAATGCAAAATGTCTCCCAACAAGGTAGGTACAGGGTTATGAGTGAGAAATATCTTAATAGCATTCATATCTATGAATTGGTCTGGATTAGGGAATAACACCAAGCCATAGATTAGCAATGCCAGGATGTCTTCGAAAGCACGGACATTCATAACTTTTAAGAATTCTCGGGCCTTATTTGTCAGGAATTTGGCAAGTAAACCCTTAACTCCACTCCTTGTTACCCAATTAGCTTCGATGTCGGACTTCGTCATGTGTAAAGCTGCGGTAACTTCTTCAGACTTCGGAACCTTTTCTAAACCACTGAAAGGTATTTGATCAAGGATAGGTATCCCAAGCAGTCTGGAGAATTCTTCCAGTGTAGGTACCAACTGATAATCTGGGAATGTGAAGCAATGATGTTTAGGGTCGAAGAACTGGAATAAAACTCTCATCATATCTTCTTTGAACCCAGTGGTAACTAAATTGAGAAGAGAACCATGTCTCTTGATGAACTGCGCATGATCGGAAAGTTCTGACACTAAGTTCTTGAGTTGAGGAGAGATTGCTACAAGATTAATCCGGATGGTCTTCCTGGGAGCCATAGCCTTACAAAACAGAGCAAAGTTAAATCCCTAAGTCCTTGAAATGGTTAGTACAATGTTATGATGTCATGATGTTATGATGTTATGAGGTTAAATAAATAACAAGCACAAGCAAGTCACACAACCATCATTCCTAGGTTTTAAGGCTTGCATGAGTTCCATAGGTAAGTACCCTCCCCACTGAAGTTTAGTTGGTTCAACCTGTCCTAGAATAGTAACCGGGTTCTAGAAGGATCTCAAATCACCGACCTTCCTTTAAGTCCACTTCAGTGCAACACCAAGTGGTTGACCGAAGCTTCCCTAAAGTCCAATCTCAAAGAGTGTAGTATCGAGTCTCAACCAACCCCAGTCGGAACCGAAGTCAGTTATCTCACTACTTTCTAATGGCCAGGATGAGTCAATTAGGGTTCTAAAGGTCTGGTTAATGCTTTAATGACACCACGCGGAAGCCAAATTTTTCCTCAAGTGAACATGAGGAACATCAGGACATCCAAAGTGTCACATTAACCGTAGCCATCATTTTAACCATTCCAGTATACGCCGGATAGTCGCGATGATCTATTGCTACTTACCTAAGGTACACTAGATCCGGGTGTAGGATCTTTCACTCAAAAATACCCAAGCAATCCCTTAAAAGTAAATCAGATAATTCGGAATAAGTGATCTTGTTTTTAAGGTAACCTCTCTTTTTAAAGTATCCCCAGCAGAGTCGCCAGTTCTGTCATACGGTGAACTGACTTGGGGTGTTTTGCTTTTTATCGCAATGTCGCGGATAGCAAGAGTCGCCACCGACTTTTCTTTTATCCAATAAGGAAAGGTGGAAAAGAACAGAAAAGACCTCAATAGATTTTGGGTTCGGGAGGTACATTATACAAAGGGAAGGTGTTAGCACCCTTTGTATCCATGGTTATCCATGGGCTCTTAATTGCTGGATCACTTATATTTTTGTCTGAAAAGTGTTCGTGAATTGTTTAAAAAATGTTTCGAAAAGAGAGTTTAACTTTGTAATGATTCTCGTATGAATGTATACAAAGTATTTATCTCGTTTGATTTTGAAAACGGTTTAGAAAAATGTAACTTGGTAATGATTCTAGTATGAATGTATACCAAGTGGTGATTTTCTAGGATTTGCAAAGTGTGAGGGGTGGGAAATGTTTGAGGTTATGATCCAGCAATTGAGAGTTATACCTTCCTAAGGTCGTTATGAACGTTTCCTATCCTTATGAGGGTAAAACTGTCCTTACTATTGAGAAGTAAGTAATTTTACCCTTTGGATGTTTAAGGGTCATCGATAGGTCATTGAAGGCAACAGTTGTAAGGATACCTTAGCATTCGAAGGGACGATCATCATTTAACCGTAGGCTACACCGAAGGGTCATCGAGGGACGAAATCATATATTCGAAGCAACATCCGAGGGACCATGATTTATTTTATGATGATTTAACCGAAGGGTCTTTGCTAAGTGTATCCCTACATTCGCGGGACATGACCGTTATACCGTAATACCGTAGGGCAGCAAAGAGAGGTCCAAAATCACATGTTTAAAGGTCATATTTTAAAGTCAATTAGGTGATTAGGATGAATCTCCACATTAAAATCAATACATTAAAATTAATACATTAAACTTAATACATTAAAATTAATTAAGCAATTTAGGGTGGATCTTCATAAGGGTATCCCACAAATAAAGTGGAAGGCCTAAACAGCACTCTTTTCCTGGGATATGTGAACCTTTATAACATTCAGCAAACGGGTTAGAATACCAATCAGGGTGCAATCGAGGATTACACCGCAAAAGAAAACACAGCAGCATGAATGTCAGGCAAAACAGTGCATAATTAACATAGAATAGATCAAGTTACGCATAGGACATAACAAATATCAACGGCTGTCCCGTTCGCCTCTGCCTCGCCTAGCGAGGTCCTAGCGAATGCTCGCTACATGCTCGCTTAGCGATGTGCTAGCGAGCGGCTGCGGGTTTTGAATTTCAGAACAGTATGATCTCAGCATGCTGCATGCCTTATTGCATTCAATTACAGAAATAATATGGTCAAACACTCAGGATATTCAGGCGTACTGGAATTCACATGCAAAGTCTAATTACATATCCAAAAATTCAATCATGATGTATTATGTATTTAGAGATTTACAAATTGGAAGCATAAAACAATAATGATACACAAACCTGTTTGCAATGGAGTGGTAATGCTGAATTGGCAAGTCACTTTTGGTATCGGGTTGAGTTGGGCGGCGGTAACTTTGGTGCGGATGAGCGGCCGTCAGGGTTTCTTCACTCCGACTTCTCTGGGCTACTCTCCGGGGTTGCTATGCCAGGGTTTCTAGCCGTCTCCGTCTCGGTTTTTCGTTCTCCCCTTTTCGTTCTGGAGTTGGGGTATTTATAATACTCCTTTGATGACCTAATGGGCTCAGAATGAAGCCCGAAATTTTCTGTTGTCTGTCAGCTTCGCTAGGCGAGCGTGTAGCGAACGTGTAGCGAACGTTCGCTAGGCGAGCGTGTAGCGAACGTGTAACGAACAGGCCAGTTTGGGCCATTTTCTGGATTGGGCCATTCGTGGGCTGGACCTTTGTTCCTTTAAGATCAGTGTCATAAAAATGAGTCGGAGTGCCCTGAAAAATGTCTTAAAATATTAATGGGCAAATTTTGGGGTGTGACAGATCTCAAGCTAGCAAATCAAGTTGTGAAGATGGAAGATCAAATAACAGCTGAAGTAGAGCGAAGACTCAAGAAAATGGCTCTTGACACTCAAACGGTGGCACAAGTTCAACCGGTTCAACCAATTCAAGCAGTTAGTTGTGAAATTTATGGGGGACCTCACTTCGCCATGCATTATGTGGCAACTACACAACAGCTAGAAGAGATTAAATTTCTGAAGCAGAACAACCCTTACTCAAATACATATAATCCTGGATGGAAAAATCATCCAAATTTCTTCTAGAAGGACCAGCAAGGAAATGTTCAGAAGCAAGCGCCCAATCAATATCAAAGCCAACCACAACAACAATATCGACCACAACAACAACAACCATACCAGCAGCAGTTTCAACAACCCCAACAACAATTTCAACAACAGGTACCAAGAAAAGCAGATTGGGAAATTGCCATCGAAAAAATGGCGGCTCAAAGTTCCCAATTTCAAGAGGATACTAGAAGTAATCTAAGAAACACATTTGCTTTGATAAAAAATCTAGAAATGCAAATGAGTCAGATTGCTCAACAACTCGCGGGTTCTCAAGCACCGGGTGCATTACCGAGTGCTACAGTTACAAATCCAAGAGAGCATAATAATGTGAGTGATGTAACCATAATAAGTGGTAAATCGAAAGAAGTCCCTGAGAAAGATGACGAAGAAGAAGACCAATTGCTTGAAGTTGAGTTGGAAGTAAAAGAAAATGAGGTTATGAGTGAAGAGGTGGTGGTGCCTAAACTGGTGGTAAAATAAAAAGTTAGTGAACCAAAGCCGGTTGTCAAACTCCCTTTCCCCACAAGAAATAAGAAGAAAGCACAACATGAGAAGAACTTCGAGAAATTCTTAGAGATGTTCAAAAATATTGAGATTAACATTCCATTCTTGGAGGCACTTGAACAAATGCCCTCTTATGCCAAATTTATGAAGGATTTTATTTCAAAGAAGAGGAGCATCGATACTGACCCTATTGTACTAACCGAAACTTGTAGTGCAATTTTGCAGGGTATGAAGATTCCGGTGAAGAAGAAAGATCGAGGCTTGGTAACTATCCCTTGCACTATTGGGGATAGATCTTTTAAAAAGGCCCTTATAGACTTAGGGGCAAGTGTGAGTCTCATACTGTTATCCATTTACAAGAGGTTAGGGATCGGAAAAGTGCAAGATACTAGAATGACACTTCAATTTGCTGACCACTCTGTGAAGAGACCCTATGGAGTAGTGGAAGATGTTCTTGTGAAGATTGATAAGTTTGTGTTTCCGGTGGACTTTTTCATCTTAGAAATGCCGAAAGATGAAGAGATACCGCTTATTCTTGGTAGACCATTTTTAGAGACAGGAAGATGTTTGATAGATATAGAAGAAGGCACCAAGACTCTAAAAGTTTACGATGAAGAGTTAAAAATTGATGTGCGAAACACCATGAGATACAAAGATGATGTGGCCACCAGTCAACACATAGAGGTGATTGATTAAGTGGTTCTGCAAGAAAATCCTTTAGGTGAACCACATTTGCCCTTGGAGAGAGTTCTAAGTCTATCAATTTCTGAAAACACTCAAGAAGTTGATGAAAATGAGAGGGAAGTGTTAGCCATGATGGAAACACAACCACCCTTTAAAGGATCCCGATCACTCCGGTGGGAAAACTTGAGGGAACCTCAGTTGGAGGAAAAGAAAGATAAGACCAAGAAAGTAGCTGAACTGAAACAACTGCCTGAAAATCTCAAGTATGTTTTTCTAGATTCTGAAAGGAGATGCCCGACTATTATAAGCTCTAGTTTAGAAGGTTCCCAAGAAGACAATCTCGTCAAGGTTCTGAAGAAGCACAAAAGTGAAATGGGGTGGGCAATAGAAGACTTGAAGGGGATTAGTCCTACAGTATGTATGCATAAAATTCTCATGGAGGATGGTCACAAACCAGTGGTGCAACCTCAAAGAAGACTAAATCCTGCAATGAAGGAAATGGTTAGGAAAGAGGTTGTTAAACTATTAGATGCGGGGTTAATTTATCCCATATCCGATAGCTCTTGGGTAAGTCTTGTTCATGTGGTTCCAAAGAAAGGAGGGAGTACCGTGATAAAGAATGAGAAAAATGAGTTGCTCCCTACAAGGACAGTCACGGGGTGGCGTGTTTGCATCGATTACAGAAGGTTGAACTTGGCGACAAGAAAGGATCACTTTACTTTACCATTCATCGATCAGATGTTGGAAAGGTTGGTTGGTCATGACTACTATTTTTTCCTTGATGGCTACTTTGGATATAATCAGATGGCGGTTGCACTAGAAGATCAAGAGAAGACAGCTTTTACATGCCCCTATGGTATTTTTGCTTACAGAAGAATGCCATTTGGGTTATGTAATGCGGCAGCCACATTTCAAAGATGCATGACTTCCATTTTTGCAGACATGCTTGAAAAGCATATGGAGGTCTTCATGGATGACTTCTCGGTATTTGGTTTCTCTTTTGATAATTGTTTGACTAACCTTTCCCTTGTCTTAGAAAGATGCCAACAGACCAATTTGATTCTCAACTGGGAGAAGTGCCAATTCATGGTGTGAGAAGGCATAGTCTTGGGTCACAAAATTTCTCACAAGGGAATAGAAGTGGACCAAGCCAAGATCGAGGTAATAGCAAAGCTGCCCCCTCCAATAAACAAAAAAGGTATAAGAAGTTTCTTAGGGCATGCGGGTTTCTACCGCAGGTTTATAAGAGACTTTTCTAAGATAGATAAACCTTTAACTACCCTTTTGGTTAAGGACAAGACTTCCATTTTTGATAAAGAGTGTGTCGTTGCATTTGAAACTATAAAAAATAAATTGGTGACGGCACCAATTGTCATTGCCTCAGATTGCTCTCTACCTTTTGAGATCATGTGTGATGTGAGTTACATTGCAGTGGGTGTAGTTCTTGGGCAATGTAGAGATAAACTGTTGCATGTCATATATTATGCTAGTCATGTTTTGAACCCTGCACAGATGAACTATACGACTACCGAGAAGGAGTTGCTAACGGTGGTCTATGCCTTCGATAAATTCAGGAAATATCTGTTGGGTTCTAGAGTTATTGTTTATACTGACCATGCTGCCTTGAATTATTTATTTGCTAAGCAGGACTCTAAGCCAAGACTATTGAGATGGATCTTACTCCTCCAAGAGTTTGATGTGGAAATTCGTGACAAGTAAGGGGGGGGGGAAATACTGTGGCCGATCATCTCTCTCGGATGTCCCCTATAGAGGAGAATGAGGAAAAGCGTCCAATAAAGGATGAGTTTGCTGACGAACATCCTTGTTGTTATTGGAATGCCATGGTTCGCAAACTACGCGAACTATCTAGTAGGTGGGGTGATCCCTAGCGATTTCGACTCTAACAAAAAGAAAAAGTTTATGCATGATTGCAGGTTTTACTTGTGGGATGACCCACTCTTGTACAAGAAAGGAGTAGACGGGTTGGTTAGAAGATGTGGTCCCGAAGAAGAACAGAGAGATGTCCTGAAAGCATGCCATGACTCTGACTATGGTGGACACTTTAGTGGTGATAGAACCGCAGCCAAAGTCCTCAAGTCAGGCTTATACTGGCCTACACTTTTCAAAGATGCTCAGCAATTAATCAAAGAGTGAGATAAGTATCAAAGGATGGGTAACATCTCAAAAAGAAATCAGATGCCTCAGAACCCCATGTTGGAAGTTGAACTCTTTGATGTTTGAGGTATCGACTTTATGGGACCATTTCCACCTTCATTTGGAAAGAAGTATATTTTGGTGGTGGTGGATTATGTATCCAAGTGGGTAGAAGCAGTTGCTCTACCAACGAATGATACAAAATTGGTAGTTAAGTTTCTAAAGGAGAACATATTTGTTAGGTTTGGAGTGCCAAGAGCTCTAATAAGTGATGAGGGAACTCATTTCTTAAATCACCTAATGGAGAAGCTACTCTTGAAGTATAATGTAAAACATCGTATAACCACTCGGTACCATCCGCAAACAAGTGGTCAAGTTGAAGTGTCGAATAGGCAGCTGAAACAAATTCTTAAAAAGACGGTTAACTCATCTCGCAAAGATTGAGCAAGTAAGCTTGATGATGTGCTTTGGGCATACCGAACTGATTTTAAAACACCGATTGGTATGTCTCCTTATCAATTGGTATATGGTAAGGCCTGCCACTTACCCTTAGAACTTGAACACAAAGCTTTGTGGGCTTCAAAATTCCTTAATTTGGACCTTTCGAAAGCGGGAGAGTCCCGAATTCTTCAACTCCATGAGTTAGGAGAATTTAGGAACCGAGCATATGAAAATGCCAAAATTTACAAAGATCAAACAAAAAAATGGCATGATAGAAGGATCCAAAAGAAGGAATTGTGGGTAGGACAAATGGTGTTATTGTTTAATTCAAGGATGAAGTTGTTCTCGGGAAAGCTGAGATCAAAATGGTCAGGACCATTTATGGTATACAAGGTATATCCCCATGTAACAATTGAAATAAAAAATCAATCCAATGGGGACATTTTTAAAGTGAATGGCCAAAGGTTAAAACCTTACAATGTGGAGCAAGAAGTTGGTCAAATTGATGTTGTTCATCTTGTCTGATAAGATGAACAACCGTCGAGCCAGGCGACGTTAAACGAAGCGCTACGTGGGAGGCAACCCACGCTTTTGTGTCTGATTATTTTCTTTGTTTTGTTGTGTGTTATTGACTTGTACATTTGAACAATGTTTGCTAGAGGAGCCAAAATTTCATGTGCAAAACATTTGTGGAAAATCGAAAGCAGAAGCCCGGTTACGAAGCTTGAAACGAATAATGAAAGAAAAAGAAAACAGGGACCTGACACGGCCGCCCGTGTCAGCTGACACGGCCCGTGTCAGCCCCAACTGTAGAAATTTTGAAGAAAAAAAAAGAGAAGGGGCAGAGCGCTGACACGGTCGCCCGTGTCAGCTGACACGGCCGTGTCAGCAAGCACGTTTTCAAAAATTTTAATTTTTTTTACCGTTTTGACATGGGGCCCACCTCCAATTACACCCACTAATTAGATTTTAACCACTCATTCACACCTCATAAACCCTTTTTCTTACCTATTCTCTCACCTTCATCTCTCTTCCTCTCAATAAAACCTAAGAATCTCCATTAAAGCTTCACAAAAAGCTTCAACCTTTCCTCTCAAAACTCCATCAAATATCCAACCACCTTCACAAAATCTTCTCCATTTGCCATCCTCTACCTTCCTACGGTAATATTTATTTTCAATTTCAAGTTTTTTTTGTGTGCAGGTAATAACATGTCTCGCCGAGTAGACAGAAGCACGAACGTGGAGGAATCATCTCGGCCACGTCAAAGGGCAAGAAGGACTCCGAATGAGCACAATATTGTGTGTGAAGACTTAGAGCACCAAAAAAGGTATACTGCTCACCTTAAGAGAAAATTGACACCCATTAAATACATGTGCGATAACACTTTGCAGGAATTAGGATTGCAGGCTGAAATCCACCGAATGTTCCATAGCTTAGGTATGTTGGAATTCATGCAGTTAGAAGCGCCAACTTTTGCGCGTATTACTCTTGAATTTTTAAGTACCATTGAATTTAAATTGAAAAATCGGTGGAATGGAACTAAGAAAGAGTACTATGGTACTTTACACTTTCGTTTGTTGAATACTAATCTCGAATTGTCTGTTGATGAATTGGGGAGTATCCTAAAACTCCCAATAGTAGGCCCTGGAACGGTGCCTGATACTTTTGTTCCGGCTGAATTCTGGACAGCTATAACAGGTAATACTAAATATATCTCCAAGGGGGCAAAAGCATCGGGTATCCATAACCCTTGTTTCAGGTACGCTCAGAAGGCTTTGGCGTAC
The DNA here is from genome assembly GCF_024323335.1 of Lathyrus oleraceus. NCBI lineage: Eukaryota > Viridiplantae > Streptophyta > Magnoliopsida > Fabales > Fabaceae > Lathyrus > Lathyrus oleraceus. The sequence continues at coordinate 365,206,678 of NC_066579.1, read as the reverse complement.
ACCATGTTCGGTCGCGGTGATAACACCAGTGTCGCCACCCAAAGGGAGCTTTTCTTTTTGTATAATATGACAGCACAAACACCTATAAATGTAGCAGCATTTGCAGCTGACTACCTAGGCAGAGTTGGTCGCGCTACTTCAGGAGACATTTCGGTTGGCGGAATGATCACCCAGATTGCCGACCATTTTGAGTTTGGTGTTGCACTTGCTGAAGTTCCACAGGTGTCAGGTAAGAATAAATTGGACATGGCCGCGTTGATTCAACAAGGCATGATTAAGGTAAAGCAAGATCATTATTCTCTTGTCTGCCAAAAAGTTCATATTCTTGCTTTACCCGCTTATGATTTTAGCAGTATTACTAATAAAGCCAACTGGCTTTATGAGTGTCCCGACCTGGATGAGGGGGACGAAGATTTTCTTGATTCCTTTCCTGCAAATGAGCATATAGAGGGTGCACCTAGCACTGAGGAGCAGTTTTACCAACAACCACAAGGAACGACACAAGCTTCAGGGTCCTATTCCATGCCACAAGACCAATGGGGTTGGATTCAAAATGAGATCGGTCACCTTCGCAAGGAGCAATCTAAGCAAGGTGAGGAGCTCACAAGGTTCGGAGTTGAACAACGCCGTCAAGGGACGGTTTTGGATGAAATGAATGCGATGATACAACGCATGATGTTGCATTATCCGTATGCTCCTCCACCTACTCAGTAGACACTGTGAGTACCCCTCTTATCTTGACAATGAACATTGCGGACAATGTTTGGTTCAAGTGTGTGTGTGTGTGTGGGGGGGGGGGGGGGGTTATTGTTTTATATTTTGTTTAAGTTGCGTTTGTTTATTTTGTTACTTTGTTTTGTTTTTGTGTGTTTGTTTTATTTCCATGTGTTACAGACAAAAGTGGATTCTACTGGATAAATGATGGACTAGTGACCAGTGAGGGAAAGATGTAACCCCGGATTTGCTCCCGAAGCAACCTAGAAGTTGATACACCCGAGAAATAAAATGTTGGACGCAACTTGGCGACTCTAGACCAAAATAGGGGATGGTAGACCCAAGCTGAAAAAGAAACTGCTTGACATGAAGAGTGGTTTGGAGCCTGCAAGCTTATCCAACATGGTGAGAGTCAACTAAACCAAACACAAAAGAGTGCATTCAGGTATGACTTTATCACTTTGATTTTGCGTAAGTTCTACTGATACAGCACAACACAAAGACGCACACTAAGGCACGTTGTTTGTCTTCACCCTTTAGCCTTTCTAGTCATCCGTAATGTTGTATTTATCCATTATTAACCCCGTTGAGCTTGTGCCCCCTTGTTTGTGAAAACCATTGTGTTAACCATAAGCCAAAAACTTCCTACCTTCGCTCGTTATGACTGTTGTAGTTCCAAATTCGTGTAAAAAGATAAGTTTGGGGTGGTGATCCTTAGAAAAATTGAAAAAGGGCAAGTGCAACAAAAGAAAATTTTGTGAAAACATATACTTCTCCCGAAAAGAAAAATAAAGAAAAGAAATGAAAAATGGAGATGAGATAAAAGCAATTGCCTAAGTCAAAAACTCATACCATAATGAGATACTCAAAGAAAGAAAAAGTTGAGTGAAAAAAAAAGTGTCAAGTTGGACAACACCCCATGAAATAATTTGTGCACAAAGAAAAGCAAAAACATGAATGCCGAGTTTTAAACCTTCGTCATCCATTTCCTTGTCTATCCCCACCGTACCTAAGCCCAGTTACAACCCGAAAGACCTCTAAAAGTGTGTGAATTTGGTTTGTGTAGTGAACATAGAATTTATTCAAAAATTAAGAGTTGATATTGCATACCTTGATATTATAAGTGCTAAACACTTTAACCCCGAGATATTTGGTGAGTGGTGTAAAGAAGTTTGCAGGTGAAGAAAAACTCTGATATGGTAATGCGGTGGATAGTTCGAATGGGTTAACCAGAAGCTTAATTGGGAAGAAGGAAGATAAGTTGCGAATAGCATCAGCTGTATTGTGAAAAGAAGAAAATCCATGGTTGAACTTTGTGTTGTCTCTTACATCACTTGAGGACAAGCAATGAGATAAGTTTGGGGTTGTGATTGGTCACCATTTGCACTTAGTTTTCATCATCCATCCAGTATGAATCTTCAAGAATCGGTAACACTTTGTTCTTTATTTTAGTTGATTTCCTAAGTTTTATCGCATTTCAGAATTTCCTTCTTGTTTTATGTTCTATTAGTGGTTCATCTCTTTTTGTCGCATTTTATGCGTTTCCGTGGTAGTTCTATTTGGTTTCCAGGTCCAGCAATAAGCCCGAAAGATGCATAAGGGAAGACCGGGAGTCAAAAATGGTTTGCAAAGCGAAATATGCGCAAAACAGAGGCCTGACATGGGTGCCCGTGTCAGCTGACACGGCCCGTGTCAGCTGACACGGCCCGTGTCAGCTTATGCAGAAGGTGGAAAACTTGAAGGCAAAAATAGGGTGCTGACACGGGTGCCCGTGCCAGCCTGTGCAGAAGTGGAATGCAATAAAAGCAGAAAACAGGGGGCTAACACGGCTGCCCGTGTCAACTGACACGGACCATGTCAGCAAAGTCTGAATGAAAAGAGTTAACAGGGAGCCAACACGGGCGCCCGTGTCAGCTGACACGGCCCGTCTTGGCCAATTCGCTCCTTTTATTGATTTTTATTTTTCAAATCTCTTTGTAAGTCTGGAGGGCAATCTTGGTATTTCACGACGCTTTTGGATGATTTGGAACTATTTAGTCTACTATTGGTGAAGAAAAAAGGGACTTTTTGGATGGTACGGAGAATAAACAGAAAAGAAAAGAGAGCTCTCAAGGGGTTTGGAGAAGAAGAGATCAAACCACCTTATCGCTTTTTGTATAATAATACTTCGGTATAATCGCTTAGGAATAAGGATCAAACTGTAGTAGCCGTAAATTCTTGTTACAATTGTGTATTTCTTAACGTCATTTTGAATAGCTAAGGAATTAGGATGGAAAATGACTGTTAATGGTTTTCGGCTAAGGAATTAGAGAAAACAATTCTTGAGAATCGGCGTTGAATAATTGCAACGTAGATATTATATAATATGGAAGTAGTGTAGTACAAAGCAATTCATACATCTTGCCCTAGCACACTTTCTTATATCGATTAAAAGATTTTTATACGCTTTGTGTAATTTATTCTCGTAATTATCATTTCGAAAACAATCAACAAAACCTCCTTTGATATTTTGTTCAATTGAAATATTGTAAAGGTTTGTACTTAATACGCAGTCCTCGAGGTCGATACTCGGGATAACTCCCATTTTATTACTACATCGGTGCAAATAGTACACTTGCTATTTTACCGATCACTCCCCTATCTAAAAAATATTACATATTAGTCCCTTAAAAACTGTTATGCTAGCCAAATTAATCTTTTTTTTGTTAAATGTAGATAAAAATATGTTAAGTTGCGATAATTTGACATAACATAACAAAAGTCAAAATAGTGATACAATAGTTTAGTAATGGGACTAAATTGAAACCTTATAGTTATTAAGGGACCGGACATTGAGAAGAACCAAATCGTGGTTAAAGTGATCAAACAAGAATTTCGTAACATTTTATAAGACCATAACCTATTATTTATCAGACCAAATTTACATAATAAAACTTTTCCTATCAATAGAATCTTGAATTTAATTACATTAAATCAAAATCTAGTTAGATACTTTGATTCAAAGTATAAAAGCAAAATGACATTTAACATGTTCCAAAATATCATAATAAGGTGTACAAAGACACAAATAGAAAAGATGTACACAAACACCACTACAAAAGGTGTACATAAAAGAAAAAACACAATTGTGGTTAGCTCAAAATAGGTTTTGGTCCTTTTTTAGTCTTCTTTATTGAGAAAATGTCAAGTCCCACATTGGTTAAAGATAGAGCATCGAAAGAGTTTATATAAAGTGATATCCTTCACTTTAGCCGTTTTTGTAAGGATGAGTCATGTCGACTAGGAATAGAGAAAATGTTGGATTTATAAAAGAGGTGTCTCATACACTCGTTGTGTTAAGGTTTTTGGTGGATATGTAGCATTAATGTCTCTCGGATCCCTTCGTTTCTTCTTTGATATTGGTTGGATTAAAGAGATTGATGGTGCATACTCAGTTGATATTGCCTGATTTTGTGATACAAACTCAATTGATGTTGTATGACTTGTAGTTCAAACTCAGGACTACATAAACTGTTGCCAGCATTTGTTGGACTATATTCTTGGAGATTTTGGGTTAGTTTCATTGTTCCCATGTGTAGTAAGCTACAACAACCATGGAATAATTAAACATCTAAAGCAAGAATGAATCAACTCAAATCACAACATAATATCCATAATTATCATGCAATCTTAATAATCTAAACAAAAAATGTTGGTGTAAGCCCTAGAGACCAATACTTTTAGTACTTGTATCGAATTATTTATTAATAATAAAAGGATTTTTATTTATTATGTTTGTTTACTAAAGTCCCTAGACTCGCTAGTCCGTTTAATGTATCAAGTGTGACTTAATCATGAGATCCCATTAAACATAAGGACACTATTCTTAAAGTATCCGTAGTCGAGCTTTACTGTGGAATGGGATAACATTAAAGCATTAAGACTATTATGTATATAGATTGATGATCACATCTCATGGATCATGGATAAGGAGTTATCAAGTCTTAAACATAGGTATGAATATTAAGAGTAATATTTATACTGGATTGGCCCACTATAAGAATACTATATAGAATGTTATGCAAAGTGTCATAAGTTATTCTCATGGTGATAATGATGTATACCACCCTTTGACCTGAAACTAGTATGGACCCTAGATGTAGGGTTGAGTGCCTTATTGCTGATCAAACATTGTCCGTAACTGGATGACCATAAAGACAGTTGATGGGTACTCCACGAATCATGCTGAGGGACATGAGTGACCTAGATGGAATTTTCTCATCCTGCGTAATAGGATAAATGTCTACGGGCCCAATATTGAACTAGACAAGGATGACACGGTCTATGCCTTGTGTTCAATATAGACATAAGGGCAAAAGGATAATTGTACACATAAGCATTATCACAAAAGGATTTGTCATATCACATGACATTTTTGTTTCTTGGGTAGCAGTGATGTGTTGCTAGATACCACTCACTGTTTATTATGTTAAATACGTGATTTAATATAATTGTCAATGTCGTGAAAAGATACAGGGTCACACACAAAAGGACGGATTGATGGGAGATAGAGTAACTAAGGAATACCGTAAGGTACGGTGCACTTAAGTGAATTGTAGAACATCGTAAGGTATAGCATACTTAAGTAGAATACGAAATACGGTAAGGTATCACGCGCTTAAGTGATTTTGGCATATTATAAGATATGGGCCACATACACTTAAGTGGACTTTTTAGCTTGCAGCCCACACAAGTGGTTCTATAAATAGAACTCTTGTGCAGAAGCATGTGTGCAGTTGTAATTTCGTTTCTCTCTCTCTCTCTCTCTCTCTCAGTCAAAGCCTTCATTCGTAGCAGCTAGCACTGAGATTGAAGGAATTCGTTCGTGTGGACTGAATAGAGGCGTTGTCACCACCCAACGTTCGTGATCGCTCCGTAGATCTGCATCAAAGATTTTAATTGCCACAATAGGTAACGATTCTATCACTGATCATGCCCATTCGTAAGGATCACTAAAGGAGATTTTTTTTAATTTCGTTGCGTTTTGGATCGCTCTTCTCCTTCAAAAACTATGTCAAACCATACATCTTTCAATTTCATTTTTCAACAATTAAATCAAAAATTAATCCATCAATTAATTCTAAGCTAATTAATCATGTCAATATCCTAATCAAAACTAACAAAATTATTCCTATTCATTTGCACCATTATTAAACTAAAATCATCTTAAAAAGTGGCAAGAAAATTAGAGAGAACAATGCAAAATACATCAGCCGGGGGGGGGGGGGTAACCAGCAAACCCATAGTGCAAATAGACTAGGGCGCATGGGCCCAAACAGATGCCCATATCTCAAGTAACCATCAGCCAGGGGGTGCACCAACAAAAACTAGGCAACATTCAGCAAAATTGGCCAAGAAGCCCAAACAGAGGTCCAAACAAAAATCAGCAAGGCAAAGAAAACGAATAAGGCATATATTAACTAGGATTTCAGTCATCAGTCCACGCGGTGGCCACGTCATATTAATGAATTCAACATGAAATTGAACACGTGATGATCATGTTAAAAATGAAACTCATATAATAACTCAAATGCGTTCAAACTCGGCTCTTCTTTGTTCTCCCTCTGCCGTGTCGGAGGTCCTCCCCAGAGGCGGAGGCGTCACTAAAGCCTAAATTGAATACAACATATAAACTGAAACTACCTCCCGAAACTGAATCTTACCATGAAAATCCCTAATTCTAACAAACATGTCTGAATCGAAGCATGAACCCGAAGAACGCTAGGTCCAATTTCTAAAATTAAATCACACTCACCGGGAATCAAAGCCCTAGAGGTTAGGGCTTTGATTCTTCTAACCTCTAGTCACATCGTGGTAACAAGGATTTGCACAAATAGTGGAAAAATCAAGAACTCACCGGTGGAGCGCGCGTAGTGATCACCAGAATTCCAGGTAAATCCTCTAATTCGTCTTTGTTTCTAACTGTTGTGTATTCTCCTTCTTCTTATCGTAGCTTCTTTTGAAAAACTCTGAACAATGGATATGAATCAAAGGATCTGTGAAAGATAAAGGGAGAAACATGAATGGCTTAGCTCTACTCGGTTGAAGCTTCAATGAGTATGTCGAAGGAGCTTTGGGTGAGTGATTATGTGAGAATCAAGAGAGAGAAGTGTTAGAATGTGAAATGGTAAATTTGAGAAATTTGTGGAAAATGGTGTGTAGTCGTGATTGAGAAGCTGAATGATTTATATAGAGCTTCAAATTCTATTAGGAAATGAGATGTAGATTCAAATGAAATTCAATTTTCAGTTAGAAATTTAGAAGTTAGTTAGAGCGAAATCCAGGTGAAATGAAAGTGAAATGCAATTGTTTAAAATGAAATCAGTAGTGAAATGAAATGAGATGACATTATGAAACTCTGTTAGTGTAACGCACACATGAAATTCAGGTGAAATGCCACTGATCAGTGCATTTTGATGCACATTCTTCTATAATTGTACTTGGGCATTTATCTAGTTTATTTTGATTATTTTTCTTATTTTACTATTTTATTATGTTCTTAGATTTAAGTTCATGGTTGCCTTTAATCTATTTTCGTTAGCTATTTTCAGTTTTAGCGGTTATTTGATACCTGTCGACTATTTAGATCATAACTTGAGCTACGGGGTGCCATTTTGCACGTTCTAACATGCACTGGAAAGCTAAGAGAAAGGGCTACAACTTTTGTGTTGAAGACAAAAGCTGATTCGGAGTGAAGACGTCTCAAATAATTCGTTGAAGTTTCGTACTTTAGGAAATAATTTCTTTTGGGTCATTTGTTGGGCCAAATTTAGGTTTTCCGGCCCAGTTTGAATTATAAGTGAAACCCTTATTCTGTTTAAAAGGGCAGTCGCGGTACTGTAGCAAACACACATTATTCACGATAACTTTTTGCTTTTGTGCGATCATGAAGAGGAACTAATCTCCTAGAGTCAATCTGCTGTAACCGAATTTTCAAGGCTTTGAGGTTTTTATTCTATCAATTTAATTTCGTTCTCTTTCAATTCTATTCTATGAAATTTCATTTGCTTAATCTTTATTTTGTGGAATGGTTTTGATTAAATTCGTATGATTGCATTCCTAACTATTAATCGCCGTTTTCGTCGCTTTGTCGCTAAATTGCGTTTGTAAATCGTGTTTGATTAATTCACGATTGTATTTATCCATTTGCTTAATTCGGAATATAGGAATATAAATTTGTCATATATCTATTGCGCTTGTCAATCGAATTTGAATCGAATAGAGATCGAAGTCGCTTAGGGAATTGGTAGGTAAAAACCAATGATTAGCCAGAAACCGAAAATAGTATATTGGCTTATTTTAATCACTTTTTTTGCTTTGTTTTCTAAATCGACCACTAAAACATAAACCCCCGTAAATCGATTTCATTAGGTTAAGAATAATACAAGAATCCTTGTGATACGATACTCGAGGTGTCGCTTCCCGTTTACTATATTTTATTACTCGTTTTTGACCCGTGTGCGACAGCGGATCAAATTGGTGCCGTTGTCGGGGATTCTTGTAAATCTTAACCATTATTATAGTCTAACTATTATTATAGTCATAGGTGTTGTGTTTTAACATTTTTTACCCTAACTTTCTTGTGTTCGGATGTTTTTGCGTTTTAGGATTAAAAAAAACTGTTTTTTTAAGAAAATCATCTCAAATTATTTCGATTCTTTGTCGATTAACTAGGAAAAAATCAAGGATCAAAAGCCTCTATTTAGAAACTAAATAATGGAAGTCATCCTAAAAACCCGAAATTCCTTATTTTTCTATTTTTTATGATTTTTTTCTGTTTTGGTAGTTTCAGAAAATTCTGAATAAATTCTCAAAAATTTTAATTGACGTTATTAGATTAATTTTTATGTTTTTGTATTTTTTTCCTTTTATTTTAATATTTTTTTTACGTATTTCAATTGTTTGTTCTTAATAGGGACATTGTCGGTATTTTCCTATTTGTTGCTGCATTGCTGAATTAGTTATGTGTTTTCTCATTGTTTGTTGATTTTTTTTTCTATTGAGTTTAATATGGCTGACCAAAGAACTCTGAGAGAACTTGCTGCTCCTGATATGAATTACAATGGTTTATGTATTGAATATGTTGATGTTACTATTTCTTTTGAGTTGAAATCTGGTTTAATACACTTGTTGCCAAGGTTTAGTGGTCTTGTAGGTGAGGATCTACATAAACATCTTAAGGAATTTCAGGTTGTTTGCTCTACACCATTGAGACCTGAAGGAATCACCGAAGATCACATCAAGCTGAGAGCCTTCCCGTTTTCACTACAGGGTGCTGCCAAGGATTGGTTATATTATCTTGAGTCGAATTCTATCACAACTTGGAATGATTTGAAGAGAGTCTTCCTAGAGAGATACTTTCCTGCCTCCAGGGTTGCATCAATCCGAAAAGAAATATGTGGTATTAGACAGGGAAATGAGTCATTGGCTGAGTATTAGGAGAGATTCAAACAATTAGTATCCAGCTACCCTCAACATCAAATTACCGAACATCTGCTTATTCAGTGTTTCTATGAGGGATTGTTACCAATGGATAGAAACATTCTTGATGCTGCTAGTGGTGGAGCACTTGTCGATAAAACTCCAGTTGCTGCTAAAGCCTTGATTGAGAACATGTCACTCAATTCTCAATAATTCACAACCATAAATAATTATATGGTCCAAACAAAAGGTGTGAATGACATTCATGTTTCCTCTTCCAACAAGGCTTTAGAAACCAAAATTGAAGAGCTTACTTCTTTAGTGAAACAAATGGCAATGAGTAAACCTCAAACAACAAAGTTGTGTGGTATTTGTATTTCTACTGAACACCCTACTGACACATGTCCTATTCTTCAATACTTTATTACCATCAAAACCCCATGGATATGGTATTAACCAATTTTGTTCCAACAAACACATATTCCCTTACCAATCATCACCCTTGTCTTCAACTTGGACCTATCACGCCAACCATTCCCAAATGAATACCAATGAACATACAAAAAAAAAATCAAAGCCAAAATCAACCTTAAATCATTGAACCTGATGTCTCACCTATTGATCAGAACAATGACATTACTAATGTTGAAGTTTCAAACATTAGTCATTCTCATGATGATCAAGAAAACAATATTCATAACCCTGTTATCGCACCTAGAAATATACCAAAGATACTTACTGGACCTTTTAGACAAAAACATGTTCCATTATATTTGAATGACTATGTATACAATTCTTTCTTAAATCAGACAAAATTATCAACTTCGGGTATTCTTTACCCTATTTCATATTTTCATTCTTTTGATCATTTGTCTCCTTCTCAAAAGGTTTTTGATATATCTGTCACAAATAGCATTGAGCCTAAGACCTATAAGGAAGCATGTTAGTATGATTATTAATTGAAAGTTATGAAAATTGAATTAGATGCATTAACTAAAAATTAAACATGGAAGTTGGTTGACAACCCACCATATATGAATCATATTGGTAGCAAGTGGGTGTATAAGGTGAAACACAAAACTAATTGCTCAATTAAGAGATACAAGACTAGATTAGTGACCAGCGTTACAATCAAATATAAAGTTTGATTTTTTATATACTTTCTTACCTTTAGAAAAGCTTGCTACATTCAGAATTCTTATTGCTCTTACATCTATAAAGAATTGGCACTTTCATCTAAATGATGTTAATAATAGCTTTTTATAAAAGAGTTTATATATTGTTTGAAACAAGCAAGTAGAAAGTAGAAAATGATATGAAAATCTGAATCAATTTCTCATACAAGAGGGATATCGTCAGTTTACTTCGGAGAAAATTTCACTATCTGTTTAATGTATGTTGATTAGATATATTAGTTGAAACTTCTCTTAAATAATTCACTAGGATAAAAGACATTCTAGACAATATCTTTAAAATTAAGGATATTGACATTCTTAAATACTTTCTAAGATTGGAATTTGCACACTCTCATAAAGGATTTGCATTTCTAAAAAGAAATATTGTTTAGATCTTCTAGAATCAAAACCAACTAGCAAAACTTTTTTAGATCCTTCTACAAAACTTCACAAAAATATATGAAGATATTTCAGTTTATAGAAGACTTATTATAAAAATTACCTTAGCCACAAAATAATTGAGTCAATTTCTCAATCCACCAACTATCACTCGGTACAAAAGTGTTTGTAGAGTAATTTGATACTCCCTCTGTCTCTTAAAAAATGTCATATTTGAACACTTCACGGTTTTTAAAAAAATATTGGATGTGTTGGTTCTGATAATAAAACTAATATCATTTACTAAAATACCCCTATTAGTTATAGTTAAAAGAGTGGTTGGATAAAATGAAATTTAATAATTACGAATATGATAGTGAAAAAATAATAATAAATACTATATTGAATAAATACTTTTATGAGATGAAAAGAGTATTTGAAACAAAAAATTTGGTAAAGGCATTATGTTCCCTAGAAAATATGAGACATAAATTCTAGGCTATGATTCAAGAAGATCACCCATTGGTTTTTTTCTTTTCATCCTAAGTAACTCACTTGTATCATGGATAGCAAATAAACAACAATCTATTTCGAGATCATCTTCAGAGGTAGTATCCAACTTTAACTGCATGATGTCATTTTATATCTTTTGAATAATTTAAATGTGAGTTGTAACAAACAACCTGTCTTATACTGTGATTCACAAAATGCAATATCAAATCTTGTTTTCCATAAAAAGAAAAAACACTATTAGATAGATTGTCATTTTATAGAAAGAAAAAAAGTCCAAAAGAATGTTCTCAAACTTCGGCCAATATATACACAAGAATAACTTGCTAATTTCCTAAGCTTGTGGGACGATGTTAAATGAAAAAATAAATGATGAACAAAAGATAACTTCCTCTAGCTTGAACTTGCATACTGCACTTAAGTTATTTTCTGTCATAACAGTTTCTAAAATTCTGTTATCCAAAGTTACTTGGATTCTATGCATACTAGTCCACTTTAGTTAATGTATGTCATTTTGATGACTGTATAAAGGCTTAGATACTCATTGTAATTCTTGAAATGCATAAATATACATTAGTATTAATCTTTACTTTAATTAAATAAAATCTCTAAAATGTTTGTCATGAATAACCTCTATTTTATTTCTTCATAGTTAAGCTGTAATTAATTTACATACTTATTTATTTTATTATAGTTAAACTGCAATTAATTTATATATGACCTCTAAAATTTATGAAGACTCTACCACAATTTAATTGCATAACTTTGATTACATGCACATTGCTTAAATATTAAAACAAGACACTCTACCACAATTTTGATCAATTCAAAAGATATATCATTCGAGTGATGAATCAACGTTATGAACTGATCGAGAGAAAGCTAATACATCAATAGGATCTTGAGCTTTTTCACCACTTGAAATTATGTTGTCACGAATAACCCTTTTAGTCACTTTCTCACACTCTAATTCCCTTTTACACCTATCATCATTGCTTTTCTTACTAACAATCTTCTTCCCCGATATTCCTCTTGTTGTGTTCTCTTTTTCTACTTGCTCTTCTCTTTCTTTACGTGCTTCCATTATTAACCTTTTATTAAAATCAAGTTACACAGCATAAAATGCACCAATATATATATATATATATATATATATATATATATATATATATATATATATATATATATATATATATATATATATATCTATCTCATCACCAAAGCCATTGCATGTACACATGTCAAGTATTGGAACGTTGAAGTTGCCATGTGTCTCTTGTTTGTTTGTTTGTTTTCATGGTTACACACACCTAAGGTCTTGAGTTCAACGATTATATGTTGGGTTGTGAAAGAACAAGATATGACTTCACATGTCAAATCCTTGAATGATGAATATACTATACTACGTGTCTCTTCCCTTGTTTTTTCTGAAAGGTGATAATCACACGTGTACCCATTTGTTGACATTATAATGAGGATAAGAGAGTGACTCATCTTGACATCAAAATTTCAACAACACAAATTATTTGGATTGTGAAATTTGTATGATTGAATATATGTAGATAACCTCATAAACGAGGGATTTTTAAATTTAATAAATCGTTTGATAAATTTTAATAAATCCTATGGTTTGAGTTTGAGAACTGTCTCCATGAAGTCTAACAGAAAAAAAAAACTCCATTATACTCGTTGTTTAAATGGTTTTGACATATACTCGATCTTCTAAAACTTAAGTTTGAGATCACCCTTTTATTATTTGTAGTTAGATTGTTTATTTGTCAATTGATATAACTTTAAGTATGTTATAAGACTAATATAATAAATTTTAAATGATAAAAAAAATAAACAAGACTTGCTTATTTGAAGTAAATTTAATGACAAACTCGTGCACCCATAAATTTTTAGAAGAATAAATAAAGACATAACTGTAAGTTTGTTGGTTAAGATGTGTGAGGCCTACCATATAATAATAATAATAATAATAATAATAATAATAATAATAATAATAATAATAATAATAATAATAATAATAATAATAATAATAATAATAATAATAATAATATAATAATAATAATAATAATAATAATAATAATAATAATAATAATAATAATAATAATAATAATAATAATAATAATAATAATAATAATAATAATAATAATAATAATAATAATAATAATAATAATAATAATAATAATAATAATAATATATAATAATAATAATAATAATATAATAATAATAATAATAATAATAATAAATAATAATAATAATAATAATAATAATAATAATAATAATAATAATAATAATAATAATAATAATAATAATAATAATAATAATAATAATAATAATAATAATAATAATAATAATAATAATAATAATAATAATAATAATAAATAATAATAATAATAATAATAATAATATAATAATAATAATAATAATAATAATAATAATAATAATAATAATAATAATAATAATAATAATAATAATAATAATAATAATAATAATAATAATAATAATAATAATAATAATAATAATAATAATATAATAATAATAATAATAATAATAATAATAATAATAATAATAATAATAATAATAATAATAATAATAATAATAATAATAATAATAATAATAATAATAATAATATAATAATAATAATAATAATAATAATAATAATAATATAATAATAATAATAATAATAATAATAATAATAATATAAAACAGATAAAAATATATAGAAAAAATTAAATTTTAAGTTAGATTTAAAAGAAAAGTTTTTTAATTTTTGTGTAAATTTTAACTTTAGTGATCTGCGGTTCAATTTTTTTTATTATTGTACACAAAAATATTTAAAAAAATAACATAAACCATTAAAAATAAAAATATGTGGTCGCCATAAAAAACAGTATTTGAAGATACTAAAATATATAAATTTAGTTGATAATTTTTTTTAAAATAGTATTTAGGGAAATTTCTTGATAGTATCGTCGTATCTATCACAAAACTTGAGCACACATTTTCTCTATTCTTCTTTGTCATTTGCTCTTGCTTCATACATAAAGATATTCTTCTTCTTCCTTGTTCTTTCTTTTTTCGTGTATATTGTTTTTATGTTTCACATGATTCTCACATGATTTTCACATGATTTTCTTCTTATTCGAGAGTTTATGTTTTTTTGTTGTATGTTGTTGTTGTTGTATATTGTTGTTTTCTTGTTTCGATTTCAGTTCTTTCTCTCAAGATGAATAGTGGGAGCAACAAACTTATCCACAAGATTCAGGTTACAAAGGAGGTTATGATATGGTGGAGTTCTGGCTTAACAAAGTCAAAGAAGCTAAATTTGTTAGGGATCACATTACTGTTGTTGAACCGTCTGACAGAACGTTCTATAAGAAGATTATTTTCAAGAATCTTAATCCTGAAAAGATGAAGAAGGTAAAAGCTATTATAAACGACTTAATGAATCTGGATATAACTGATTATGAATCAGATGAAGACCTTGAGAACGCATGAATTCAACTAGGCATGAAGATTGAAGGCTTTTGTTATGTTTTACATGATTTGTTATTGGTGGTTGTTGCTGCTTGTATTGTTAATAATGTATTGTTGGTTGTTGTTGCTTGTTATGTCACAATGTTAATGCTAGTTATGTTGTGGTTGTTGTTGCTTGTTATGTTATGTTATAGTGTACTGCTTATTTATGTTATAGTGTAGTGTTATTTGGGTTAATAATATACTGCTAGTTGTTGTTGCTTGTTATGTTATAATGATAATTTTCGTTTATATTTTCAAAACATCTTAACATTCTAAAAGTTGTTTATATTTTGAAACCAGGTTCAAGAGAAATCATATTATGGATGCGGTTCATAAATGGTTTATTTTACTATGGAGAAACAATACAAGAAGTATGAAACAATTTTGAAAGTTTCATCTGCCTTGTAATTTTTCTTCATGGAAACACAAAGTATATCAACTTCAGATCATTCTACGAATCTTTTCAATAAAAGGTATGTTGTTGTCATTTTGTTGATGTATGTTATTGTTGAGTTTATTATAATGTATGTAGATTGTTGGTTTTGCTCACCCTTCATTGAACATGCATTCATTTAAAGTGATTTAGAAAATAATAATTCAAAAATTAAGTTACATTTGAAATGCAACTTAGATCAAACATGTTTTTCGAATTGCATCCATCTCGTAATTCATCTATATCGCTCTTTAAGACGTAGAACTTGATTTATCGTCCCAGGTTCTTCAAAGCAACAACTTGTTCTCTATTAATTTATATTGCAAAACATCAAATTTGTTGGGAAATTGAATCACTTTCATCGTTGTCATCATAATAATCTTCATCATTGATTAAAATAATGATGATGATGATAGCGATGATGATGATCCCGAATTAGTAAACATATTGATGCTTTGTAAAATAAAATAGGAATGTACCTTTGCTTTAAAGAATTTGGGGCATTTAATCAACTACTTCATGTTAAGAAGCAAGAGATGAATTACAGTATGAATGCACTTTGTAAAACAGTGGTTCGTTTAAGTTATTTTTCAAGAATAATTTAACTTTTTAAATTATTATTTTCCACGTCAATTTTAATAGTTGTATATGTTTAGTGAGGTGTAAGGAAAAAACAAGAAATTTATATATTTTATAATAAACTCGGGTACTTTTCACAACGATTATCTTTTGTAACTGTGGTGAAATGTTAATTATATTCCAAATAAGTTATTGTTGATGTTAGATTTCGAACCTATGACCTACATATATATAACAACGGTTGTTTAATCTAACCGTTGTGATAGGTAACATGATACCTAGCTTCTAACCATGATCACACGCCCGTTGTGGAAACCATCATACATACTGTCATACTCCAAAATTTGCCTGTTAATTTTTATGATAAATTGATTCATGCATGGCATTCATTTCACATTTGCATTCATTCATTAGCATACATTCTCATATAAATTATAAATTTTAATTTATTTATTATGTGATACAGATATAAAAAATAATAATAATGTTGGTTATCTGTATGATATAAATAAATTTTATATATATAAATAAAATAGTTTTAATTTAATGATAAATAAAAATAGATTTGAATTTTAATTGTATAATTAAAATTTTAAATTAATTTTATTTGTTAAAGCTCATTAAATTATAATAACTATTTTTTATAATTTAGTGACTCATGTTCCATTTTATTCATTATTTATAAATAGTATTTATTTAGTAATTCACGTTTTTTACTTAATAAAATTTATTTATAAGAGTAACATTTTTTTAAAAGCCCATAAATTATAAAATAATTTTGGTTGAGATAAGTAAGAATAATTTTGATTTTTTTTTAAATGATGAAAGTAAAAATAGAAATAGGTTTAAATTTTAATTCAATTATGTAACTAAAATTTAAATTAATTTTTATTTAAATTATTCATTATTTATAATAATATTTGTATTTAATAAATATTTAGCAAGGTTAAACCCTAACTCTCCTAAAGTATAGGAAGGGATCCAAATATTTAGCAAGGTTAAACTCTAACTCTCCTAAAGTATAGGAAGGGATCCAAATATTTAGCAAGGTTAAACCCTAAAGTATAGGAAGGGATCCAAATATTTAGCAAGGTTAAACCCTAATTCACACCATTATAAATACTTCATATGGCTGCAGCGAGAGGGAGAAGACGAAAAAGAGGAGAGATACAGCAGAAGAAGATACACAAGGCAAGGCAGAAACAAGAAGATTCACGGGCAGGGAAAAGAGAAGCAACCATAAAGCACTCATAGCCTGAATAAGAACAACACACATACAGTGAGCAAGCTAGAAGAATCAAATCCCCAGTAAGTGTTCATTATGGAATTTGCATCCAGCATGATTACCTTGCAATACTCATTAATTCATGCATGAATAATATTGGTTTAATATATATATTGAGATGATGTATTCATGGTTTGGTGGATGTTGATATTGCTTTATTCAAGTATGCATCTATTCTTGATATGTCATAGCATGTTGGAGAAATTCTGTTTGCATGATTAAAGAATTATATCTGCCATTTAATTATTATTATATGAGTGTTGTTTCCAGCATGATTATGTTTATTTCACATGTTGTTATTACATAATAATGATGATGATGATATAATGGTGATAATATAAATCCTTGGTTGTCTTTAACATGAATGTGTAAGGTTTGTTTTATCATTATCACTTGCAGTAAAGAGAACTAATACATGAGTAAAATAATATAAGCTTCTTGATTTGTGCATGGCTATTTTTATTATTGCATGATGATTACATATGATCTTATTTTATGTGTGTGGTTTGATATAAGATGAAGTTACAGGTTTGTTGTATTCACATGAAAGAAACAGCATGAGAAAAAATAAAGTAGCTTGTCGTAAGAGAGAAAGTTGTAACATGCATGGTGGTGTGTAGAATTAATATATGTTTTAATGAAGGCGAATAAATAATGAATGGACCAACATGCTTCGTTCGAGCCCCCATGGCCTATTTTTTTAGCTTTTTAGTGTTTTTACTATGTTTACTCCCTTTCCAGTATAATTAATTCACCACTATTTTTCTATTATTAAAATAAAACCCATTAATTAATTTTCTAATTAATATATTATATTAGTTATTTAAACTAGGATATAATTTAATCTAGTTTATTAATTAAATTTTCATATATCACTTAATTAATTAAAATAGGCTATTTTGAATAATAAAAATCTAATTATATTTCTTTTTTCTTTTCTTTTAAAATTTCTATCAATTTAGTCTAAGTTTTTCCATAAATTCATAAAAAAAAAAGTTTCTATTATTATAGACTAAAAACATTTTTAATTCATTCTTAAATTTAGTTTATTTAGTTTTTTTTTTATTTCTTTCTTTTTAGTTTAATTAGGTTTTATTATTTGGTATGCCCTTTTAATTTTGTACTCGTTAATTAAGATTTAGATATTTTATATCCCCTTTTAAATTATGTACCCCCATCCCGAAGCCATGTAATAGCGTAGTCTTATTTTTCGCACTTTAATTTTTCCATACTGTGAATATAACTGTCTACATGTATGCTAATAGGATTGCATGGAAAGATAAATAATCGAACTTAGATAAATTAATTCAAGATAATATATCTGAATCCAATCATTTCCACACTTGCACCTCTAGGGTAACCCTCTCTTTGTTGCCTTACGATATTACGGTCATGTCCCGCGAATGTGGGGATACCCTTAGCAAAGACCCTTTCGATTAAATCATCATCATCCCTAAACAGATAAGTCATAGTCCCTTCGATCAAAAGGTCAATGTCCCTACAAGATAAATCATAGTCCCTCAAACGTTTCCTTGTAATATATGACCTTGTCCCTCGAACGTTGCCTTCGAATATATGACTTTGTCCCTCGATGACCCTTCGTTGTAGCCTACGATTAAATGATGATCGTCCCTTCGAATGCTAAGGTATCCTTACAAATGTTGCCTTCAATGACCAATCGACGACCCCACGATGTCCCTTTACAACCAAAGGAAAAGACTACTTACTTCTCAATAGTAAGGACAGTTTTACCCTCCTAAGGATAGGAAATACCTATAAAGACCTTGGTTAGGTATAACTCTTAAATGCTTGCTCGCAGCTTAAAATACTTTTCACACCTCACACTTTTCAAAACATCTTTTAGAAAATCACCACTTGGTATACATTCGCACCAGAATCATCGTAGAGTTATATTTTTCTAAACATCTTTCAAAATCAAACGAGATAAACACTTTGTATACATTCGTACAAGAATCATTACAAAGTTAAACTCTCCTTTCAAAATATTTTCTAAACACACCACATTTCTCAAACACTTTCTCAAACAAGGAAAACATAAGTGAGTTAAGCAATTAAGAGCCCATGGATAACCATGGATACAAAGGGTGTTAACACCTTCCATTTGTATAATGTACCTCCCGAACTCAAAATCTAATCAAGGTCTTTCCTGTTCTTTTCCGCCTTTCCTTATTGGATAAAAGAAAAGTCGGTGGCGACTCTTGCTATCCGCAACATAGCTTTTCAAAGCAAAAACACAAAGTCAGTTCACCGTATCACAGAACTGGCGACTCTGCTGGGGAATCTTAAAAAGAGAGGTTACCTTAAAGATAAGATCACTTATGTTTTTGAATTGTTTCTTTGTCTGATTTACTTTTAAGGGATTGTTTGGGTATTCTATGCTTGAGTGAAAGATCCTACACCCGGATCTAGTGTACCTTAGGTAAGTAGCAAGAGATCATCGCAATTGTCCGGCGTATACTGGAATGGTTAAAATGATGGCTACGGTTAATGTGACACTTTGGATGTCCTGATGTTCCTCATGTTTACTTGAGGAAAATTTTGGCGTCTGCGTGGTGTCATCAAAGCATTAACCAGACCTTTAGAACCCTAATTAACTCATCCTAGCCATTATTAAGTAGTGAGATAACTGACTTCGGTTCCGACTGGGGTTGGTTGATACTCGATACTACACTCTTTGAGATTGGACTTTAGGGAAATTTTGGTCAACCGCTTGGTGTTTCACTGAAGTGGACTTAAGGAAAGGTCAATGATTTGAGATCCTTCTAGAACCCGGTTACTATTCTAGGACAGGTTGAACCAATCAAACTTCAGTGGGGAGGGTACTTACCTATGGAACTCATGCAAGCCTTAAAACCTAGGAATGATTGTGGTGTGACTTGTTTGTGCTTGTTACTTACTTGACATTATAACATCATGACATCATGGCATTGTACTAACCATTTCGAGGACTTAGGGATTTAACTTTGCTCTGTTTTGTAGGGCTATGGCTTCCAGGAAGACCATCCAGATCAATTTTGTAGCGACCTCTCCTCAACTCAAGGATTTAGTGTCAGAACTTCCCGATCATGCTCAGGTCATCAAGAAACATGGTTATCTCCTAAATTTAGTTACCACTGGTTTCAAGGAAGATATGATGAGAGTTCTATTCCAGTTCTTCGATCCTAAACATCATTGCTTCACCTTCCCAGATTATCAGTTGGTACCCACATTAGAAGAATTTTCCAGGTTGCTTGGGATACCTATCCTTGATCAAACACCTTTCAGTGGTTTAGAAAAGATTCTTAGGTCTGAAGAGGTTGCCGCGGCTTTACACATGACAAAGTCTGACATTGAAACTAATTGGGTAACAAGAAGTGAAGTTAAGGGTTTACTTGCCAAATTTCTGATAAATAAGGCCCGAGAATTCCTAAAAGCTATGAGTGTCCACGCTTTCGAAGATGTTCTAGCATTACTAATCTATGGTTTGGTGCTATTTCCTAATCCGGATCAATTCATAGACACGAATGTTGTTAAGATATTTCTCACTCATAACCCTGTGCCCACCTTGCTTGGAGACATTTTGCATTCCCTTCACACTCGTACTATGAAAAGGAAAGGGACTCTCATGTGCTGCGTACCTTTATTATCTAGGTGGTTTATTTCGCACCTTCCTCAATCAGTCTTGAAGAATGAGCAAAATTTGAAATGGTCTCAAAGGATAATGTTGCTCTCCCATTCAGACATCCATTAGTGTCCCCAACCCAAAGAAAATGTTATCATCATTGACCGTTGTGGAGAATTCTCTAACGTACCACTCCTGGGGATAAGAGGAGGTATTACTTATAATCCTGCTTTAGCCCTACGTCAGTTTGGTTATGCTCGAAGAGATGGTTCACATGAAATAATTATCCAAGGCACTGTGTTTGACTATGACAACGATTCTCAAGGTCTCCGTGAAAGGTTTGTACAAGCTTAGGGCATGGTGAAAAGAAGTACTTTAGGACAGAAAAACTTTATTCCTATGGAACCTTATCTCAGATGGGTGCGCACCAGAGCTCGTGAGCTTATCATGCCATATCTTGCAATCGGACCTCTGATTGTTGAACCAAAAGTTGAACGAGGTACCCCTCAGATCATTCCTTATCCAGATATTCCTACCAATGTTGAAGAATTGAAGAAATCTTAGATCCAGTTGAGAGAGGAAAGGGATACTTTTGAAGCTCAGTTCTGTGCTGAAAGGAAGAAAGTATTAGAGCTCACCAGCCAGCTTAATGAGGAACGAAGTCTCAATGCATATCTCCGCCCAAAAAGGAGCCGTCCCTGGGAGACTTGAGCTTTCGTTTTTTCTTGTAATGAACATTGATTAAAGAAATTATTAATAAAAGTTCCCCTTTTTGGTGGTTTACACAAAGTTAAATTCCAAAAGTCCTTGAAAACATTTCATACATTGCATAGCATAACATAACATTGTATAACAGGTACTCTAAAGGATCAATGTTCTCACGGTCTTCCTCTCAAACAAAAAATGGCCCTCGAACAAACTGTCAAGGATCTCCAGGCTCAGAATGCTCAATTCCAGGAGATGATCTTGAACTTATCCAAGGGGCAGGAGGAACTGAAGACTCTATTGCTCGAGAAGAAGAAAGATAAGAAATCTGTGAGTTACATTAACCCGGGAAGAAGGCTTAAAGGACAGGCTCCAGGAGTCAAGATTGGAATTCCGAAGGATAAAGAAGATGAGAGAGAAAATGATTCGGAAGATGAGAATGCTGATCCCTTCAACCCTGAGGACGACTATGAAAATTATGAAAATGAACAGTACTCTCCGAAAGATGATAAGTATAAGTTGCTGGAAGAACGTATGCTAGCTATGGAGGGTCAGAAGGTGCCCGGACTGGATTTCGAAAGCTTAGGTCTGGTCTCTGATGTGGTCATTCCTCGCAAATTCAAGGTCCCCGCTTTCACTAAGTATGATGGTGTGTCTTGTCCTCAGATGCATCTGAGAGCTTATGTGAGAAAGATCCAGCTGTATACCACTGATAGGAAGCTATGGATCCATTTCTTCCAAGAGAGTCTGTCTGGCACACAGTTAGAGTGGTATTATCAGCTCGAGAGCTCTAACATCCGCACCTGGACTGATTTAGCGACAACTTTCTACAAGCACTACCAGTATAATTCTGAATTAGCGCCTACTCGGCTACAGCTGCAGAATATGACTATGGGCTCTAAAGAAAGCTTCAAAGAATATGCTAAAAAATGGAGAGACTTGGCTGGCAGAGTCAAACCCCATATGACTGATCGAGAATTAGTGGACATGTTCATGGGTACACTGACTGGCCCATTCTACAGCCATCTATTGGGAAGTTCCTCATCGGGTTTCACTGAACTTATATTGACGGGTGAACACATGTTGAAAGCGGCATTCGAAGTGGAAAGATACAGGCGGCTACCTCTGCAAGCACCAAAAAGTCCTATCAGGGGAAGAATGAATCAAATGATGTGTACGGTCAAAGGGGTCATAACAAGAAAAATCGTGACCATACTGTTGGAGCAGTTACGATTGCAGCACCGCCATCTCAAAACTTCTAACACAGACAAGACAGGCCAAGAAGGCAGTTTACCAAGATCAATATGACTTTAGCACAAGCACTATAGGGTATGCTAAAAGCAAATTTAATTACCCTCAGAGATCCTCCTGCAAATCCCAACACTACTTCTCCTCGTTATAATCCCAATGCCAGGTGTGCATATCACTCTGATAGCCCCGGGCATGATACAAACGATTGTTGGTTGTTGAAGAATAAGATTCAGGATATGATCGACGCTGGAGAAATTGAATTTGATCCTCCGGAGACTCCTAATGTCATCACTGCTCCTATGCCTAATCATGACAAGACTGTTAATGTTGTGGATGACAATTCTCACATTACTAATGTAGCTGACTTAGCATCTCCTCTCCTGATCATCAAGAAGAATTTATTGCAAGCTGGTTTATTTCCAGGTTGTGCTGAAAATTGCGATCTCTGTATACTCCGACCCAATGATTGCTTGAAGTTGAGGAATGGCATTCAACGGCTGATGGATGATCGTACAATTCTCTTTGAAAAGATTCCTAAGGTGGAAAACCCTATTGAAGAAATATCTGTGATTGCTAGGTCCAAAGTTCCAGTGAAGATTACCGCTACTAGAGTGCCTGTGAAGATTACTGTTGAGCCCAAGGTAGCTCCCCTAATTATTACTGCACCTAGCCCAGTACCGTATTCCTCAAGCAAAGCCATTCCGTGGAATTATGGAGGTGATGTTTACATCCACGGTATAAAGCAAGATGATAATTCTGCTAATCCTAATGACGTTGACATTGTTGGGACTAGTAAAATTACTCGAAGTGGAAGGATCTTCTCTCCAGAAATCTCACCTCCCGCCCCTGAAACTCGAGGAAAGGGACCAGTAATCAATCCTTCTCAGTCAAAGACACCAGTCGAAGTTACTACCGAAGATGTTGCCAAGCAGGAAATGGAAGAAATGCTGAAAATCATCCGTAAGAGTGATTTTGATGTGGTAGAACAGCTGGGGCATACTCCGTCTAAAATTTCGATGTTATCCTTGTTGTTATCTTCTGAATCTCATGCCAATGCATTGATAAAATTCTTGAAGACCGCTCATGTACCTCAGGAGACATCTGTCGATCAGTTAGAAAATTATGTTGCTAACTTGGCTGTTGATAATGGCATAGGCTTTTCTGATGCTGACCTGACACCAGCAGGAAAGAATCACAATAAAGCTCTGCATATCTCCATTGAGTGTAAGGGGATCACCTTGTCTCATGTGTTGATCGACAATGGCTCTTCTTTGAATGTACTACCGAAAGCTGTGCTCGATAAGCTTGACTGTAAAAGCATTGAACTAAAACCTAGTGACGTTGTGGTGCGTGCTTACGATGGTGCGAAGAGTGTTATCCATGGTGAAGTGGTTCTCCCTATCAAGATAGGACCTCAAGTCTTCAACACTACCTGTTACATAATGAACATTCGTCCTGCCTATTCCTGCTTGCTGGGACGCCCTTGGATCCATGGGGCAAGTGTTGTAGCTTCGTCTCTCCATCAAAAGTTGAGGTATCCAATAGAGGGCAAGATTGCAACTGTGTGTGGAGAAGAAGAGTATATTGTCAGTAGTGTGCATACCTTCAGATACGTCGAGATGGAGGGTGAATTCTTTGAGACTCCTTCTCAGTCATTTGAAGTAGTTCCTCCGACCAGTCCTGTCCTTAAGCCAACTTCCCGTGTGCTCAAGGTTATTCGTGCTCCTCCTGCTATGATTTCTATGAAAGATGCTCAAGTCGTGGTTGAAGATGGTGGTCGTACAGGCTGGGGTCAACTGATCGATGTACCGTACAAGTCTGATAAATTTGGCCTGGGGTTTAGCTCTGAAAAGATAGTCAAAGATCAAATTAATGCTGTAGAAGATGCTGATAGCGATTGCGACTTGGATAGTTGGATTTTCCCAACAATTGGTGACGGACTCAATAATTGGAAGGCTGAAGACACTATCCCGATTTCCTTTAGTCAGGAGTAATTGTTATTGCTTATTTTAGTGTTTCAAATTTTGTAATTTTTATTATGAAAAATTAAACTTCTTAAAGCATTGTGTCTATGCCCGGGGCACAATAGCTAATTTGTTAAGGGTTTTGTCATTTTCATAAGCATATTCACATTAAATAAATCAATGGACTTTTTGCATTCAAATATTGCGCTCTTTATCTTTCCTGTCATCTTTCAAATAAGCTATGTTTTCTTACACACACTCACGTAACAAATTGTAGATCCATATCCACTCTGGATCCTGTTGATAATAATTCTGCTACTGTTAATTATGGCTTTAAAAATCCGATCTACCAAGCCGAGGATGGAAGTGAGGAAGATTGCGAAGTGCCTGGAGAGCTTGCCAGACTGTTACTGCAAGAAGAAAAGACTATACAGCCGCATGAGGAATCAATTGAAATTGTAAATCTGGGTACTGAAGTAGACAAGAAAGAAGTCAAAATAGGAGCAGGCTTGGAAAACAGTGTCAAAGAAAGATTGATTCAGATGTTACATGACTATGTAGAGATTTTTGCTTGGTCTTATGAAGACATGCTAGGACTGGATACTGATATAGTAGTACATCATTTGCCGATGAAGGAAGATTGTCATCCTGTTAAGCAAAAGGTTCGTCGCATGCGTCCTGAAATGTCTGAGAAAATCAAAGCCGAGGTTATGAAACAATTTAATGTAGGTTTTCTAGCTGTTACTTCTTATCCTTAATGGGTTGCTAATGTGGTACCAGTGCCAAAGAAGGATGGTAAGGTGCAAATGTGTGTAGATTACAGAGATTTGAATAAAGCAAGTCCCAAAGATGACTTTCCACTTCCGCACATTGATGTTCTGGTAGATAACACCGCTCAACACAAGGTATTCTCATTCTTGGATGGATTCTCAGGTTATAACCAGATTAAGTTGGCACCTGAAGACATGGAGAAAACTACATTTGTGATGCAATGGGGCACTTTCTGTTACAAAGTAATGCCATTCAGTTTAAAGAATGCAGGGGCAACATACCAGCGTGCTATGGTGGTTTTGTTCCATGATATGATCCATCATGAAATAGAGGTATATGTGGATGACATGATAGCCAGATCTCATACTGAAGAAGAACATCTCGATCATTTATACAAACTGTTTGAGATGTTGAAGAAATACAAGTTGAGATTGAACCCGAACAAATGCACCTTTGGAGTAAGATCCGGTAAACTCTTGGGCTTTATTGTCAGTGGTAAAGGAATTGAGGTTGACCCGGCTAAGGTGAGAGTTATTCAAGAAATGCCAGTTCCCCATACAGATAAAGAAGTCAGAGGTTTCTTGGGACGCTTGAATTACATTGCCCAATTTATCTCCCATTTGACTGCTACTTGCAAACCCATCTTCAAATTACTGAGGAAAAATCAAGAGATAATATGGAATGATGAATGTCAAGAAGCTTTTGACAAAATCAAGAAGTATCTCCAAGAACCTCCAATTCTGATGCCACCAGTTGAAGGAAGACCTCTAATCATGTATTTGACCGTGTTAGAAAATTCAATGGGGTGTGTGCTAGGGCAACATGACGAGTCTGGTCGAAAAGAGCATGCAATATACTACCTTAGCAAAATGTTTACCGACTGTGAAATAAGATACTCACTGCTTGAGAAAACTTGTTGTGCTTTGGCTTGGGCTGCTCGCCGATTAAGACAGTATATGTTGAAACATACCACTTTATTGATTTCTAATATGGATCCTATCAAATATATATTTGAGAAACCTGCTCTCTCCGGAAGAATAGCAAGATGGCAGATGATTTTAACAGAGTATGATATCCAGTATACTACCCAGAAAGCAATCAAGGGAAGCGTGTTAGCTGATCATTTGGCTCATCAAGCAGTTGATGATTACCAATCTATGAATTTTGAGTTCCCTGATGAGGATGTTATGCTTGTTACTGATTATGAAGAACCTGGACCGGATGAAGGACCCGAACTGGGATCCCGATGGACTATGATTTTTGGTGGATCTTCTAATGCATTGGGCAATGGTGTTGGTGTTGTAATTATTTCTCCCAAGGGTTGCCATACGCCTTTCACTGTTAGACTATGTTTTGATTGTACCAATAATATGGCTGAGTATGAAGCATGTATTTTGGGACTCATAGCTGCTATAGACCTGAGAATCAAGTTTTTAAGTGTGTACGGAGACTCAGCCTTAGTAATCAGTCAGATCAAAGGAGAATGGGACACTAAACATCCGAATCTCATCCCTCATCGAGAGCGGGTGTTGACATTAATCCCATACTTTGAAGAGATTACATTCGAACATATTCCACGAGAAGAGAATCAGTTGGCAGACGCCTTGGCTACCATGTCATCTATGTTCAGAGTCAGATGGGACAATGAAGCTCCCATGATCACCATTGAAGGATTAGATGATACAGCATATTGTTATGAGCTTAATGCTGATGAAGTAGAAGAGAAACTTTGGTTCCACGAAGTAAAAAGATATTTAGAAACTCAGGAATACCCTGAAGGGGCATCCATCAATGACAGAAAATTTCTGAGGAAGTTCTCCGCTAAATTCTTTTTGAGTAATGGAGTATTATACAAACGTAATCATGATTCGACTTTGCTTCGCTGTGTGGATAAAAAGGAAGCAGAAAAGATTATGGAAGACATGCATGACGGTATTTTTGGGACTCATTCTAGTGGACATACGATGGGCAAGAAGATTCTGAGATCATGGTATTATTGGTCTACCATGGAAGCTGATTGCCACCAGCACTCCAGAACTTGTCACAAGTGCCAGATCTATGCGGACAAAGTACATGTACCTCCTGCTCCATTGAATGTGTTGACAGCCCCTTGGCCCTTTGCAATGTGGGGCATTGATATGATTGGAGAGATTAAACCTACTGCTTCTAATGGACATCGTTTCATTCTTATTGCTATTGATTACTTTACGAAGTGGGTAGAGGCAGCCTCATTTGCTTCTGTCACCAAGAATGTGGTGGCACGGTTCATCAAGAATAGTTTTATTTGTCGGTATGGCATCCCTGAAAGAGTTATCACTGATAATGGTACTAATTTGAACAACAAGATGATTACTGAACTCTGCACGCAGTTCAAAATAAAACACCATAACTCTTCTCCGTACCGGCCAAAGATGAATGGCGCCGTAGAAGCTGCTAATAAGAATATTAAGAAGATTATACAAAAGGTGACAGTAACAATAAAAGACTGGCATAAGATGTTACCATTTGCTCTTCATGGTTATCGCACTTCAGTATGCACTTCGACAGGGGAAACTCCTTTCTCTTTAGTCTACGGAATGGAAGCCGTTTTACCAATGGAAGTTCAGATTCCCTCTCTAAGAATTATGAAAGATGCAGGCTTAGATGAAGATGAATGGATTCAGACTCGACTCGATCAGATAAATTTGATTGATGAAAAGAGACTTGCGGTTGTTTGTCATGGGCAGATATATCAGAAGCGCATGACCCAGGCATTTAATAAAAAAGTCAAGAGACAGGTGTATCAAATTGGCGACTTGGTGATAAAGCGTATCATTCTACCACAAGGTGATCCTAGAGGAAAATGGACTCCCACATACAAAGGGCCATTTGTAGTTAAGAAGGTATTCTCTGGTGGAGCCATGATGCTTGCTACAATGGATGGCGAAGATTTCCCGCATCCCGTGAATGCGGACATAGTTAAAAAATACTACGCATAAAAGAGACCCGCTAGGTCAACATACCTAGGAAAAAGTAAGGGCATTCCGGCGAACCAAAAGGGTTCGGGCAAAAATTAGGGATAAACATATAAAAATGTACACCCGGCAAGTCGAAAACCTGAAAAGGCGGCTTGGGCAAAAAAGGGTATCCTGGTGGACTGAAAACCTGAAAAGGCGGTTCAGGCAAAAATTAGGGATTAAAGCGTATGATTATGTCCCGTTCTCGGTCAGCTTCACCAAAGTCAAAGAGACTGAACAAGCCAATCACTTATATCCGACAGCAAGAGATGAGATGCTTGAAGACATAATAGCAGTAGTAGAATTAAAATCAATAGGACTTTTTTTCATAGCTGTTTTTTCTTTGCTTTCTTGACAATTTCCTCTTACTAGGATTTCTGTCTCCTTGTATTAAAATTGCTTGTTTATAGGCCCTCTTTCAAAATCAATACAATTTTATTTCCAAAAAGATACTTTTATTTTACTTTCTCCGTTTTGTTTGCATAAACGTCCATTGATTTAATTCGAATTAATATATGCATTTGAATATGATTGATGTTTACCGAAAATACATGCATAAAATAGAAATAGCAATTACTAAAAGACTTTAGGATCAAGGATAAGGTTTAACCATGCGTTCTAACAAATTTGGTTACAAATCCTATTCCCCAGCAAAACCAGTTATTCCCAGAAGAAATTGGCACTACTAGACAGACTGGTCATCTCTTTTATCCCCAGTCAGGTTCTATTGAATATTTCTACCATCAGACAGAAATCAAATATCCCCAGCTAAGAAAGGGTCATCAATACAAATATCTCCAATCAGAATATCGGGATTTATTTTCCCATGGCAAAAAAATTCAGACGCATAATTCATTCATGCATCACTTCACAGCATATACATGCATGCAATGTTCGCATTTTTTTTCAAGAGCATAAAACATCTCATGCATCATGACATGGCATGAGGCTAACTCTTTTTTTTCCAAGTTAATTATCCTCCTGATACAGTCAAAATAAAGATTCATTCAGACGGATATCTTTATCGATCACATTCAAGAGTCAGATACATCTTTCAGATATAATCCATATGAATATTCATTCTGACAAGCATTCTGATATCCTCCTAATGATGGCATCTTTAAGCCCATCCCAGATATTTATTGCAAATACAACATATACAAATATTATCATATATAGCCTAACGTACGGCTCATTCTGATTCAGCCTAACGTATGGTTCCTTCAACTGTTCCAATATGGTCTAGCGTACGACCCATTTGGATATTCATCCCCTCAGATACTACCTAGCGTACAGTACATTCTGAAATGTAGTCTAGCGTATGACTACCCCTTTTTATCATCAGATACAGCCTAATGGACGGCTCATTCTGCTACTCAGATACGATCTAGCGTATGATCCATTCTGATTTTTTATCCTCAGATACAGCCTAATGGATGGCTCATTCTGCAACTCAGATACGGTCTAGTGTACGACCCAGTCTGGATCTTCTCATCAGATACTACCTAGCGTACGGCACATTCTGAAATGTAGTCTAACGTACGACTACTTTTTATCACCCGATACAGCATAACGGACGGCTCATTCTACTACTCAGATACGATCTAGCGTACGATCCATTCTGATCTTTATTTCTCCAGATACAGCGTAACGGACGGCTCACTCTGCTACTCAGATACGGTCTAGCGTATGACCCATTCTGATCCTTATCTCATCAGGTTCAGCTCACCCTAATATCACCTAATGGATGACTCATTATACGGTCTAGCGTACGACCCATTGTGACACCCATGTCTTCAGATATGGTCTAATGTACAATGCACTCTGAAGCTCTCATCATCAAACTTTCTGGATGGCATCTCTAAGCCCATCTCCATTAAGACTATCTTTTAATTAACAAATGCAAATTTTTGGGGCATTCTAAGTGTTCAATATTCTTCCACCTCCAGATCACGAATGGCGTACATACCATTCTAATTCTCTCGGTTTAAGAATATTGAACAGGGGCAGCTGTCATACCCCAAAATTTGCCTGTTAATTTTTATGATAAAGTGATCCATGCATGACATTCATTTCACATTTGCATTCATTCATTAGCATACATTCTCATATAAATTATAAATTTTAATTTATTTTTTATGTGATACAGATATAAAAAATAATAATAATTTTGGTTATCTGTATGATATAAATAAATTTTATATATATAAATAAAATAGTTTTAATTTAATGATAAATAAAAATATATTTGAATTTTAATTGTATAATTAAAATTTTAAATTAATTTTATTTGTTAAAGCTCATTAAATTATAATAACTATTTTTTATAATTTAGTGACTCATGTTCCATTTATTCATTATTTATAAATAGTATTTATTTAGTAATTCACGTTTTTGATAACATGAAATAATATCACATTTTTGGACTCGATTTAATTAAATTATATTATTATTTGTTTCGATTTATTTCATTTTATTCGATATTACATGGTATTTTTCCCTTTATTTGTCTCAGGTAATTTATTTGAAGCATAAGTGAAAAAGGAAGAAAAGGGGTGCAAAAAGATAATGAAAAGCAAAATCTACAAAAGCCCAGCCCACAATCACAAGCCAGGGGCGCTGAAGTGTGACGAGCGCCACACAAGCTGTGACGAGCGTCACGCCTTACTACCTTGTGTTACGAGCGTAACACATAGTGTGACGCCCGTCACACCCCTCTCCTATATTTTAGGCTCCAGAAGCGCAACAGAGGCACGTTGAAGCCTATTGTTACGCTTGACCCTTGGAACGTGAAGACCATATTACGGAAAGGACTTTTGGAAACCGTTACAAAGCATACTAATATAAATAGTTGCTTTTAGCCAACCCTGAAGCCCCGTCTCTTTCCGCCGTGCAAGCATATTTTACAGCATTGTTTCTTTTCTGCAACTTCCTACTTTTACTTACAATTTTTATTTCTTTTTCCAGTCAATCTCTTAAGCACTAAATTAATTTTTCACACAATAGTTTCTACATCGGAGACTATTGTGTATCTTTTACTGGATCTAACCTTATGTTAGATCATAGTATTTTATTCCTTCGCCTTTATTTTACTGTCTGATTGAAGAATTCAAGAACAAATCCAACCGGTCTGTGGTGGAGTGTTCAAGACTGCTATTAATTACTCAGGTTCTTTAATTATTGTTTGAATTTATATATGCCCTGCTTTATTGTTTATTTACATTATTTGCCTGAGATGTTTCTATTTAAGCATGATGATTTTTTAGATCTATTTAGCATGTCTGGCTAATTTGTTTAGGTATCGGTATGTAAAGTAAGCGGAATGAAGGAATCAAAACTAAGTTGGCTTAATTACGTTTAAAAGTAAAATCACTCTTTTTATGGTCTCAATTTACAGGTTTAATACCAAGGTTTTTGTACGAGAGTAAAAGACATAATGAAGTTAAAATCAATAGAACGAGAGTTTGAGTTTTTAACTGGACATTGTAAATTGGACATTAATTCTAAATCAGGGCGAAAGCAATTTTTAGAATTAATTAAATTCTAATCTTTTTCAAAAAGTATTTTTAAAGGTTAAATGTGAGGACGAGAGTTAAGCATTTAAGTTTAATTATATAATCTAAGTCAACAGAGCGAGAGTTTGAGATAAGGATGTTTAAACGATTAGTGTTTTCTTAAAAAGAGTTTCTATAGATTCTATTGTTTTCAAAAAGTGATTTTGGACTTAACTAATAAGTGACAGCTACGTTAATATAAAGTCATAGTCTATTCAACAGAGCGAGAGTTTGAGAAAAGGCTTTTAATCAATAGTGTCTACTGAAAAGATTTATTTTAAAACCAAGAAACCAACGAAGATTTGATTCCCTAATTACGACGAACTACATACCGATATCCGTTTAATTGATATTTAATTTAGATCTAGTTTTAGTTTTAACTTGTCCCCCAAACAATCAAAGTATCATCCGCCTTAGCTTTACGAAGTAACCTTAGAAAACGGTATATCGATTCATAAGTCCCTGTGGGATCGATATCTTTTAAAACTACGTGATAGAACTGTGCACTTGCAGTTTGTACCCCAAATTCGACTCATAAAGTCGCGATCAAGTTTTTGGCGCCGTTGCCGGGGACTTATTTAGTCGATATCGTAACTCTTCTGTTACGCTGTAGAGACTAAGGCAATTTCTATTTCTTCTTCTTTCGTTGATTTGTATGCCACACACTCGCTCACAAGGCGAGCCGTTTTATTTACGAATCAACGACATCGAACTATATCTCTGAGTCTTACGACGAATTCGGGAATATCGTGCTGCAAACAATCTCCCTCCAATCGAAGTGCCTGACCTCAAAAATCTTCTTCCTTCACCAATACCCGAGATGACAGAACCAGCTCGTGCTCTTCGAGATTACGCCGCTCCATCGCAAGATGATCCGCATTCGAGTATTGCTCCACCCGCAATCGAAGCAAACAACTTCGAACTTAAACCTTCTTTGTTGCAGGCAGTGCAACAGAATCAATTCTCTGGAAATCCTACCGAGGATCCAAACCTTCATTTATCCGTATTTGTCCAATACGCTGATACTGTAAAAGCTAATGGTGTCACTTCAAAGGCAATTCGACTTCGCCTTTTTCCTTTCTCGTTAAGAGATAAAGCTAGAAGATGGCTTCAGTCTCTTCCTTCCAACTCAGTCACCACATGGAACGAGTTGAAGAAAGTCTTTCTT
The DNA here is from genome assembly GCF_024323335.1 of Lathyrus oleraceus. NCBI lineage: Eukaryota > Viridiplantae > Streptophyta > Magnoliopsida > Fabales > Fabaceae > Lathyrus > Lathyrus oleraceus. The sequence continues at coordinate 365,173,585 of NC_066579.1, read as the reverse complement.
TCCCGATATTTTCCTCCAAGCAAAACAGCTATGTTGAGAGCCCAGATAAATGGATTTAAACAGAAAGAAAACGAGTCTTTTTTCGAAGCATGGGAAAGATACAAAGACATGATGAGACTTTGTCCACACCATGGTTTAGAGGACTGGTTAGTGATTCATACCTTCTATAATGGTCTCTTGTACAACACAAGGTTAACAATAGACGCCGCAGCAGGTGGTGCACTTATGGATAAACCTTATGCCGATGCTTACCAACTTATCGAAAGCATGGCCCAAAACCATTATCAGTGGGGAAGCGACCGAGCAATAGTAGAGAAACCTCAAACGAAAAGTGGCATGTACAAGATAAGTAGCCTTGATCATGTTAATGCAAAAGTGGAAGCCCTGGCCCAGAAAATTGAAAGTTTGAATGTATCACCTCCAACCACCGTGGTTGCCGCAACTCAGAATTGCGAAGTCTGTGGAATCCAAGGTCACACCCCTGCTGATTGTCAACTCCTAACCGGAATCCAAGCAGAGCAAGTGAATTATGCTCAAGGAAATCCCTACTCGCATACCTATAACTCGAACTGGAAGAATCATCCTAATTTTTCATATAAGAGTAATAATGCTTTATACGCACCAGGACAAGCTCCAAATCAAGCCCCAGCTATACCTCCTGGATATCAAAAGCCGACCCCATCTACACCTAACAATAATGTTCCTAGAAAATCCAACTTGGAAATAATGATGGAGAACTTCATAGCTTCTCAATAGCAAACCAATAAAGATTTCTTGAACCAGAATATACACACTAGCGAACAAATCAAACAACTAGCAAGTAAAGTAGATGCCTTGGCTACCCATAACAAAATGCTGGAAACACAAATATCACAAGTAGCTCAACAACAAGCGCCTACTGTTGCCCCAACTGGTGCATTTCCTGGACAGCCCCAACCTAACCCGAAAAGCCACGCTCATGCAATCATACTAAGAAGTGGAACGGAAGTGGAAGGACCAGTAGATCCAAGAAATGAAAACCAAAACTCTAAAAAGTCAACTGAGGAAGAAAATAAACCTAAGGAAAAGGAAGAGAGTAATAAGGAAACCGTAGAAAAGAAAGAACCTTATGTACCTCCACCACCTTATAAACCACCTATCCCTTACCCTTAAAGGCTTATTAAAACCAAAGATGCGGGCCAATTTAAAAAATTTGTTGACTTATTGAAACAATTAAACGTCACAATTCCTTTTACAGAAGCTATTACGCAGATGCCCTTATATGCTAAGTTCTTAAAAGAAATTCTTTCTAATAAAAGGAAACTTGAAGATAGCGAAACTGTTACACTCACTGCTGAATGTAGCGTTATAATCCAGAATATGCCTTCTAAGCTTAAAGATCCAGGTAGTTTCTCTATACCCTGTCACATAGGAAAATTTGTCATAGATAAAGCCTTATGCGATTTAGGAGCCGATATTAGTGTTATGCCCTTATCCATATGCAAGAAACTGGAAATGGGAGAATTAAGACCAACTAAAATGTCTGTGCAACTAGCAGATCGTTCTGTTAGATATCCTGTAGGAATTCTTGAAAACGTTCCCGTGCGCATAGGTCAATTTTACATCCCAACCGATTTTATAATTATGGACATTAGAGAAGATGAAGTTACACCCATTATATTGGGAAGACCATTCTTAGCAACTGCTGGTGCGATCATAGACGTAAAACGAGGACGACTCACTTTCGAAGTAGGAGAAGAGAAAATTGAGTTCATTCTTTCCCAATTTTTGAAAGCACCTGCAATAGAAGATACATGTTACTTCATGGATATCATCGATGAATGCATAAAAGAAACAGAGTTAGAAAAGGACAAATCGTCTGACTATCTTGTAGAAGACAAACTCAACCAATGTTTAGCAATAACACCGGATCCTACGCAATGCCTTAAGAAACCGACCCTAGACCTGAAAACACTTCCGAAAAATCTGAGATATGAATTCCTAGACTTAGAACTTGAACGACCAGTGATAGTTAATGCAGACTTAGGAAAACTCGAAACCGAAAAACTCCTGCATATCTTAAGAAAATATCCAACCGCACTAGGATACAACATCACCGACCTTAAAGGAATAAGTCCTTCTATTTGTATGCACCGCATCATGCTAGAAGAAGACTGTAAAACTTCTAGGGAACATCAGAGGAGACTGAACCCGATCCTGAGTGAGGTAGTGAAGAAGGAAGTAACCAAGTTATTAGAGGCAGGTATCATATATCCTATATCTGATAGCAAATGGGTTAGTCCTGTACACGTAGTACCAAAGAAAGGAGGTATAACAGTTATTGAAAATGAAAAAGGAGAAACTATAACCAAACGAATCGAATCGGGATGGAGAATGTGCATTGACTATAGGAAACTAAACAAAGCAACCCGAAAAGATCATTTTCCTTTACCATTCATTGACCAGATGTTAGAACGATTAGCAAATCATTCTCATTTCTGCTATCTAGACGGTTATTCAGGCTTCTTTCAAATACCAATTCATCCTGATGACCAAGAAAAGACAACATTCACGTGTCCTTTTGGCACTTTCGCTTATAGACGAATGTCGTTTGGCTTATGCAATGCTCCCGCAACCTTCCAAAGGTGCATGATGGCAATATTCGCCGATTTTCTCAAAAATATCATGGAAGTATTTATGGATGACTTTTCCGTATGCGGGCAAAGCTTTGAAGAATGTCTTGAAAACCTAGAAAGAGTTCTAGAACGATGTGTAAAAGTAAACCTAGTACTTAATTGGGAAAAATGTCACTTTATGGTACAAGAAGGAATTGTTTTAGGACATATCATCTCAAATAGAGGAATTGAAGTGGACAAAGCCAAAATAGAGGTAATCGAAAACCTTCAACCTCCGAAAACTGTAAGAGAAGTACGAAGCTTCTTAGGACATGTCGGTTTTTACCGACGATTCATTAAAGACTTCTCTAAAATAACTAAACCTTTGACCGGACTATTGATGAAAGATGCTGAATTCATCTTCAACAACAAATGTTTAGAAGCATTCCAGACGCTTAAACAAGCATTGATCTACGCGCCCATAATGCAGACACCAGATTGGAATGAACCATTCGAAATAATGTGTGATGCTAGTGATTACGCCGTGGGTGCTGTTTTAGAACAACGAAAGGATAAAAAGCTTCACGTCATATATTACGCAAGTAGAACTCTAGATGAAACACAAATGAATTACGCCACAACCGAGAAAGAACTATTAGCAGTAGTGTTTGCATTAGATAAATTTCGTTCTTACTTGGTCGGAGCCAAAATAATCATTTACACCAACCACGCTGCTATCAAGTACCTCTTAACAAAAAAGGATGCTAAACCTAGACTCCTAAGGTGGATCCTGTTGCTACAAGAGTTCGATTTGGAAATCAAAGATAAAAAAGGAACTGAAAACGTAGTAGCAAATCACCTCTCTAGACTTGAAAACCTGGAACCGGAAACAACATCGATCAATGATGATTTCTCGTACGATAAACTTATAGCTACTTTGGAAGAAAATAAGGCTGATAAACAGGTAGAAACCACCTTAGCTATATGTGTTATACCTTGGTACGCTGACTTCGTCAATTATTTAGCTGCCGGAATAATTCCACCTAATTTATCCTACCAACAAAAGAAACGATTCTTCTATGACATAAAACACTATTACTGGGATGACCCTTTACTTTTCAAAAGAGGCCCCGATGGTATTTTCCGTCGTTGTATACCTGAAGAAGAGGTAGAAAATATAATCCAACACTGTCACTCCGCTCCTTACGGTGGACATGCAAGTACATCCAAAACCTGTTCCAAAATCCTACAAGCCGGTTTTTATTGGCCAAATATATGGAAGGATGTGCATGCGGCTATCAAGAAATGTGATAGATGTCAACGCACAGGAAACATATCTAGACGTGACGAGATGCCACAAAAGGGCATTTTGGAAGTAGAGATTTTCGACGTGTGGGGAATAAACTTCATGGGACCTTTTCCGTCTTCTTTCGGTAACAAGTACATACTCGTAGCGGTTGACTACGTATCAAAATCGATTGAAGCTATAGCTTCTCCAACAAACGACACACGAGTAGTAACTAGACTCTTTAAGAATATAATATTTCCAAGATATGGTGTCCCGAGAATAGTAGTCAGTGATGGTGGATCGCATTTCGTATCCAAGGTACTCGAAAAACTATTGTTTAAGTATGGCGTAAGGCATAGAGTAGCGACACCTTACCACCCTCAAACCAGTGGGCAAGTGGAAGTGTCTAATAGAGAAATCAAACAAATATTGGAAAAAACAGTCACCACTTCAAGGAAGGTCTGGTCATTGAAATTACCAGAAGCTTTATGGGCGTATCGAACTGCTTACAAAACTCCCATAGGGACAACCCCATTTAAGCTTATTTATGGAAAATCTTGCCACCTCCCGGTAGAATTGGAACATAAGGCCTACTGGGCTATTAAAAATCTAAATCTAAACTATAAAGTCGCCGGTGAAAAGCGAATCCTTGATATAAACGAATTAGAGGAACTCAGACGAGACGCTTACGAGAATGCAAGAATCTACAAAGAAAGAACAAAACAATGGCATGACAAGCACATATCAAGGAAAATCTTCGAACAAGGCGATATGGTCCTGTTATTCAACTCTAGGCTAAAGTTATTCCCGGGAAAACTACGATCTAGATGGTCAGGTCCTTTTCAAATTACCAATGTTTTCCCCAGTGGAGCGGTGGAAATTAAAGGAAAATCCATTGAACCGTTTATCGTAAACGGGCAGCGTCTAAAACATTATCATCATACAGAGAACATTGAAGATTCACAAGTTCTGCACCTAGACGTAGTGCCCCCAAATTTTATAGATTATATTTGATAGTTTATTGTCGAGCTTGCGACATTAAACAAAGCGCTTAGTGGGAGACAACCCACAAATATTTATATTTTCATTTCTTACTTAATTATTCTTTTAAATTTTATTTAGTATTCGTTCTTAATCTATTTTAATTTTTCTTCTTCTATTCTTTCGGCATTTGGCCAAATCCTGACTAAAACTCTTGTTTTTCCTTTCTCTAGCTAACACTAACCTGATGGGACAAATTGATCATATGGGTATCAAATTCAGAGGGAAAGCTCAGAAACAAAAGTTTGAGGAACTAGCAGAGAGAGAGATGCTACCTAGTTTGTACGCTGATGACTGGGCAATGACTGCCCTTGGACTAAGAGAGAGTGTCTTGTATTTGCTGAGTCAAATAGGGTGGGAAACCACTCCTATCCGTAGACAATTCGTCACTTATCGGAGACTGACTCTAGAATTCCTTAGTTCTCTGATCTATCTACCCAGCCATGGAAAAGGAATAAGCAGAGGTTTCATTCAGTTCAGAATGTTCAACATGGAGTATCAATTTAATATTCAAGACTTTACCAACCTTTTAGGTTTCCTTACCTCCCTTGATACATTCACAGTGAGCCAAGAAGAACTTTTTGAATACAGAGAACTTGAACACTTTTGGGGAAGCTTGACTGGAAATGACGATCCCGAGGAACATGAGTTTCTTTCTGGAAACATACATAACCCGGCCTTTCGTTATTTCCATAAGATCCTGACCCACACCTTATTTGGGAAGAAGTCAAACAGTACCTTAGTTTCACGTGATGAACTCTTCATCATATTTTGTGCTTCTCAGAACCGTCCAGTAAACGGTGCCACTTTTATGTTGGCAGATTTTGACCGCCTTATCCAAGATGAACGAGCACCGATTCAAATAGGTGGCTTGATAACCATGATTGGTAATGCTATCGGATTACGTCAACCTATGCTTGACTTAAGCCCTTTCTGTGGCATTGCAACTATGAGTATACCCTTCCTCTTCAACACTATGTTTATAGCAAACCTAGGGTCTGAAGAGTTTGAGCTTATAATTAACAACCAAGTTCTTTGCCTATTCACCTTGCCTAGCCCAAAAACTAGTGTTCATAACCGCAATAACTGGCTCTACAATCTGAACGCAACACCCTCTCCTGCTAGATCTACTGAATCCATCCAAGACTATGAGATTTGTGACAACCATATCCCTTATGCTGAATCTGACCCTCAGACACCATCTGGTTATTATGATATTGATCCTCCTCCTCAACCTGTCCCGACCGAAGAATCGACAATACCCGATCTTAGACATCATGTGCCCGGAGCTAATTATAACACCACCATTCAGGCTTTGATGTCAGAATAGGACGCCCTCAGAGAAGAATTAGCTAACATGGGACAAGAATTTCTGGGATACATGAACAGTATGACAAATCAGTTCCACGAGTTGCTAAACCTTGTTAACTCCTTTGCTCCTCCGGCTAGAGATCATGCAGATGGATAGAAGTTGTTTTTCTTAGTTACTTAGTTTTAGTTTAGGTTATTCATTAATTTTGTTTCAAATTATTTTAGTATTTGTTTTTCTTTCGCATGTTTACTTTTGTCTTCCAATGTTACATTATGATTATTTTATGAAGCTATTGATTTATTTTACTCTATTATGACTTATGCAAATATCTATCAATAATGCTCTCTACTGTTGCCACCTACATGACTTATTAAAGATATATATATTATGAAAGTCGAATAGCATGCAAGGCAATTTAAAAGTATCACAATAGCAAAATAAAATAAACATATGCATAACAAAATAATAACAATAATATATAATGATAAAAATAAAGTACGTTACAAGAGTGACTGTGTGACGAGTAACATCCCTGTCACGAGCGTGACACCTTCTGACTATGTGAACGTTACTAACCGTTGGGACACGACCGTTACACCATCGCACCTTTTTACCTTCCCCATTTATTCACATTTACCCACATTTATTTACTTTTCAACCACTCCCTTTCCAACTCCCAAATTTTTTCCTATAAATACCCACCATACCTTTCTTCATACACCACAAACCATTCTATAAAATCAATTTCATTTCCCTTCTCTCCTTATTACCTCTTTCAAACCACTTATTGGTATGGCGGGAAACCAGGATTTCGGAAATATCATCTTCCGATCCGAAGATGAAGATTATCAAAGGGAGCAGTTTGAGCGTTTCCAACAGCGAGGCGTCCAATCCACCAGGTATCCCGATTTACATTGTTTACAAGAATTAGGATTACTTCAAGGTATAGAATGGATGCTCCGCCTTGCCGATTTAACCTTTCTTTGCACTCGTAATCAACCTACCTACCCCGCTCTCACCTTAGAATTTTTAAGTTCTTATGCGTACAACACTCCCACCGGTGAAGACGAGTACCTAACCGGTACCGCAACCTTCCGCATGTTCAACACTGAATACTCCCTATCCCAAAACCAATTGAGCACCATGCTACAGTTCCCTGTAGGAGACCGAGTCCACCCGAGAATCCCCCCGAATTCCCAGTGGCACATACATGCCTTCGACCTCTTTAGGAAAATATCAGGTGTAAAAACCAACAACTGGGATGTGCTCCTTGCTTCCCATATACATAACCCAACCATCCGGTACTTTATCCGCATCCCGCAAAACACAGTTTTTGGAAGACCTAACAACAGCAAAGTAAACGCCAAGGAATTATTCTTCCTCCACTGCGTCTTTGAAAGGGATACACAGGTAAACGCTGCCTCCTTCCTATTTCATCATATCCGCACCCTATGTGCTAGAGGCCGTCAACCTTTCATAATTGGTGGATTAATTACCACCATAGCACTTGGCTTAAATCTTGGGGATCGACTTCAGAATTTACAATCTCTCCCACCCCTATTGATGGATATAAGCTACTGTCGGTCCAGCCGCCTAATCAAAAACAGGGTAGGCGGAGGGTATTACCTTATGGTGAACAACCAGGAAGTCCCAATCGTTGTTCTACCCAACATTGCCCTAACAGATGTCACCAATCCCAACTGCCACATCTATGATCTGAATGCTCCCGAAGCTACCGAGCCTACACAAGCAAACTCGCCTTCAGACGAGTTTGCCGAAATGGAGCAGGGCGATCAGGTTCCTGCACAACAATCAGTCCCACTCAACCCTTCCGATAACGCAGCTGGTCCATCCTCACGACGTCGTCGACGAAGAAGGCCAGCAACCAACGACGACATTATGGATGCTATCGATGGTATGCAAGCGCAGAATCTCGAAGTGATGCAGATGATGCGCCAGATGCAACAACAACAGGAAGCGAGGAATGCAATAACCGATCAGCGGTTCGCCGAGTTGCTCAGCAGGTTTGATACTTTGGAAGTACGTCAAAGATCACCAGGTCCAAGAACACGAGGCGGAAGGCAACAGTGACTTTAGTTTCGTTTTCTTCTTGTATTTCTTTTGTTTTCTTTGAAACATTGGGGACAATGTTTCATTTAAGTGTGGGGGGGAAAACCTTGTTCTTTAAATCTTCCATTTTCAAGTATGTTATCTTTCCCTTTTCATTGTTATTTCCCTTTATTATATAAAAAAAAATTATTATAATATAGATTTATTTTAAGTTAAGTCCTTAGTGTGTAAAACTTCTATTATCTATTCCCTCAAATTTTCATGAGCCATAACGAAAATTCAACACACGCAATAAGTATAAAGGTCGCTTATTTTATAAAACCTGAGTGAAATCAAGACAAAATTATTACCATACCAACGCTCTAAACAAACCTCAACATGTTAGATCAGAAAGGTACCTGTTATACAAGTCCCTGGACTTTTAGTTTTATAGTAACCCCGAGTAGTTTATACAAGAAGTCAGCACCATCTTAATAGCAAACTACGTGGAGAGCCGATGAATATAAGTGAATGATTCCCAATGTAACATAAAAAAATATATATATATATATCAGGAAATGCACTAATTAAGTTAGCTGATCCTTACCAGATCATTTAATCTAAAGGTTGCAGATCATACAAAAGCATAATATGAAAGATCCATTATGAGTTGGTTTAGCAGGTATCTGGTGCTGAACTTGGTAGGGCGGACTACGGTCCGATCCCCCGCAATTTGCAATGGACTAAATAACGAAGTTATCCGACTTATGTACCAAAACTTCAAGCTAAAAAGGGGATCAGAATCACTAACCGGTCACTCCACTATGTGTGCAAAAGGATAAAGGGCTTAATGTGATTTCGCTAGAATGAAAACGGGTGAAATAAGAGTAAAGGAACTAGGATAGCTATAATAGCATGACCCGAACTGGTTTGCATAAGGTAAGGTTATCTGAGGTTGTAACGGTAGTTGTTGATGTCAAGATTAAACTCAAGTTACTCCTAAACGAGGTTTACTTGCAACCTAGTACGAATTGAAGTGTATTTTGAAATTTCACCTGGCCAAATTTTTAAAATGATTTCTATACTGTATCTTGCTTGAGGACAAGCAAAGGTCTAAGTATGGGGGAGTTTGATAACATGAAATAATATCACATTTTTGGACTCGATTTAATTAAATTATATTATTATTTGTTTCGATTTATTTCATTTTATTCGATATTACTTGGTATTTTTCCCTTTATTTGTCTCAGGTAATTTTATTTGAAGCATAAGTGAAAAAGGAAGAAAAGGGGTGCAAAAAGATAATGAAAAGCAAAATCCACAAAAGCCCAGCCCACAATCACAAGCCAGGGGCGCTGAAGTGTGACGAGCGCCACACAAGCTGTGACGAGCGTCACGCCTTACTACCTTGTGTTACGAGCGTAACACATAGTGTGACGCCCGTCACACCCCTCTCCTATATTTTAGGCTCCAGAAGCGCAACAGAGGCACGTTGAAGCCTATTGTTACGCTTGACCCTTGGAATGTGAAGACCATATTACGGAAAGGACTTTTGGAAACCGTTACAAAGCATACTAATATAAATAGTTGCTTTTAGCCAACCCTGAAGCCCCGTCTCTTTCCGCCGTGCAAGCATATTTTACAGCATTGTTTCTTTTCTGCAACTTCCTACTTTTACTTACAATTTTTATTTCTTTTTCCAGTCAATCTCTTAAGCACTAAATTAATTTTTCACACAATAGTTTCTACATCGGAGACTATTGTGTATCTTTTACTGGATCTAACCTTACGTTAGATCATAGTATTTTATTCCTTCGCCTTTATTTTACTGTCTGATTGAAGAATTCAAGAACAAATCCAACCGGTCTGTGGTGGAGTGTTCAAGACTGCTATTAATTACTCAGGTTCTTTAATTATTGTTTGAATTTATATATGCCCTGCTTTATTGTTTATTTACATTATTTGCCTGAGATGTTTCTATTTAAGCATGATGATTTTTTAGATCTATTTAGCATGTCTGGCTAATTTGTTTAGGTATCGGTATGTAAAGTAAGCGGAATGAAGGAATCAAAACTAAGTTGGCTTAATTACGTTTAAAAGTAAAATCACTCTTTTTATGGTCTCAATTTACAGGTTTAATACCAAGGTTTTTGTACGAGAGTAAAAGACATAAAGAAGTTAAAATCAATAGAACGAGAGTTTGAGTTTTTAACTGGACAGTGTAAATTGGACATTAATTCTAAATCAGGGCGAAAGCAATTTTTAGAATTAATTAAATTCTAATCTTTTTCAAAAAGTATTTTTAAAGGTTAAATGTGAGGACGAGAGTTAAGCATTTAAGTTTAATTATATAATCTAAGTCAACAGAGCGAGAGTTTGAGATAAGGATGTTTAAACGATTAGTGTTTTCTTAAAAAGAGTTTCTATAGATTCTATTGTTTTCAAAAAGTGATTTTGGACTTAACTAATAAGTGACAGCTACGTTAATATAAAGTCATAGTCTATTCAACAGAGCGAGAGTTTGAGAAAAGGCTTTTAATCAATAGTGTCTACTGAAAAGATTTATTTTAAAACCAAGAAACCAACGAAGATTTGATTCCCTAATTACGACGAACTACATACCGATATCCGTTTAATTGATATTTAATTTAGATCTAGTTTTAGTTTTAACTTTTCCCCCAAACAATCAAAGTATCATCCACCTTAGCTTTACGAAGTAACCTTAGAAAACGGTATATCGATTCATAAGTCCCTGTGGGATCGATATCTTTTAAAACTACGTGATAGAACTGTGCACTTGCAGTTTGTACCCCAAATTCGACTCATAAAGTCGCGATCAGTTTTTTACTTAATAAAATTTATTTATAAGAGTAACATTTTTTTAAAAGCCCATAAATTATAAAATAATTTTGTTTGATATAAGTAAGAATAATTTTGATTTTTTTTTAAATGATGAAAGTAAAAATAGAAATAGGTTTAAATTTTAATTCAATTATGTAACTAAAATTTAAATTAATTTTTATTTAAATTATTCATTATTTATAATAATATTTGTATTTAATAAATATTTAGCAAGGTTAAACCCTAACTCTCCTAAAGTATAGGAAGGGATCCAAATATTTAGCAAGGTTAAACTCTAACTCTCCTAAAGTATAGGAAGGGATCCAAATATTTAGCAAGGTTAAACCCTAAAATATAGGAAGGGATCCAAATATTTAGCAAGGTTAAACCCTAATCCACACCATTATAAATACTTCATATGGCTGCAGCGAGAGGGAGAAGACGAAAAAGAGGAGAGATACAGCACAAGAAGATACACAAGGCAAGGCAGAAACAAGAAGATTCACGGGCAGGGAAAAGAGAAGCAACCATAAAGCACTCATAGCCTGAATAAGAACAACACACATACGGTGAGCAAGCTAGAAGAATCAAATCCCCAGTAAGTGTTCATTATGGAATTTGCATCCAGCATGATTACCTTGCAATACTCCTTAATTCATTCATGAATAATATTAGTTTAATATATATATATTGAGATGATGTATTCATGGTTTGGTGGATATTGATATTGCTTTATTCAAGTATGCATCTATTCTTGATATGTCATAGCATGTTGGAGAAATTCTGTTTGCATGATTAAAGAATTATATCTGCCATTTAATTATTATTATATGAGTGTTGTTTCTAGCATGATTATGTTTATTTCACATGCTGTTATTACATAATAATGATGATGATGATATAATGGTGATAATATAAATCCTTGGTTGTCTTTAACATGTATGTGTAAGGTTTGTTTTATCATTATCACTTATGGTAAAGAGAACTAATACATGAGTAAAATAATATAAGCTTCTTGATTTGTGCATGGCTATTTTTATTATTGCATGATGATTACATATGATCTTATTTTATGTGTGTGGTTTGATATAAGATGAAGTTACAAATTTGTTGTATTCACATGAAAGAAACAGCATGAGAAAAAATAAAGTAGCTTGCCGTAAGAGAGAAAGTTGTAACATGCATGGTGGTGTGTAGAATTAATATATGTTTTAATGAAGGCGAATAAATAATGAATGGACCAACATGGCTCGTTGGTAGCTCCCCCTCACTGTAACCTAGAGGTCCTAGGTTTGAGCCCCCATGACCTATTTTTTAGCTTTTCAGTGTTTTTACTATATTTATCACTTTGTGATCGTATATCCTACGAATGAATCAGGTAACGTATCTAAAAAAAGAAATAGAACTATGGATTCTTGCTTGCATAATGTATTTTTGTGTTATGAATTTAGTTTAGTAATTTTGTCGAGATCTATCTGTCAAAATACCTTCAACAAAATCCAAAAATGAGATTTGCCCCCTTTTCTAAATTTCATTAGGGGGCCCTTTACGAAACATGGAAACACTCTATTTCTCATAAAATTATGCACCTATTTCATAATTATGACCGATTCCCTTGTTGGACAAAAGATCGTTTTATATACAATAATGGTATTGTAGCGGGTATAGTTTAGTGGTAAAAGTGCGATTCGTTCTATTGATCCTGAATAGTTAAGGGGTCCCTTGCGTGATTCATATCACGATCAATCCAAAAAAAAATCGAACCGAAAAACCGAAAACAAAAAAAAACCGAATTTTTTTGGATATGTTTGGACCACCTTATAGAATAACCGACCGGTTCGGTTCGGTTTTCGGTTGGCTGCATGAAAACCGAACCAATCCAAACCGAACCGATATTTATTCATATAGTATTCTCATTAACTCTAATTAATTAAATACAATGCACCGTTACAAATTAAATACAATGCACCTTTACAGCACATCATGCACTAAATAATAATATTATTTAAATATTACAATTTAAATTCAATTTAATATTTGAAGTGTCATATTGGAAAATTCACCATCCACGGATTCCACGGGCATGTATATCTATATATATATATATATATATATATATATATATATATATATATATATATATATATATATATATATATATATATATATATATATATATATATATATATAATGTCATATAGAAAATGTTTTTGTCAGAATTTAAAAAAAATTAAAATTAAAATTATTTTAGATTTAGAAGTAGTGTTTGTTTAAAAACCGAACCGAAGTAAACCGTATAAATTGGATCGGATCGGATTGGATTTTTTTTATTGTCATCCAATAACCGAACCAAACCATATGCTCTTTGTATCTTTGGATCGGATGATTTTTTGTCTCAAAACCGATCCAAACCAAACCACGAACACCCCTACTTTCCCCTATAATTAATTCACCACTATTTTTCTATTATTAAAATAAAACCCATTAATTAATTTTCTAATTAATATATTATATCACTTAATTAATTAAAATGGGCTATTTTGAATAATAAAAATCTAATTATATTTCTTTTTTCTTTTCTTTTAAAATTTCTATCAATTTAGTCTAAGTTTTTCCATAAATTCATAAAAAAAAAAGAGTTTCTATTATTATAGACTAAAAACATTCTTAATTCATTCTTAAATTTAGTTTATTTAGTTTTTTTTTTATTTCTTTCTTTTTAGTTTAATTAGGTTTTATTATTTGGTATGCCCTTTTACTTTTGTACTCGTTAATTAAGATTTAGATATTTTATATCCCCTTTTAAATTATGTACCCCCATCCCGAAGCCATGTAATAGTGTAGTCTTATTTTTCGCACTTTAATTTTTCCATACTGTGAATATAACTGTCTACATGTATGCTAATAGGATTGCATGGAAAGATAAATAATCGAACTTAGATAAATTAATTCAAGATAATATATCTGAATCCAATCATTTCCACACTTGCACCTCTAGGGTAACCCTCTCTTTGTTGCCTTACGATATTACGGTCATGTCCCGCGAATGTGGGGTTACCCTTAGCAAAGACCCTTTTGATTAAATCATCATCATCCCTAAACAGATAAGTCATAGTCCCTTCGATCAAAAGGGCAATGTCCCTACAAGATAAATCATAGTCCCTCGAACGTTGCCTTCGAATATATGACCTTGTCCCTCGAACGTTGCCTTCGAATATATGACTTTGTCCCTCGATGACCCTTCGTTGTAGCCTACGATTAAATGATGATCGTCCCTTCGAATGCTAAGGCATCCTTACAAATGTTGCCTTCAATGACCAATCGACGACCCCACGATGTCCCTTTACATCCAAAGGATAAGACTACTTACTTCTCAATAGTAAGGACAGTTTTACCCTCCTAAGGATAGGAAATACCTATAAAGACCTTGGTTAGGTATAACTCTTAAATGCTTGCTCGCAGCTTAAAATAATTTTCACACCTCACACTTTTCAAAACATCTTTTAGAAAATCACCACTTGGTATACATTTGCACCAGAATCATCGCCGAGTTATATTTTTCTAAACATCTTTCAAAATCAAACGAGATAAACACTTTGTATACATTCGTACAAGAATCATTACAAAGTTAAACTCTCCTTTCAAAATATTTTCTAAACACACCACATTTCTCAAACACTTTCTCAAACAAGGAAAACATAAGTGAGTTAAGCAATTAAGAGCCCATGGATAACCATGGATACAAAGGGTGCTAACACCTTCCCTTTGTATAATGTACCTCCCGAACTCAAAATCTAATCAAGGTCTTTCCTGTTCTTTTCCTCCTTTCCTTATTGGATAAAAGAAAAGTCGGTGGCGACTCTTGCTATCCGCAACATAGCTTTTCAAAGCAAAAACACAAAGTCAGTTCACCGTATCACAGAACTGGCGACTCTGCTGGGGAATCTTAAAAAGAGAGGTTACCTTAAAGATAAGATCACTTATGTTTTTGAATTGTTTCTTTGTCTGATTTACTTTTAAGGGATTGTTTGGGTATTCTATGCTTGAGTGAAAGATCCTACACCCGAATCTAGTGTACCTTAGGTAAGTAGCAAGAGATCATCGCAATTGTCCGGCGTATATTGGAATGGTTAAAATGATGGCTACGGTTAATGTGACACTTTGGATGTCCTGATGTTCCTCATGTTTACTTGAGGAAAATTTTGGCGTCTGCGTGGTGTCATCAAAGCATTAACCAGACCTTTAGAACCCTAATTAACTCATCCTAGCCATTAGAAAGTAGTGAGATAACTGACTTCGGTTCCGACTGGGGTTGGTTGATACTCGATACTACACTCTTTGAGATTGGACTTTAGGGAAATTTTGGTCAACCGCTTGGTGTTGCACTGAAGTGGACTTAAGGAAAGGTCAATGATTTGAGATTCTTCTAGAACCCGGTTACTATTCTAGGACAGGTTGAACCAATCATTGAACATGCATTCATTTAAAGTGATTTAGAAAATAATAATTCAAAAATTAAGTTACATTTGAAATGCAACTTAGATCAAACATGTTTTTCGAATTGCATCCATCTCGTAATTCATCTATATCGCTCTTTAAGACGTAGAACTTGATTTATCGTCCCAGGTTCTTCAAAGCAACAACTTGTTCTCTATTAATTTATATTGCAAAACATCAAATTTGTTGGGAAATTGAATCACTTTCATCGTTGTCATCATAATAATCTTCATCATTGATTAAAATAATGATGATGATGATCCCGAATTAGTAAACATATTGATGCTTTGTAAAATAAAATAGGAATGTACCTTTGCTTTAAAGAATTTGGGGCATTTAATCAACTACTTCATGTTAAGAAGCAAGAGATGAATTACAGTATGAATGCACTTTGTAAAACAGTGGTTCGTTTAAGTTATTTTTCAAGAATAATTTAACTTTTTAAATTATTATTTTCCACGTCAATTTTAATAGTTGTATATGTTTAGTGAGGTGTAAGGAAAAAACAAGAAATTTATATATTTTATAATAAACTCGGGTACTTTTCACAACGATTATCTTTTGTAACTGTGGTGAAATGTTAATTATATTCCAAATAAGTTATTGTTGATGTTAGATTTCGAACCCATGACCTACATATATATAACAACGGTTGTTTAATCTAACCGTTGTGATAGGTAACATGATACCTAGCTTCTAACCATGATCACACGCCCGTTGTGGAAACCATCATACATACTGTCATACCCCAAAATTTGCCTGTTAATTTTTATGATAAATTGATTCATGCACGGCATTCATTTCACATTTGCATTCATTCATTAGCATACATTCTCTTATAAATTATAAATTTTAATTTATTTATTATGTGATACAAATATAAAAAATAATAATAATGTTGGTTATCTGTATGATATAAATAAATTATATATATATAAATAAAATAGTTTTAATTTAATGATAAATAAAAATAGATTTGAATTTTAATTGTATAATTAAAATTTTAAATTAATTTTATTTGTTAAAGCTCATTAAATTATAATAACTATTTTTTATAATTTAGTGACTCATGTTCCATTTATTCATTATTTATAAATAGTATTTATTTAGTAATTCACGTTTTTTACTTAATAAAATTTATTTATAAGAGTAACATTTTTTTAAAAGCCCATAAATTATAAAATAATTCTGGTTGAGATAAGTAAGAATAATTTTGATTTTTTTTAAATGATGAAAGTAAAAATAGAAATAGGTTTAAATTTTAATTCAATTATGTAACTAAAATTTAAATTAATTTTTATTTAAATTATTCATTATTTATAATAATATTTGTATTTAATAAATATTTAGCAAGGTTAAACCCTAACTCTCCTAAAGTATAGGAAGGGATCCAAATATTTAGCAAGGTTAAACTCTAACTCTCCTAAAGTATAGGAAGGGATCCAAATATTTAGCAAGGTTAAACCCTAAAGTATAGGAAGGGATCCAAATATTTAGCAAGGTTAAACCCTAAAGTATAGGAAGGGATCCAAATATTTAGCAAGGTTAAACCCTAATCCACACCATTATAAATACTTCATATGGCTGCAGCGAGAGGGAGAAGACGAAAAAGAGGAGAGATACAACAGAAGAAGATACACAAGGCAAGGCAAAAACAAGAAGATTCACGGGCAGGGAAAAGAGAAGCAACCATAAAGCACTCATAGCCTGAATAAGAACAACACACATACAGTGAGCAAGCTAGAAGAATCAAATCCCCAGTAAGTGTTCATTATGGAATTTGCATCCAGCATGATTACCTTGCAATACTCATTAATTCATGCATGAATAATATTGGTTTAATATATATATTGAGATGATGTATTCATGGTTTGGTGGATGTTGATATTGCTTTATTCAAGTATGCATCTATTCTTGATATGTCATAGCATGTTGGAGAAATTCTGTTTGCATGATTAAAGAATTATATCTGTCATTTAATTATTATTATATGAGTGTTATTTCTAGCATGATTATGTTTATTTCACATGTTGTTATTACATAATAATGATGATGATATAATGGTGATAATATAAATCCTTGGTTGTCTTTAACATGTATGTGTAAGGTATGTGTAAGGTTTGTTTTATCATTATCACTTGCAGTAAAGAGAACTAATACATGAGTAAAATAATATAAGCTTCTTGATTTGTGCATGGCTATTTTTATTATTGCATGATGATTACATATGATCTTATTTTATGTGTGTGGTTTGATATAAGATGAAGTTACAGGTTTGTTGTATTCACATGAAAGAAACAGCATGAGAAAAAATAAAGTAGCTTGCCGTAAGAGAGAAAGTTGTAACATGCATGGTGGTGTGTAGAATTAATATATGTTTTAATGAAGGCGAATAAATAATGAATGGACCAACATGGCTCGTTCGAGCCCCCATGACCTATTTTTTAGCTTTTTAGTGTTTTTACTATGTTTACTCCCTTTCCAGTATAATTAATTCACCACTATTTTTCTATTATTAAAATAAAACCTATTAATTAATTTTCTAATTAATATATTATATTAGTTATTTAAACTAGGATATAATTTAATCTAGTTTATTAATTAAATTTTCATATATCACTTAATTAATTAAAATGGGCTATTTTGAATAATAAAAATCTAATTATATTTCTTTTTTCTTTTCTTTTAAAATTTCTATCAATTTAGTCTAAGTTTTTCCATAAATTCATAAAAAAAAAGAGTTTCTATTATTATAGACTAAAAACATTCTTAATTCATTCTTAAATTTAGTTTATTTAGTTTTTTTTATTTCTTTCTTTTTAGTTTAATTAGGTTTTATTATTTGGTATGCCCTTTTAATTTTGTACTCGTTAATTAAGATTTAGATATTTTATATCCCCTTTTAAATTATGTACCCCCCATCCCGAAGCCATGTAATAGCGTAGTCTTATTTTTCGCACTTTAATTTTTCCATACTGTGAATATAACTGTCTACATGTATGCTAATAGGATTGCATGGAAAGATAAATAATCGAACTTAGATAAATTAATTCAAGATAATATATCTGAATCCAATCATTTCCACACTTGCACCTCTAGGGTAACCCTCTCTTTGTTGCCTTACGATATTACGGTCATGTCCCGCGAATATGGGGATACCCTTAGCAAAGACCCTTTCGATTAAATCATCATCATCCCTAAACAGATAAGTCATAGTGTCATACGGTGAACTGACTTTTGTGTGTTTTTGCTTTGGAAAGCAAATGTCGCGGATAGCAAGAGTCGCCACCGACTTTTCTTTTATCCAATAAGGAAAGGTGGAAAAGAACAGGAAAGACCTTAATTAGATTTTGGGTTCGGGAGGTACATTATACAAAGGGAAGGTGTTAGCACCCTTTGTATCCATGGTTATCCATGGGCTCTTAATTGCTGGATCACTTATGTTTGTCTGAAGAAAAAAAGTGTTTGTGAATTGCTTAAAAATGTTTTGAAAGGAGAGTTTAACTTTGTAATGATTCTTGTACGAATGTATACAAGGTATTTATCTCGTTTACTTTTGAAAGCGGTTTAGAAAAATATAACTTGGCAATGATTCTAGTACGAATGTATACCGAGTGGTGATTTTCTAGTATCTGCAAAGTGTGAGGTATGAAAAATGTTTTAGGTTGTGAGCCAGCAATTAAGAGTTATACCGACCCAAGGTCTTTATGGGCATTTCCCATCCTTATGAGGGTAAAACGGTCCTTACTATTGAGAAGTAAGCAGTTTTATCCTTTGGATGTAAAAGGGTCATCGTAGGGTCATCGTTTGGTCATTGAAGGCAACATTTGTAAGGATACCTTAACATTCGGAGGGACGATCATCATTTAACCGTAGGCTACAACGAAGGGTCATCGAGGGACAAAATCATATATTCGAAGGCAACATCCGAGGGACTATGATTTATCTTATAGGGACATGATGATTTAACCGAAGGGTCTTTGCTAAGTATATCCCCACATTCGCGGGACATGACCATAATACCGTAATATCGTAAGGCAACAAAGAGAGGTCCAAGATCACATACTCAAAGGCAATATTTTACAATCAATTAGGTAATTGTAATCAATTAGGTAATTAGGTCCATATTATAATCAATTAAGTAATTAGGATGAATCTCCACATTAAAATCACTTAAGTAATTAGGATGAATCTCCACATTAAAATCAATTAAGTAATTAGGATGAATCTCCACAAGGGTATCCCACAAATAAAGTGGAATACCTTAGCCAGCTACCTTTTCCGGGGGTATGTGAACCCTTACAAAATTCAGCAAACAGGTCAGAATACCAAATCAGGGTGCAATCGAGAATTACACCACAAAAGAAATCACAACAGTAATAGGGTCAGATAAACAATGCATGGCTATGACAAAACATGCCAGATGAGCAAAAATCAGAACAGAAAAGTCAGCGACTGTCACGTTCGCTCCTGCTTCGCCTAGCGAGGGCTTAGCGAATACTCGCTACATGCTCGCTTAGCGATGGGCTAGCGAGCGGCTGCGGGTTCTAGTTTTGATAACAGTATAATTTCAGCAAGCTTCACACCCTATGGCATCCATTACAGAGATTACATGGTTAAACATTCAAGATATTCATGATACTTAAATTCACATGCAAAACTTAAGATGTTTTTATAAATTCAATCATGATGCCACATGCATATTAAGAACATAAAGCGGTAATAGTAATGCAAACCTGTTTGCAATTGAATTGCAACCTTGAATTGGCAAGTCGGATTGAGTTGGGCGGAGGTAACCTTGGTGCAGATGAGTTTCCCTCAGGGTTTCCTTTAGGGTTTCTCTGAATTCTCTGGGTTAGCCTCTAGGGTTTGCTGTCTGTGAGTGTTTTCCTTTCTCCTCCGTTTTCGTTCTCCCTTTTTCTGACTGAAGTTGTGGTATTTATAATGCTCTTTTTGTGACCTAATGGGCTCAGAATGAAGCCCAGAATTTTCTGGTATTCGCAAGCTTCGCTAGGCGAGTGGCATAGCGAAGGGTTCGCTAGGCGAAGGAGTTGCTCGCCTAGCGAGCATGCCAGTTTGGGCCATTTTCTGGATTTGGCCATCTGTGAGCTGGGTCTTTGTTCCTTTAAGGTCAATGCCTTGAGTAATGAGTTGGAGTGCCTTAAAAATGTCCTGCAAGATTAACGGGCAAATTTTGGGGATGAACATCCGAATGGGTCGTACGCTAGACCGTCTCTGAGCAGCAGAATGAGCCGTCCGTTAGGCTATTTCTGAAGAAGTAAGAATCAGAAGGGATCGTACGCTAGATCATCTCTGAGGAGCAGAAAGAGCCGTCCGTTAGGCTGAATCAGAATGAGCCGTACGCTAGGCTATATCCGATGATATTTGTATATGTTGTATTTGCAATAAATGTCTGGGATGGGCTTATAGATGCCATCGTTAGGAGGATGTCAGAATGCTTGTCAGAATGAACATTCATATGGATTATATCTGAAAGATGCATCTGAATCTCGAATGTAACCGATAAGGGTGTCCGTCTGAATGAACCTTTGTTTTGACTGTATCAGGAGGATAATTAACCTGAAAAGAAAAGTTAGCCTCATGCCATGTCATGATGCATGAGATGTTTTATGCTTTCGGAAATAAATGCGAATGTTGTATGCATGCGTATGCTGCGAAATGATGTAATGAATGAACTATGTATGAGGAAGGTTCCTCCAGGGGAAAATAAATCCCAATATTCTGGTTGGAGATATTTGTATCGATGACCCTTTCTTAGCTGGGTATATTTGATTTCTTGTCTGATGGTAGAAATATTTAACAGAGCCTGGTTGGGGATGGAAGAGGTGACCAGTCTGTCCAGTGATGCCAACCTCTTCTGGGAAATAGCTGTTTTTGTTGGGGAATAGAATTAGCAATCGGATTCATTGGAACGCATGGTTAGACCTTCCCCTCGATCCTGAAGTCTTTTAGTAATTGCTATTTCCGTTTTATGCATGTATTTTGATAAACATCGATCATATTCAAATGCATATATCAATTCAAATTAAATCAATGGACGTTTACGCAAACAAAACAGAGAAAGTAAAATAAAAGCATTTTTTTTTGGAAACAAAATTGCATTGACTTGGAAAGAAGGCCTATAAACAGGCAATTTGTGTACAAGGAGACAGAAATCCTAGTAAGAGGAAATCGACGAGACAACAAAGAAAAGCTATGAAGAAAAAGTCCTATTGATTTTAATTCTACTACTGTCATTATGTCTTCAAGCATCTCATCTCCTACTGTCGGATTAGAAGTGATTGGTTTGTTCAGTCCCTTTGACTTGGGTGAAGTTGTCTGAGAACGGGACATAGTCATACGCTTTTAATCCCTAATTTTTGCCTGGACCGCCTTTTCAGGTTTTCAGTCCACCAGGATACCCTTTTTTTCCCAAGCCGCCTTTTCAGGTTTTTGACTTGCCGGGTGTACATTTTTATATGTTTATCCCTAATTTTTGCCTGAACCCTTTTGGTTCGCCGGGATGCCCTTACTTTTGCCTAGATACGTCGACCTAGCGGGTCTCTTTTATGCGTAGTATTTTTTAACTATGTCCGCGTTCACAGGATGCGGGAAATCTTCGTCGTCCATTGTAGCAAGCATCATGGCTCCACCAGAGAATACCTTCTTAACTACAAATGGCCCTTCGTATGTGGGAGTCCATTTGCCTCTGGGGTCACCTTGTGGTAGAATGATACGCTTGATCACCAAATCGCCAACTCGATACACCTGTCTTTTGACCTTTTTGTTAAATGCCTGGGTCATGCGCTTCTGATATATCTGCCCATGACAAACAGCCGCAAGTCTCTTTTCATCAATCAAATTTATCTGATCGAGTCGAGTCTGAATCCATTCATCCTCATCTAAGTCTGCCTCTTTCATGATTCTTAGAGAGGGAATCTGGACTTCCACTGGTAAAACGGCTTCCATTCCGTAGACTAAAGAGAAGGGGGTTGCCCCTGTCGAAGTGCGTACTGAAGTGCGATAACCATGAAGAGCAAATGGTAACATCTCATGCCAGTCTTTGTACGTTACTGTCATCTTTTGTATGATCTTCTTGATATTCTTATTAGCAGCCTCCACGGCGCCGTTCATCTTTGGCCGCTACGGAGAAGAGTTATGATGTTTTATCTTGAATTGCATGCAGAGTTCAGTAATCATCTTGTTGTTCAAATTGGTGCCATTGTCTATGATAACTCTTTCAGGGATGCCATATCGACAAATAAGACTATTCTTGATGAACCGTGCCACCACATTTTTGGTGACGGAAGCAAATGAGGCTGCCTCTACCCACTTTGTAAAGTAATCAATAGCAACCAGGATGAAACGATGTCCATTAGAAGCAGTAGGTTTAATTTCTCCAATCATATCAATGCCCCACATTGCAAAGGGCCAAGGTGCTGTCAACACGTTCAATGGAGCAGGGGGTACATGTACTTTGTCCGCATAGATCTGGCACTTGTGACAAGTTCTGGAGTGATGGTGGCAATCAGCTTCCATGGTAGACCAATAATATCCTGATCTCAGAATCTTCTTGGCCATCGTATGTCCACTAGAATGAGTCCCAAAAATACCATCATGCATGTCCTCCATAATCTTTCCCGCTTCCTTTTTGTCCACACAGCGAAGCAAGGTAGAATCATGATTACGTTTGTATAATACCCCGTTACTCAGAAAGAATTTAGCAGAGAACTTCCTCAGAAATTTTCTGTCGTTGATGGATGCCTCTGCAGGGTATTCCTGAGTTTCTAAATATCTTTTTAGTTCGTGGAACCAAGGTTTCTCTTCTACTTCATCAGCATTAAGTTCATAACAGTATGCTGGTTCATCTAATCGTTCAATGGTGATCATGGGAGCTTCATTGTCCCATCTGACTCTGAACATAGATGACATGGTAGCCAATGCGTCTGCCAACTGATTCTCCTCTCGTGGAATATGTTCGAATGTAATCTCTTCGAAGTGTAGGATTAACGTCAACACCTGCTCTCGATAAGGGATGAGATTCGGATGTTTAGTGTCCCATTCTCCTTTGATCTGACTGATTACTAATGCTGAGTCTCCGTACACACTCAAAAACTTGATTCTTAGGTCTATAGCAGCTCTGAGTCCCAAAATACATGCTTCATACTCAGCCATATTATTGGTACAATCAAAGCATAGTCTAGCAGTGAAAGGCGTATGGCAACCCCTGGGAGAAATAATTACAACACCAACACCGTTGCCCAATGCATTAGAGGATCCATCAAAAACCATAGTCCATCGGGATCCCAGTTCGGGTCCTTCATCCGGTCCAGGTTCTCCATAATCAGCAACAAGTATGACATCCTCATCTGGGAACTCAAAATTCATAGATTGGTAATCATCAACTGCTTGATGAGCCAAATGATCGGCTAACACGCTTCCTTTGATTGCTTTTTGGGTGGTATACTGGATATCATACTCTGTTAAAATCATCTGCCATCTTGCTATTCTTCCGGAGAGGGCAGGTTTCTCGAATATATATCTGATAGGATCCATCTTAGAAATCAATAAAGTGGTGTGACTCAACATATACTATCTTAGTCGGCGAGCAGCCCAGGCCAAAGCACAACAAGTTTTCTCGAGCAATGAGTATCTTGTTTTACAGTCGGTAAACTTTTTGCTAAGGTAGTATATGGCATGCTCTTTTCGACCAGACTCGTCATGTTGCCCCAACACACACCCCATTGAATTTTCTAACACGGTCAAATACATGATTAGAGGTCTTCCTTCAATCGGTGGCATCAGAATTAGAGGTTCTTGAAGGTACTTCTTGATTTTGTCGAAAGCTTCTTGACATTCATCATTCCATATCATCTCTTGATTTTTCTTCAGTAACTTGAAGATGGGTTTGCAGGTAGCAGTCAAATGGGAGATAAATCGGGCAATGTAATTCAAGCTTTGCCACTGACAATAAAGCCCAAGAGTTTACCGGATCTTACTCCAAAGGTGCATTTGTTCGGGTTCAATCTCAACTTGTATTTCTTCAACCTCTCAAACAGTTTGTATAAATGATCGAGATGTTCTTCTTCAGTATGAGATCTGGCTATCATGTCATCCACATATACCTCTATTTCGTGATGAATCATGTCATGGAACAAAACCACCATAGCACGCTGGTACGTTGCCCCGGCGTTCTTTAAACCGAATGGCATTACTTTGTAACAGAAAGTGCCCCATTGCGTCACAAACGTAGTTTTCTCCATGTCTTCAGGTGCCATCTTAATCTGGTTATAACCCGAGAATCCATCCATGAAGGAGAATACTTTGTGTTGAGCGGTGTTGTCTACCAGAACATCAATGTGCGGGAGTGGAAAGTCATCTTTGGGACACGCTTTATTCAGATCTCTGTAATCGACGCACCTTCGTACCTTACCATCCTTCTTCGGTACCGGTACCACATTAGCAACCCATTGAGGATAAGAAGTAACGTCTAGGAAACCGGTGTTAAATTGTTTCATAACTTCGGCTTTGATTTTCTCGGACATCTCGGGACGCATGCGACGAACCTTTTGCTTAACAGGATGACAATCTTCCTTCATTGGCAAACGATGCACTACTATATCAGTATCCAGTCCTGGCATGTCTTCATAAGACCAAGCAAAAATCTCTACATAGTCATGTAACATCTGAATCAATCTTTCTTTGATACTGTTTTCCAAGCCTGCTCCTATTTTGACTTCTTTCTTGTCTACTTCGGTGCCCAGATTTACAATTTCAATTGATTCCTCATGCGGCTGTATAGACTTTTCTTCTTGCAGTAACAATCTGGCAAGTTCTCCAGGTACTTCACAATCTTCCTCACTTCCATCCTCGGCTTGGTAGATCGGATTTTCAAAGTCATAATGAACAGTAGTAGAACTATCATCAACAGGATCCAGAGTGGGTATGGATCTGCAATTTGTTACGTGAGTGTGTGTAAGAAAGCATAGCTTGTTTGAAAGATGACAGGAAAGATAAAGAGCGCGATATTTGAATGCAAAAAGTCCATTGATTTATTGAATGTGAATATGCTTATGAAAATGACAAAACCTTTAACAAATTAGCTATTGTGCCCCGGGCATAGACACAATGCTTTAAGAAGTTCAATTGTAAAAAATTAAAAATTTGCAACACTAAAATAGACAATAACAATTACTCCTGACTAAAGGAAATCGGGATAGTGTCTTCAGCCTTCCAATTATTGAGTCTGTCACCAATTGTTGGGAAAATCCAGCTATCCAGGTCGCAATCGCTGTCAGCATCTTCTACAACATTAATTTGATCTTTGACCATCTTTTCAGAATTAAATCCCAGACCAGACTTGTCAGATTTGTATGGTACGTTGATCAGTTGACCCCAACCAGTACGACCACCATTTTCGACCACGGCTTGAGCATCTTTCAGAGAAATCATGGCAGGAGGAGCACGAATAACCTTGGGCACAAGGGGAGTTGGCTTAAGGACAGGATTAGTCGGGGGAACTACTTCAAATGACTGAGAAGGAGTCTCAAAGAATTCACCATCCATCTCGACGTATCTGAAGGCCTGCGCACTACTGACAATATATTCTTCTTCTCCACACACAGTGACAATCTTACCCTCTATTGGATACCTCAGCTTTTGATGGAGAGATGAAGCTACAGCACTTGCCCCATGAATCCAAGGGCGTCCCGGCAAGCAGGAATAGGCAGGACGAATGTTCATTACGTGAAAGATGGTGTTGAAGACTTGAGGTCCTATCTTGATAGGGAGGACCACTTCACCGTGGACAACGCTCTTCGCACCATAGTAAGCACGCACCACAATGTCACTAGGCTTTAGTTCAATGCTTTTACAATCAAGTTTATCGAGCACAGCTGTCGGCAGCACATTCAAAGAAGAGCCGTTGTCGATCAATACGTGAGATAAGGTGATCCCCTCACACTCAATGGAGATATGCAGAGCTCTATTGTGATTCTTTCCTGCTGGTGTCAGGTCAACATCGGAAAAGCCTAGGCCATTGTCAACAGTCAAATTGGCCACATAGTTTTCGAACTGATCGACAGATGTCTCCTGAGGTACATGAGCAGTCTTCAGGAATTTTATCAACGCTTTGGCATGAGATTCAGAAGATAATAACAAGGATAACATCGAGATCTTAGACGGAGTATGCCCCAACTGTTCTACCACATCAAAATCACTCTTACGGATGATTTTCACCATTTCCTCCACTTCCTGCTTGGCAACATCTTCAGTAGTAACTTCGACCGGTGTCCCTGGCTGAGAAGGATTGGTTACTGGTTCCTTTCCTCGAGTTTCAGGGGCGGGAGGTGAGATTTCTGGAGAGAAGATCCTTCCACTTCGAGTAACTTTACTAGTCCCAACAATGTCATTAGGATTAGCAGAATTACCAACTTGCTTTACGCCATGGATGTAAACATCACCTCCATAATTCCATGGAATGGCTTTGCTTGAGGAATACGGTATTGGGCCAGGTGCAGTAATAATTAGGGGAGCTACCTTGGGCTCAGCAGTAATCTTCACAGGCACCCTAGTAGCGGTAATTTTCACTGGAACTTTGGACCTAGCAATCACAGATATTTCTTCAATAGGGTTTTCCACCTTAGGAATCCTTTCAAAGAGAATTGGACGATCATCCATCAGCCGTTGAATACCATTCCTCAATTTCAGGCAATCATTGGGTCGGAGTATGCAGAGATCGCAATTTTCAGCACAACCTGGAAATAAACCAGCTCGCAATAAATTCTTTTTGATGATCAGGAGAGGAGATGTTAAGTCCGCTACATTAGAAATATGAGAATTGTCATCCACAGCATTAACAGTCTTGTCATGGTTAGGCATAGGTGCAGTGATGACATTAGGAGTCTCTGGAGGACCAAATTCAATTTCTCCAGCGTCGATCATATCCTGAATCTTATTCTTCAACGACCAACAATCGTTTGTATCATGCCCGGGGCTATCGGAGTGATACGCACACCTGGCATTGGGATTATAACGAGGAGAAGTAGTGTTGGGATTCGTAGGAGGATCTCTGAGGGTAATCAAATTTGCTTTTAGCATACCCTGCAGTGCCTGTGCTAAAGTCATATTGATCTTGGTAAACTGCCTTCTTGGCCTGTCTTGTCTGTGCTGGAAGTTTTGAGAGGGCGATGCTGCAATCGTAACTGCTCCAATGGTATGGTCACGATTTTTCTTGTTACGACCCCTTTGACCGGCATTTGATTCGTTCCTCCCCTGGTAGGACCTTTTGGTGCTTGCAGAGGTAGTCGTCTGTATCTTTCCACTTCGAATGCCGCTTTCAACACGTTCACCCGTCAGTATAAGTTCAGTGAAACCCGATGAAGAACTTCCCAATAGGTGGTTGTAGAATGGGCCAGTCAGTGTACTCATGAACATGTCCACTAATTCTCGATCAGTCATAGGGGGTTTTACTCTGCCAGCCAAATCCCTCCATTTTTGAGCGTATTCTTTGAAGCCTTCTTTAGATCCCATAGTCATATTCTGCAACTGTAGCCGAGTAGGCGCTAGTTCAAAATTATACTGGTAGTGCTTGTAGAAAGCTGTTGCCAAACCAGTCCAGGTGCGGATGTTAGAGCTCTCGAGCTGATAATACCATTCCAACTGTGTGCCAGACAGACTCTCTTGGAAGAAATGGATCCATAGCTTCCTATCAGTGGTATACGGCTGAATCTTTCTCACATAAGCTCTCAGATGCATCTGAGGACAAGACGCACCATCGTACTTAGTGAAAGTGGGGATCTTGAATTTGCGAGGAATGACCACATCAGAGACCAAACCTAAGCTTTCGAAATCCAGGTCGGGCGCCTTCTGACCCTCCATAGCTAGCATACGTTCTTCCAGCAACTTGTACTTGCCATCTCTTGGAGAGTACTGTTCATTCTCATAATCTTCATCGTCGTCCTCATGGTTAAAGAGATCAACATTCTCCTCTTCTGAATCATTCTCTGTCTCCTCTTCTTGATCTTTCGGAAGTCTAATCTTGACTCCTGCAGCCTGTCCTTTAAGCCTTCTTCCCGGGTTAATGTAACTCACAGGTTTCTTGTCTTTCTTCTTCTCGAGCAAGAGAGCCTTCAGTTCCTCCTGCCCCTTGGATAAGCTCAGCATCATCTCCTGGAATTGAGCATTCTGAGCATGGAGATCTTTGACAGTTTGTTCGAGAGCTATTTTTCTGTTTAGAAGGAAGACCGTGAGAATATTGATCTTTTAGGATACCTGTTATGCGATGTTATGTTATGCTATGCAATGTATGCAATGTTTTCAAGGACTTTTGGAATTTAACTTTGCGTAAACCACCAAAAAAAAGAAACTTTTATTAATAATTTTTAATCAATATTCATTACAAAAAATAATAAAATACAATAAAAGCTCAAGTCTCCCAGGGGCGGCTTCTTTTTGGGCGAAGATATGCATTGAGTCTTCGTTCCTCATTGAGCTGGCTGGTGAGTTCTAACACTTTCTTTCTTTCAGCACAGAACTGAGCTTCAAAAGTGTCCCTTTCCTCTCTCAACTGGATCCAGGATTTCTTCAATTCTTCAACATTGGTAGGCATATCTGGATAAGGAATGATCTGAGGAGTACCTCCTTCAACTTCTGGTTCAACAACCAGCGGTCCGACTGCAAGATATGGCATGACAAGTTCACGAGCTCTGGCGCGTACCCATCTGAGATAAGGTTCCATAGGAATAGAGTTTTTCTGTCCTAAAGTGCTTCTTTTCACCATGCCCCAGGCTCGTATAAACCTTTGACGGAGACTTTGAGAATCATTGTCATAGTCAAACACAATGCCTTGGATAATTATTTCATGTGGACCATCTCTTCGAGCATAACCAAACTGGCGTAGGGCTAAAGCTGGGTTATAAGTAATACCTCCTCTTATCCCCAGGAGTGGTACATTAGAGAATTCTCCACAACGGTCAATGATGATAACATTTTCTTCGAGATGAGGACACCAACGGATGTCTGAATGCGAAAGCGACATTATCCTTTGAGACCATTTCAAATTCTGCTCATTCTTCAAGGCTGGTTGAGGAAGGTGCGAAATAAACCACCTAGATAATAAAGGTATGCAGCACATGAGAGTCCCTTGCCTTTTCATAGTACGGGTGTGAAGGGAATGCAAAATGTCTCCCAGCAAGGTAGGCACAGGGTTATGAGTGAGAAATATCTTAATAGCATTCATATCTATGAACTGGTATGGATTAGGAAATAACACCAAACCATAGATTAGTAATGCTAGGACATCTTCGAAAGCATGGACATTCATATCCTTTAAGAATTCTCGGGCCTTATTTATCAGAAACTTGGCAAGTAAACCCTTAATTCCACTTCTTGTTACCCAATTAGTTTCAATATCGGACTTTGTCATGTGTAAAGCTGCGACAACTTTTTCAGACTTCGGAATCTTTTCTAAACCACTGAAAGGTGTTTGATCAAGAATAGGTATCCTAAGCAGCCTAGAAAACTCTTCTAATATGGGTACCAACTGATAATCTGGGAAAGTGAAGCAGTGATGTTTAGGATCAAAGAACTGGAATAGGACTCTCATCATATCTTCTTTGAAACCAGTGGTAACCAAATTAAGGAGAGAACCATGTTTCTTGATGAACTGAGCCTGATTAGGAAGTTCTAACACTAAATCCTTTAGTTGAGGAGAGATTGCTACAAAATTGATTCGGATGGTCTTCCTGGGAGCCATAGCCTTACAAAACAGAGCAACGTTAAATCCCTAAGTCCTTGAAATGATTAGTGCAATGTCATGATGTTATGATGTTATGATGTTACGATGTTATGATGTTAAGTAAACAACAAGCACAAACAAGTCACACAACGATCATTCCTAGGTTTTAAGGCTTGCATTAGTTCCATAGGTAAGTACCCTTCCCACTGAAGTTTGGTTGGTTCAACCTGTCCTAGAATAGTAACCGGGTTCTAGAAGGATCTCAAATCATTGACCTTCCTTTAAGTCCACTTCAGTGCAACACCAAGTGGTTGACCGAAGCTTCCTTAAAGTCCAATCTCAAAGAGTGTAGTATCGAGTCTCAACCAACCCCAGTTGGAACCGAAGTCAGTTATCTCACTACTTTCTAATGGCTAGGATGAGTCAATTAGGGTTCTAAAGGTCTAGTTAATGCTTTGATGACACCACGCGGAAGCCAAATTTTTCCTCAAGTAAACATGAGGAACATCAGGACATCCAAAGTGTCACATTAACCGTAGCCATCATTTTGACCATTCCAGTATACGCCGGATAGTCGCGATGATCTTTTGCTACTTACCTAAGGTACACTAGATCCGGGTGTAGGATCTTTCACTCAAGCATAAAATACCCAAGAAATCCCTTAAAAGTAAATAAGACAATTTAAATAAGTGATCTTGTTTTTAAGGTAACCTCTCTTTAAGGGTCCCCAGCAGAGTCGCCAGTTCTGTCATACGGTGAACTGACTTTTGTGCGTTTTTGCTTTGGAAAGCAAATGTCGCGGATAGCAAGAGTCGCCATCGACTTTTCTTTTATCCAATAAGGAAAGGTGGAAAAGAACAGGAAAGACCTTAATTAGATTTTGGGTTCGGGAGGTACATTATACAAAGGGAAGGTGTTAGCACCCTTTGTATCCATGGTTATCCATGGGCTCTTAATTGCTGGATCACTTATGTTTGTCTGGAAAAAAAAGTGTTTGTGAATTGCTTAAAAATGTTTTGAAAGGAGAGTTTAACTTTGTAATGATTCTTGTACGAATGTATACAAGGTATTTATCTCGTTTACTTTTGAAAGCGGTTTAGAAAAATATAACTTGGCAATGATTCTAGTAGGAATGTATACCGAGTGGTGATTTTCTAGTATTTGCAAAGTGTGAGGTATGAAAAATGTTTTAGGTTGTGAGCCAGCAATTAAGAGTTATACCGACCCAAGGTCTTTATGGGCATTTCCCATCCTTATGAGGGTAAAACGGTCCTTACTATTGAGAAGTAAGCAGCTTTATCCTTTGGATGTAAAAGGGTCATCGTAGGGTCATAGTTTGGTCATTGAAGGCAACATTTGTAAGGATACCTTAGCATTCGGAGGGACGATCATCATTTAACCGTAGGCTACAACGAAGGGTCATCGAGGGACAAAATCATATATTCGAAGGCAACATCCGAGGGACTATGATTTATCTTATAGGGACATGATGATTTAACCGAAGGGTCTTTGCTAAGTATATCCCCACATTCGCGGGACATGACCATAATACCGTAATATCGTAAGGCAACAAAGAGAGGTCCAAGATCACATATTCAAAGGCAATATTTTACAATCAATTAGGTAATTGTAATCAATTAGGTAATTAGGTCCATATTATAATCAATTAAGTAATTAGGATGAATCTCCACATTAAAATCACTTAAGTAATTATGATGAATCTCCACATTAAAATCAATTAAGTAATTAGGATGAATCTCCACAAGGGTATCCCACAAATAAAGTGGAATACCTTAGCCAACTACCTTTTCCGGGGGTATGTGAACCCTTACAAAATTCAGCAAACAGGTCAGAATACCAAATCAGGGTGCAATCGAGAATTACACCACAAAAGAAATCACAACAGTAATAGGGTCAGATAAACAATGCATGGCTATGACAAAACATGCCAGATGAGCAAAAATCAGAACAGAAAAGTCAGCGACTGTCACGTTCGCTCCTGCTTCGCCTAGCGAGGGCTTAGCGAATACTCGCTACATGCTCGCTTAGCGATGGGCTAGCGAGCGGCTGCGGGTTCTAGTTTTGATAACAGTATAATTTCAGCAAGCTTCACACCCTATGACATCCATTACAGAGATTACATGGTTAAACATTCAAGATATTCATGATACTTAAATTCACATGCAAAACTTAAGATGTTTTTATAAATTCAATCACGATGCCACATGCATATTAAGAACATAAAGCGGTAATAGTAATGCAAACCTGTTTGCAATTGAATTGCAACCTTGAATTGGCAAGTCGGATTGAGTTGGGCGGAGGTAACCTTGGTGCATATGAGTTTCCCTCAGGGTTTCCTTTAGGGTTTCTCTGAATTCTCTGGGTTAGCCTCCAGGGTTTGCTGTCTGTGAGTGTTTTCCTTTCTCCTCCGTTTTCGTTCTCCCTTTTTCTGACTGAAGTTGTGGTATTTATAATGCTCTTTTTGTGACCTAATGGGCTCAGAATGAAGCCCAGAATTTTCTGGTATTCGCAAGCTTCGCTAGGCGAGTGGCATAGCGAAGGGTTCGCTAGGCGAAGGAGTTGTTCGCCTAGCGAGCATGCCAGTTTGGGCCATTTTCTGGATTTGGCCATCTGTGAGCTGGGTCTTTCTTCCTTTAAGGTCAATGCCTTGAGTAATGAGTTGGAGTGCCTTAAAAATGTCTTGCAAGATTAACGGGCAAATTTTGGGGTATGACACATAGTCCCTTCGATCAAAAGGTCAATGTCCCTACAAGATAAATCATAGTCCCTCGAACGTTTCCTTGTAATATATGACCTTGTCCCTCGAACGTTGCCTTCGAATATATGACTTTGTCCCTCGATGACCCTTCGTTGTAGCCTACGATTAAATGATGATCGTCCCTTCGAATGCTAAGGTATCCTTACAAATGTTGCCTTCAATGACCAATCGACGACCCCACGATGTCCCTTTACAACCAAAGGATAAGACTACTTACTTCTCAATAGTAAGGACAGTTTTACCCTCCTAAGGATAGGAAATACCTATAAAGACCTTGGTTAGGTATAACTCTTAAATGCTTGCTCGCAGCTTAAAATACTTTTCACACCTCACACTTTTCAAAACATCTTTTAGAAAATCACCACTTGGTATACATTCGCACCAGAATCATCGTCGAGTTATATTTTTCTAAACATCTTTCAAAATCAAACGAGATAAACACTTTGTATACATTCGTACAAGAATCATTACAAAGTTAAACTCTCCTTTCAAAATATTTTCTAAACACACCACATTTCTCAAACACTTTCTCAAACAAGGAAAACATAAGTGAGTTAAGCAATTAAGGGCCCATGGATAACCATGGATACAAAGGGTGCTAACACCTTCCCTTTGTATAATGTACCTCCCGAACTCAAAATCTAATCAAGGTCTTTCCTGTTCTTTTCCGCCTTTCCTTATTGGATAAAAGAAAAGTCGGTGGCGACTCTTGCTATCCGCAACATAGCTTTTCAAAGCAAAAACACAAAGTCAGTTCACCGTATCACAGAACTGGCGACTCTGCTGGGGAATCTTAAAAAGAGAGGTTACCTTAAAGATAAGATCACTTATGTTTTCGAATTGTTTCTTTGTCTGATTTACTTGTGACATACGATGCATCTAGCAACAAATTCTGTAACATTAGCCTTCGTATTGGGCCACCGATAATCTTTTCTCAGATCATGATAGTGGAACCAGGATGAATAGAAAATCTACTTTTGTGAGCTTATTCTAAAACAATTATTTTAATTTTGGATCATTTGGCATACAAATTCTTCCATAAAACAGAATCACTCCATCTAATGCCACTGAAAACTCCATTTGCCCTACTCTCTTGAGTAGGTTCATATCCATCTCTTGACTTTGTGCAATTTTTGACGTTAAGTTAAAAGAAATATTTAGATTGCTTAACATGATTCTACATCTCAAGTATGTGACATAAGGTTAAGGTCTCTAAAAGCTATGTACAAGTTACATTGGTACTTTAGCAACTCTAACGTGTGTAACGCCTTTCTACTCAAGGCATTAGCCACAAAATTTACCTTCCCAAAATGGTATTTTAGTTTGATGTCAAAATATTTAAGATACTTCATCCATATCGTTTGCCTCGTATTCAAATCCTTCTAATTGGAAATGGGAGCAAATATCTAAGGACTTTGAATGCCTCTGTAATAGTCTTTCATCATGGTTGGTCAGTAATATTCGGCTATCTTAAATTTATGTGTCATTGCCCTATCTTCGATGTGGGCTACGTGCAACACCCCAGTTTTTGAATGGTTATTTTATGTGATTTAATTTTATTTTAATTTAATTATTATGCGTGAAAATTGAATTAATACGGGTGTTAGAGGTGTGTGACCCTGAGATGGGGGTGTAGAGGGCAAGTATGGGTTAGTGGAATTTATTTAGAATAATTGGTTTTTATTTTAATAGTTAAAATAAGATTACTTTATGGAATTTAGTTAATTAAAATAAGAAAGTAGGGAGTTTGGATAAATTTATAAATTAAGAGAAATAGAGGGGAGGACGGGGTAAGAGTATTTGTTAACGAAGGAGGAAATTATTAATATGAATAGATTGTCCTAAATATATAAGGTCAAGAGATAACCTAGGTTTACAACTTTCTGTCAGTATGTGAAAAGGGGATTTGAGGCACAAGTGAGATAAAAGGTTAGATCTTGGAGAGAAGGGAAAAACAATCAAAGACCATAATTTTTCTATTGATTTTTAGGAATTGAGGTAAGGGGGAGAATGGATTTAATAACAGCTATATGCTTAAGGGGTAGAGTTGAGGATTCTTTAACCTCTAATAGGTTTGTATGATTATGCATGTATTGTTGTGTTTATATGTGAATCTGAAAATTGATAATCAATTGGTGTTGTAATCTATTTTTCATGAGAAAATTTGTGTACATGTGTGTGGAGTAATTTTTGTTTTGATGTGTTAATATGTTTTCACCATTGTTTAATTTTTTAGGGTCTTTAAATCATAATAAAAGTGGTGAATAAGTGATGATCATGCTTGCTAATTGATAGATATAGGTTGAGTGATGTTAATATATTGATTCTTTGTTATTTTCTGTTTCATTTGAGTACCTGCGATGGAAAATTAGAGTTTTGATGTGAGTCTTATTTGGCCGTAAATACTTGTTTTAGATGATATTAAGTGCAGATTTCGAATCTTCGAATTTTATGAATTGTTTGAGCACTATTAAGATCTATTAACTTATGTTTGGATTATGGGTTATGTGATTTATAATTAACTATAATTTTAATCGAATTTATGAATATTGTTGGGTCAATGCATATTTTGTTTATTGTCGGGAAGGGACTTTTAACATTATCGTTGTTGCATTGACATGTTGTGACATGCATTCATTATGTTGTTGTTATTGATGAAAGAGGCAAGTTGCAATTCGAGCAGGTTGGATTCGGGGTTCGATCAAGGTGAACCTGGTTCTTGAGTGAACCAATTGATGATGATATGGTACCATGTGAATAAGATTCTAGTTAAAGTTGAGAGTCTCATTGCATAATTAAATTGTGAATATGTGATTGTTGTGTATGTTGATGGATTGAGTATGAGAATGATCTGTGTGATTGATGTGATTGAATGTGTAGACGTTTGTAATTCTACCTTGTAGTTTACTCCGTTTATATTATTGATGTAAATTCTCACCCCATTAGCTTTGAGGTTGTCCACCATGGATATCTTGCAGATAATCAGGATTATAAGTTATTGATGTGAGTGGAAGATAAATTTTGAAGTTATTTCCATTTAGCTTCATTATTTAGTTAGTGGTTATGCTATGATCATGTAACATCGGGGTTGGGATGTTTGTCTAATTGTTGAATTTGAATTAATGTTTTAAGGAGTTTTTATGACGTTATTTTGAAGTTGAGAAAAAAAAGTGATTTTGTTGAGTATTTTAAGTTGATTTTTCGCTGCTATTTAAATAAAGTTGAGATGTTTTGAATTTGGTAACACTTTAATCAGCGTATAATGCTTTTTAAATAAGTTTCAGGGTTTTAGGGTGTTACAATAACGGTATCAGAGCAGATCGGTCCTTCCGGCCAGGTTTTTGCGTGATAATTGTTCCCTAGTATCTGACATGTGTGTGAAACATTGTTGATACCCGTTTGTTTTTCTAACCGCTTCCCTGTAGGAGTGGGATTGAAACAAGTGGGGGAGAAGCTTCTACTTCTCTGAGATGTTTCAGATGTGGAGTGTTGGTTCATGTTTCATTGTTTGCAAGAGTACAGGTTGTTGGATAAGTCAGTGTTGTTTCCTGAGTTTGTTGAAGATGAAGATTTGAAGTTAATATCAAGTGTTTCGATAACTCGTTCTCATTTTCGGAGTTTGATTCCAGTGATGAGTCGTTTGTGTCTTCTAAGTAAGTAGATGAATGAATGAAAGATGATGTTGAGGTGTTTATGATACTAGCTTCTATGAAGGATGAAAACAAAGTTGTGATTGATGAATTACAGTGGTGTGCAATTTTCCAGAAGTGTTTCCAAATGATATAAGTTATTTGCCACAAGAGCGCCAGGTGGAGTTTGTTATAGACTTAGTACCCGGTACTAGTCTTATATCGATGGCTCCATATAGGATGTCTGATTTTGAGTTGGGTGAATTGAAGAAGCAATTGGAAGAGCTGCTTGAGAAGAAGTTTGTTCGTCCGAGTATTTTTCCGTGGGGTGCGCCAGTATTACTCGTAAAGAAAAAGGAAGGTAGCATGTGGTTGTATGTTGATTGTCGACAGCTGAATAAAGTGACTATCAAGAACAAGTATCCATTTCTGAGGATTGATGATTTGATGGATTAGTTGGTTGACGCTTATGTTTTCAACAAGAATGATTTGAGGTCAAGATATCATCAGATTCGAGTGAAACCATAAGACAATGTGAAAACTGCATTCAAAATGAGGTATGGTCATTATGAGTATTCAGTGATGTCGTTTGGAGTGTCTAATGCACCTGGAGTTTTCATGGAGTACATGAATCGAATATTCTATCCATATCTAGATCTGTTTGTAGTTGTGTTCATTGACGATATCTTGATATATTTAAAGTCGGATGAGGATCATGCAGAACATCTGAGAATTGTGATGCAAACCTTGATGAATAAGAAATTGTATGAAAATTTATCTAAGTGTGAGTTCTGGATGAAAGATGTGATTTTCTTGAGTCATGTAATTCCTAGTGGAGGTATTGTTGTTGATCTGTCGAAAGTTGATGCTGTGTTACAATGGGGAACTCCGAAGCCTGTTACGGAGATCAGAAGTTTTCTAGATTTTCCTGGTTACTACAGAAGGTTTATTGAAGGCTTTTCTAAGTTGGCGATGCCTTTGACTCAGTTGACTTGAAAGGATCAAGCGTGTGTATGGGATGCTTTGTACAAATAGAGTTTTATAGAACTCAAGAAGAAGTTGGTGTCTGCTCCTGTATTGATTTTGTAGAATCTGAGTGAGTCTTTTGTGGTGTATTGTGATGCTTTGATTATGGGTATGGGTGGTGTACTAATGCAAAATAAACAGGTTATGGCTTACGCATCTAGATAGTTGAAGTTTCATTAGAGGAATTATCATACGCATGACCTAGAATTAGCCATTGTTGTGTTCGTACTTAAGAGTTAGAGACATTATTTGTTTAGTTCCAGATTTGAAGTGTTCAATGATCATAAGAGTTTGAAGTATTTGTTCGATAAAAAAGAGTCGAATATGAGGCAGATGAGGTGGCTCGAATTCCTGAAAGACTGATTTTTGTTTGAATTACCATTCGGGTATAGCCAATGTCATAGTTGATGCTCTGAGTAGGAAATCATTGCATATGACAATGCTTATGGTTCGAGAGTTAGAGTTGATTGAACAATTATGAGATTTGAGTTTGGTATGTAAAGGACTCGTGATAATGTGAAGTTAGGCATGTTGAATTGACCAATGGTATTCTTGAAGAGATCAGAGAATGTCAGAAGATCGACTTAGGATTGGTTGTCCGATTTATGTCAATTAACCAAGGTCAAGGTGGTGATTTCAGAATCGACGAAAATGGTGTGATAAGATTCAAAGATAGAGATTGTGTACCAGATACCTGAACTTAAGAAGAGTATTCTTAAGGAAGGTCACATGAGTGGCTTGAGTATTTATCCCAGTGCTACTCAAATGTACCAAGACTTGAAGAAGTTGTTTTGATGGCCAGAAATGAAGAAGCAGATTACTGAGTTCGTGTATGCTTGTATGACTTACCGAAAATCAAAGATTAAACATCAGAAGCCATTGGGTTTGATGCAACCATTGAGTATTCCTGAGTGGAAGTGGGACAACTTTTCGATGGACTTTGTGTATGGGTTGCCGGAGAGAATGAAGCATTATGATACCATTTGGGTTATTGTGGATAGGTTGACTAAGTGGGCTCACTTCATTCCGATTTGACTTAACTATCCTTTGGAGAAATTAGCAGAGTTGTATATTAAGAAGATTGTCAGTTTACATGGGATTTCATCCAGTATCATATCTGACAAGGATCCAAGGTTTACGTCGAGGTTCTAGGAGAGTTTCAAGAAGGCTTTGGGTATGAAGTTGCTTTTAATTTTTCCTTATCATCCACAAACAAATGGTCAAACAGAAAGAACTATTCAATCCCTAGATGATTTGTTGAGAGCTTGTGTACTAGAACAAGTAGGTGATTGAGATAGTTTTTTACCGTTGATCGAGTTTACCTACAACAATTGTTTCCATTCTAGCATTAGAATGGAACTTTATTAGGCTTTTTATGGTAGAAGGTGTATGACATCTTTATGTTGGTATGAGTCGGGAGAGGGCGGTGTGATTGGACCGAAATCATCCAACATACCATCAAGAAGATCAAAGTGATCCAAGAGAAGATGAGAGCTTTGCAGAGTCTCCAGAAGAGCTACCATGACACATGAAGGAAAGCACTTGAGTTCCAAGAGGGAGATCACGTGTTTCTGAGAGTTACTCTGGTAACTGGTGTTGGTTGAGTGTTGAAGTCTCAAAAGCTTACTTCGTGTTTCATTGGTCTGTATCAGATTTTACAGAGGATAGGAGAAATGGCCTATAGGATTGCCTTACCATCGTCACTTGCTAATCTTCATGATGTGTTTCATGTATATCAATTGACAAGATACATTTTGGATCCACCTCATGTGATCCAAGTGGATGATGTACATGTGAGAGATAACCTCACTATCGAGGCATCACCCATGTAGATATAGGATCGGGAAGTGAAGCAGTTACGTGGTAAGGAGATTACTTTGGTGAAGGTAGCGTGGGAAGGACCAGTTGGTGGAAACGTGACTTGGGAACTTGAGAGCCAGATGAGGGACTCGTATTTGAATATGTTTACTTAAGGTAATTTTTTAGGGGGGAAATTATGGAAGTGGGGGAGATTGTAACACCCTAATTTTTGAATGGTTATTTTATATGATTTAATTTTATTTTAGTTTAATTACTATGTGTGATAATTGAAATGATATGGGTGTTAGGGGTGTGTGATCTTGAGATGGAGGTGTATAAGGTAAATAAGGGTTAGTGGAATTTATTTAGAATTATTGGAGTTTATTTTAATAATTAAAATAATATTATTTTATGGAATTTAGTTAATTAAAACAAGAAAATAGGGAGTTGGGCTCAATTTTGTACATGTGTGTGGAGTAATTTATATTTTAATATGTTAATATGTTTTCAACATTGTTGAGTTATTGAGGTTATTTGAATCATGATAAAAGTGGTGAATAAGTGATGATGCTTACTAATTGGTAGATATAGGTTGAGTGATGTTAATATATTAATTATGTATTGTTTTTTGTTCGATTTGAGTACCTGGGATGGAAAATTGGAGTTCCGATGTGAAAACCATAGCAAAAAACGTAATTATGCATTCTGCAGGTCCATGGTGGGCGTCATGCCCATGACAGGTAACCCGCCATGAGCCTTAAGTAGGCGTAAATACATTTTTGGTCAAATATTGAGTTTCAGAACTCGAATTAAGGCACAGTTCAAAGTGTTGGAAAGCTAATACATAGAGCTACATCATGGTAGTGCCTTGTGATTTGAATTGTCATGTTTGGATGATGCATGAGTATATGTTGTATTGAACGATTATAAGTTGTGACAAGTATATGCAGGATGACGAATTTTGCTTTCTACAGGTCGATGGCGAGCGCCATTGTCATGGCGACTAAGTCGCCATGGGTCTTGATGTTGATGGAGGGTGCGGTTCCTGTGGAGGGTTACCCATCATGAGCTTTAATTGGGTGTAAATACTTGTTTTGGGTGATACTGAGTGCAGATTTCAAATCTTTAACTTTTATGAATTATTTGAGCATTGTTGATCTCTATTAACTGTTGTTTGGGTGATGTTTGTGAAGGAGAAGGGCGATCCAAAACGCAGCGGAATTAAAAATTTCTTCTTTAATGATCCTTACAAATGGGCATGGTCAGTGATAGAATCATTACCTCTTGTGGCAATCACGAACGTTGAAAGATGACAACGCCTCTACTCAGTCCACACGAACGGATTCCTTCAATCTTAGTGCTAGCTGCTACGAATGAAGGCTTTGAGTGTGTGTGTGTGTGTGTGTGTGTGTGTGTGTGTGTGAAAGAGAGAGAGAGAGAGAGAGAGAGAGAGAGAGAGAGAGAGAAATAAAATTGCAAGTGTAACAATGCTTCTACACAAGGGTTCTATTTATAGAACCACTTGTGTGGGCTGCAAGCTAAAAAGCCCACTCAAGTGTATATGGCCCATATCTTATAATATGCCAAAATCACTTAAGCGTGTGGTACCTTACCATATTTCGTATTCTACTTAAGTACATCGTACCTTACGATGTTCTATAATTCACTTAAGGGCATCGTACATTACGGTATTCCTTAATTACACTATCTCTCATCAATCCGTCCTTTGTGTGTGACCCTATAGGTTTTCGCGGCATTGGCAATTATATTAAATCACGTATTTAATATAATAAATAGTGAGCGGTATCTAGCAACACATCACTGCTACCCAAGAAACGAAAATGTCATGTGATCTGACAAATCCTTCTGTGATAATAATTGTGTGTATAATTACCCTTTTGCCCTTATGTCTATATTGAACACAAGGCATAGACCGTGTCATCCTTGTCCAGTTCAATATTGGGCCCATAGACATTTATCCTGTTACGCAGGATGGGCAAATTCCATCTAGGTCACTCATGTCCCTTAGCATGCTTCGTGGAGTACCCATCAACTGTCTTTATGGTCATCCAGTTACGAACAACGTTTGATCAGCAATAAGGCACTCGACTCTACATCTAGGGTCCATAGTGGTTTCAGGTCAAAGGGTGGCATACACCATTATCACCATGAGAATAACTTATGACACTTTTCATAACATTCTATATAGTATTCTCATAGCGGGTCAATCCAGTATAAATATTACTCTTAATATTCATACCTATGTTTAAGACTTGATAACTCCTTATCCATGATCCATGAGATGTGATCATCAGTCTATAAACATAATAGTCTTCATGCTTTAATGTTATCCCACTTCACAATAAAGCTCGACTACGGATACTTTAAGAACAGTGTCCTCATGTTTAATGTGATCTCATGATTAAGTCACACTTGATACATTAAATGGACTATCTATTCTAGGGACTTTATTAAACAAACATAATAAAGAAAAAGCCTTTTATTATTAATAAATAATTCGATACAAGTACCAAAAGTATTGGCCTCTAGGGCTTACACCAACAGTTTGGTGTGATTTATGATTAAATATAATTTTAATTGTATTTATGAAGTATGTGATGATTGTTGGATGCGTGCACAATCGATGATGATATTTTGTTATTTGCTGTAAATTATGATGATGATATGTTGATGTATAAGCATGATTTATGTTGTTAAATGATAAGTATGTTGTTTTGGATAATGGTTCAAGTAGGGGGTGTTATTATCGTTGGGTCAATGCATGTTTTGTTTATTGTCGGGAGGGGGCTTTAAACATTATGGTTTTTGCATTGACGTATTATGACATGCATTCATTATATCGTTATTAATTATGAAAGAGGCAAGTTATAATCCGAGCAGGATGGATTGGTGATTTGTCCCAAATTCAAGCAGGTTGGGTTCAGGGTTCGAGTGAACCAATTGATAATGATATGGCACCACATGCATATGAGTCTAGTTGAATTTGAGAATCGTATTGCATAATTAAATGGTGAATATGTGATTGTTGTGTATGTTGATGGATAGGGTGTGAGAATGATGTGTGTGATTGATGTGATTGAATTGTAGGTGTTTGTAATTCTACCTTACAGTTTATGAAATTCTAGTTAACAGACTTTCGATTTCACACGGGATGTTATCACATCCAATTCTGCGCAGACAAGAATTATGCAGAACTTAAAAAGTAAGTGCAGTAAATAACACAAGGAATTGTTTACCCAGTTCGGTCCAACGTGACCTACGTCTGGGGGCTACCAAGCCAGGGAGGAAATCCACTATTAGTAGTATTAATTTAGACCTTAAACCAACTATTTAACCCTATCACTTAATACCTACCCAATGCAATTTCAATCTTACACTAAGATCAGAGTTCCTACTCACTCCCCCTCAATCACCTCAGTGATTACAACCTTTAATTAAGATTAAAGATAATTGTGAAGTCACACTTCAAACAACTCTTGATTGTGCTTAACAGCTTTAATCAAGATACACAACACTCACACTTAAAAGCTTAGAGTGACACAACACTTACAACTCAATGAACACCCTATACCAATGCAATCATCTAAGTGATAATAGCTTGGCTCACAAGATACATCTAATACAAGACACACAAAAATACAGCAGTGAAGTATGATGGACAAATAAAATCTTCACGCCTAAAAACCCCGAGTTCTGAATGAAGGATTGCCATCCTTTTATATTGCAGCACTTGGGCCTTGTACTTGTATTTCCTGAAATTAAGGTCACGCAAGTTAACCTAATTTCCACATCTAGGGTACTAACAAATAGGTTATTTGTTAGGTTCATTAATTGTAGCTTAGTTGTTGGTTTCCTGGATTTTAGCTCAGCTGTTGACTTCCTGAAGAATAGCCTGAGAAAAATGCTGAAACAGAAAAACTAAACAACCTACAATTTAGCATATGCTGTCAGGAATGAATGTCACAACATTCAATTTGACTTCCACATCATAGACCATATGCTAAGTCTGTTTTTCCTAAAAACAGACTGTACAAAATGTTGTACTGTACAGGACCACTCAGTCCATACTTCAGTATCAGCTTACATTAATAAATGTCACAATATCCAATTTGACATTTACACATAAGGCCTTATGCCATGGTCTGTTGTTCTCCAGAAGAACAGACTGAGATACATACTGAAATGAAGCAGAAAACCAACCTTCCTATTATTCAGTATATGTTGTCAGTAATGAATGTCATAACATCCAGTTTGACATTCAAACAGCAGGCCTTGTGCCAGGTCTGTTATTCCCTTGATAAACAGACTGACAATAAATACTGAGTTATAAAAGAACACCAACTGTTCTCTTCCTCAGTATCTGCTTACATGGATGAATGTCATAACATCTAGTTTGACATTCAGTAAGTCTTGTATTAGCTAAACCTGCAGCATACTACTCAAGTGTGTCATGACATCAGTCAAGACATCAGAGTACAATTAGATGATCTAACACACAATGCAGTCAAACAAACATCTCCACAGCATGTCATAACATCAGTCAAGACATTAGAATCCAGCTAGTGTTTTACCATAAAATGCAGCCAATCAAACATCTACAAACTCCCCCTTTGGCAAATTTTTGACTAAAACACTTTGGCCTCACAACAGAGTACACAGCAGCGGAAAACACACATCTAGCAGGAAAAAGAACTAGCTAATACACTCAGAGCAGCAACACACTCACACAAATGGAAGTTAAGTAGAAACTTCACATATCAGCACACACACAGAAGTTAAATAAAAACTTCTAATAGCAGCACACATAGACACACTCACACTCATAGAAGTGGAACATCAGCTGCAGCACAACCTCTGGATTAGAGGATCTTGAATATCTGTCATGAATATCTGTTTAGCAAAACGATATGTTGTCCTGGGGCATCACAGCATCACAGGTGTTACTCCCCCTTTTTGTCAAAAATGTTGCCAAAGCAACACTTTAAATTACAGACCAAAATAAACAGAATTACACACAAATGACAGAATTTCAGAAAATGATTTATTCATCTGACTTAGAGTCAGCCTCATCATCAGTGCCATCATCAGAACTAGCCTCCTCTTCACCTTCTGCACTTTGCCTTGCAGCTCCTTCTGTACCCTCAGCAGCTTCACCAAGCACACCATCATCAGACATCTCCAATTGGATAATCAACTTTTCCAAAGTGAGCTTCCTAGCC
This sequence comes from Lathyrus oleraceus, assembly GCF_024323335.1. Classification (NCBI taxonomy): domain Eukaryota; kingdom Viridiplantae; phylum Streptophyta; class Magnoliopsida; order Fabales; family Fabaceae; genus Lathyrus; species Lathyrus oleraceus. Next base: position 365,128,752 of record NC_066579.1, on the reverse strand, counting down.
TCCAGCTCTTTGCAAGTCTCTCTGAGTACGGCAATGACAGCAGCTTTATCTGGTTGGTTGCCAACACTTGATGTTTCTCCAGTTGTCATGACAATGTCAGGGACATGTGTCGCATTACGCGAAAAACCGGAGGGAAACGAAAACAACAGAGCCGCCACCGTGCGTTATTTATCCCAAAAGAGGGAAAGGAAACGCTCGAAGTAAACCTGGAAAGAACATGGCCTCGCGACCAAAGAGAATGGGATCGGGAGTCGGTTATGCGAAGGGAATGTATTAGCACCCCTACGCATCCGTCGTACTCGACGGGATCCACGCACAAAAGGAAGGAATAAGGTTGCTAAACGTTGCTCAAACAAACTGCACACACTGGCTGAAAAGAGACACAGAAAACAAAAGAAACTAACTCGGCAGGATATCGCATCCTGGGCCTACGTAGTCTATCAGGCATAGACATCAGAGTCGACGTAGTTCGGACAGGGGAAAGCGTGCTCGCTAGGATGTCGCATCCTATGCATACGTATCTTCTCTGACTAGAGAAGAATCAGAGCACTCGTAGCTCGGCTAACGCACGCCAAACAAAACAACACAGGAAACCGACTGCCAATCGCTGGACTTATGTCAGTCTCCAAACACACAGGCAAACCTGGAGGTCGAATGACAATCGCTGGACTTACATCGTACTCCGAACCCACAAACACACACTGGAAACTGACTGCCAATCGCTGGGCGTATGTCAGACTCCAAACAAGCAAACAAGACACAGGAAACCAACTGCCAATCGCTGGACTTATGTCAGTCTCCAAACACACACAAAGGGGTTGAAAACAAAAAGGGCGCCCGGAGAGATCAGCTCATCTCCTGCCTACGTACCTCATCTGGTATGAGGATCAGGGCGACGTAGTTCCCCTACGCAGGGACAAAGGACTAGCCTAACCAGATAACAAAGGGAGACACAACTAGGGAGACTACGACTCGAGCTTAGATGTTATCATGTATATCATCCCTAAGTTAAGGTAGCTATCTAACTTGCACAGGGATCAAGCTAAACCTAAGCAGCACAAGCAGACAAAGCAAACAATCACAAATAACACACACTATATACAAACAAAGTGGGCTCATACAAGGATTAGGCTTTAGTCAAGGGGTCATGTCAACCTCGACAAACAAGCCACTGTATCAGGGTGATGTTAGCTCTTAACCCTAACATTGAGAGTTAGGGTGAAGCAGATGAAATAGGAGGTGAGGGGTGTGCCTCACAGCTCTTATCCCTGGCCTGGGAGAGCTTTAGACAGATGAAAGTGTGGGTTCAGAAAGTGGGAACCCTTCTACACTTATGACTGACTCAACATAGATCTTGGGTTAAGATCCACAAGGCATCAACATGTGATGTGAGCCAAGGGATGACACACTGAATAGTAGGAGATGGACTACACATCTCTTGTGTCTGCCAATGCCTCTTCACTTAGGAGGTCTTTGATATGTACAGGGGAAAAAGATAAACAAACACAAGCATTGCCTCTTAAGGAGGACTTCAGACAGGTGCCTGGCCAAATAACAGGCCAGGTCTTCCAGACTACATGGAGTTAGAAACATTATACCACAATGCTCAAGCTATCAAGCAAAGCAAGAGCAAGTTCACAAAGGAACTATAGCAACTAAGGTACCTGAAAACAATCCAACATAATCAGTACACAACTCAAAAAAAGTCAAACAGACAGATTAGAAGTCAACAGTTAATTATACAAACAGACAACAAGCAATGCATCAAGCAAAGCACAAGCTCAACTCAAAGGAGCTAATCCACCTACAAAACAACTTATTGTTAATCAACATCAACCAAATATTAATCCAAATGAGCAATTGAATCAAACTCCTCAAGGCCATATGCTTCTTGTCCTGAAAACACAACTCAAACATAAGCACTAACCACTAGGACATGGCCTAGGCTCAAAGAGGGAGAAATAATTCAAAATAGAACATGAAAATTGGCAAGAATCAAGCTTAATCAAATAAGAACAATATCCAAGTGGTCTCATATCCATATCATCAACCAATTTCATTTCACAAGGCATTTAGTGCAAAGCATGCAAGTTCAAAGCTCATAGAAGCAAACAGAATGAACCAATCCACATAAACTCAAACATGATTCAATAAATCTCCAGAAAAATCATGGCTAAACAGCATTCATAACATGATCAGGATACCAAAATTCAATGCATTTAGATAAGCATAAGCATGACAATTAAATTCATCAAGTCAAAGCAAGGCAAAACAAGCTCAATGAGGGCACAATACCATACATCAACTTCAAGCAAGCATAAAGCATAATTCAAACATGATATGGACATCAAACCAAAGCCAAGACAAACTTTAAAGTGTCTATAACACATGTGCAAAATTTCAGGTTCATATGATAAACATCAAGAATTTCCCAAATCATCTAAGATCATGACTCACAAAAAGTCCACAAATGGTCAAACAGAAAAGAAATTCTCAAACAAATTGGAAATGCATCCAAAAAATATACAAAAGTTCAAGAGCAATCCTAACATCCAGAAGTATCCTCATGCAAAAATTTAGATCATTTGACATTTATTTGGCATGGTAAATAAAATCAGCAAATTGGACAAGAAATGGTGTGACACACATTGTCACACCAACTTATCATGATCATAAAACAGAAATGATACATGGGAAAAATGTCAAACCAAAGCCAAAACGTCCAGCAAAGTGTCTAGAATTAGCATGTAAAATTTCACATTCATTGGATCAAAGACCAGCATTTCACAACATGATAACCAAGGCAAGGTCAAATAAGCATACATGATCACATAACCTAGTACCCAATAAAATCCAACCACGCAAAAATTTGGAAATTATGACGATAAAAAAACTAGATGGAACAAGGAACAAATAGCAAAAAACCAGGTATTTTTTGGATCAATTTTCAATTTAATATGAATTTTTGAAGTTTGGAAAACAACATTAAAATAAAATGGACAATGCATATGGAAATTGGAGGGAAAGATTAAATGGATTTAAGTTTGAAAATATGCTGCAGGTGATACGCGTATGGTGCACAGTGATACGCGTATGGCGCGCATGGTGCCCAGTGATACGCGTATGGTGCACAGTGATACGCGTATGGCGCACAGTGATACGCGTATGGCCAGTGGTGGTTTCCACCATCTTCTTCGCGAAGACGGCGGAGCTACAGTGCATGTGTTCAGAAAATTTTCCAGAATTTTGCAAAAAATGATATCAACAGAAAGCTCTTCCAATGGAGATTACAGATCAATCAATATCTAAGCCTAACAATCCATGGATTAAGAGATCCGAGCAAAAACATTTTGACATGTCAAACTTTAAACAAGCATAACTCATTCATTTTTTATCCATTTCACACGAATTTTATATCAGATTAATCAGCATGAAAAACTCTATCTAAACATGTTAATGGAATTAAGAATTGAGAGATTCGAAAACTGAACCTCTTGAAGAGCAGTCCCTAAAAGTGCACGATCCAAGGCTTTAAATGATCCAAATTAACTCCTGAGATGATAACTTGAAGCTTTATGTGTGAATTGAAGCTTGAAACGAACTAGATCTTGATTAATTTTCCACTTCCATCTTCATGAGTTTGCTTGAAATGTACACAAATTTTGCTCGAATTTGATGATCCAATGCTTGATTCTTCTTCCACTACACTCAAAAAGCCAGAATATGGAAGAAAAATGCTATGCTATGTGGAGATTTTTCAAGTTTTGATTGAGAGAAAAATTTGGAGGGAAAAAGTTTTAGATCTAAAAATGGTGAAAAATGATTAACCTCTAAATTCTGTTAGATTAGAGTATTTATATGCTTCCTTAATCACCTTGCTAATCCATAATTAAATTGGCTAAGTGAAATAAGGTGTTTTGCAAATTTTTGAAAATGCATGGTGTATGTACCATTTTTTGAATTTTTGCAAATTTCCCTCCAAAATTGACTTGAAAAATCACACGATCATATGATGAGATTTTATGCAATGTGATGCATGATTTGGAAATTAGAGGTCAAGAGGAGAATATTGCAAAAAGAACCACTCATTTTGGAGCTTTGAATTAAAAGATATGGCCATTTGAAATCCCATGCAAACTTGGCAATGATCTGATCACATCTCCTCAACCACACGTCATAAATCCATGATCTTGGACTTTTTGGAAATGGGAGAGCAAGATCTTCAACTTTCATGTTGGACAAAATTTCATTTTAAGCTTTCTTGGACCTGTAAATTTGAGGAGAAGACCTTTCCATTTTTGGCAATTTGAAATTACAGGTCACTTACTATTTTTGGAAACTTTTCATCTGACCTCAAATTCTTCAATGTTGATGTTTTCAATGCCAAATGAAACTTGCATGGACATGAATGAGGCCTCTCTAACCATCTCCTCTCTTTAAATCCATGATTTCATGCACAGTTGACCATAGTTGACTTTCTAGGGTTTCAGATGCATTGTGCAATGACTGATGACTTCTGAGCATCCAACCTTTGGCCAAACCACTTCAAAATGATCCCTAGGTCATATGCACTTGATGAACCAACCCTAGGGCTTTGCCTCAATAGGAATTGCACTTGCTTGCTTGCACAACTGGATCTCCTGACCAGTCTTGACTGATGACTTGCACTTGGGCAAAGGACAATGCAATGCTATGCAGTGGACAATGTAATGTTAATGACCTAATATGAAAATGAATGTAAAAAATGGGAGGTGCAAATTTGAGGTGCTACAGCTGCCCCTATTCAATCAGTTGGGAACCCGAATGGATGAGAGCAACGACTGTCAGACCTTCAGGGTAAACAGGGATTGAATACCGAAAGAACCGGAAATTTGCACTCTGTAGGGATCCAAGAAGGAAAAATGCACCAACGGATGCTTCCAATGGGATCTGATACTTATCACTGGGGATTTTGGTTTTCTTCAAAGGTACAGCCACATCCAGACGTCAACGGACGATGAATGGGAATAGAGAAATCACAACTAGACGCCAACGGACGACTAGGAAAAACTCGACGTTTATCGAAACCAACGGAGAGGTATCCAGACATTAATGAATGACTGGGAAAGAGATACAACCATACGTCAACGGACGACATGGGAAAAACTCAATGTTTACCAAAACCAACAGAGAGGTAACTCTACTGGGGACGACCAGGAAAAACTCGACGTTTACCGAAACCAACGGAGAGGTGACCAGACATCAACGGACGACGGATGAACTGGGAAGACTCGACCAGACGTCAACGGACGAAAGGGAGAAGCTCGACGTTTATCGACACCAACGGAGAAGGAGAAGCTCAACGTTTATCGACACCAACGGAGAAGGAGACCAGACATCAACGGACGACGGATGAACTGGGAAGACTCGACCAGACGTCAACGGACGAAAGGGAGAAGCTCGACGTTTATCGACACCAACGGAGAAGGAGAACAGACATCAACGGACGACAGATGAACTGGGAAGACTCGACCAGACATCAACGGACGAACGGGAGAAGCTCGACGTTTATCGACACCAACGGAGAAGGAGACTTACTGGGGAAAAAGCTAATCACAACCAAACGTCAACGGACGATCGGGAAAAACTCAGCGTTTATCGGAACCAACGGAGAGGTAACAGACATCATCGGATGATCTGTGGGGAGGATACAACTAGATATCAACGGATAACTAGGAAAAACTCGACGTTTATCGAAACCAACGGAGAGGTGAACAGACATCAACGGACGACCTGTGGGGAGGATACAACTAGATATCAACGGATAACTAGGAAAAACTCGACGTTTATTGAAACCAACGGAGAGGTAACAGACATCAACGGACGACCTGTGACAGGGATACAACTAGATATCACCGGATAACTAGGAAAAACTCGACGTTTATCGAAACCAACAGAGAGGTAACTGAGGGGTACAACTATACGTCAACGGACGCACAGGAAAAACTCGACGTTTATCGACACCAACGGAGAGGAGAAACTCTGAGGGTAAAGGTACCATTATACGTCAACGGACGAATAGGAAAAACTCAACGTTTATCGAAACCAACGGAGAGGTAACCCTACTGGGGAAGATACATCTAGATATCAACGGATAACTAGGAAAAACTCGACGTTTATCGAAACCAACGGAGAGGTAGCTCACTGGGGATCTAGGTCACGACAGGGAGCAGACAGGAAGGAACACCAAGGATGCCGGGTTGTAGGCATGAAAAAGGTGGCCGACCAAAACGTGAATTGGTTTGTGTTCCCAAAACACTCATCATCCTGAAGAGGGCTAGAAAAGCGATCTTGTTAAAGGATGGACATTCGATTCTGAACAAAGGAATACGAATCTTACTCTGATGGTGAAAACAATCAAAAGATTGACCACAGGGCGCATGAGACATATTATCTATAGCCATCAAAATGTAGATAATACACTCGCATGGAAGATCATCCTAACCGGTTTGTAGGTTGTTAGAGGATAAATCGACCGAAAAAAGAAAGGCATCGGGATACCGAGACTAGGTATGCAAAGATGACCAATCAAAAGGGAAAACCACAAACATTACCGACAAACGGTGAATTAAAGAAGACCCACCGAGGATAAAACTGCTTACTCGGAGCAAATACCCAAAAGGAAGGGGAAAACCCGTTGGGGATAACATTGCTTAATCAAAGAAAACATCCAAAAGGAGTAAGGAATATCAATACCGAAACTGGATAATGATAACCACAAAGAGGGGATTACATCTACCGGTTAGTAGGTAGAAAACCACGGAACAGTAACCGTCATCACTAGGATGAGCACAAGGGTTGACTCCACAAGGGGGAGAAAAGAGGATTCACATCTACCGGTTAGTAGGTAGAAGACCACAAAGGTAGGACTTACAACTGCTGGTTTGTAGGCAGAGGCCACAAAATCCGCTGAGGATAAGATGAATGAGTGCCGGTTAGTAAGCAACTATTCATTTATACCACAGGGAGGCACAAGAAACAGCCACAAGGAAGCCATTTTAGGATCGATCCAAAAAGGCAGACTGAATCAAGACTCATCCTAATGGGGAAAGAACTCAATACGGAAAACCCATCCCGTTACGTGTGTAGAGAGGGAACGGAAACAACCGTCATCCACGAGGATATAACTCAGTGGGGAGCGCAGAAGGAAATGACAGACACTTTCTGCTTAAGGGGTCGACTCTATATGGAGAGATCAGACACACCCACATCTGCTAGGGGGAGAAAACCAAGCTTGCAAGATGCTACCAATTTTGGAGAGTAACACTGTCGGAGATACCCGCTCCACTAAGAAGTCACTAGTTGGGAAAACACCTTTCTACCTTGCTGGGGAACCTAATTCTGAAATCAATCCAACGGCGCGAGGCTAAACTCTTTCCAACAACCCATTCTTGGTCACCACGGCTTAGGGCTAATGGATATGTTTGCAATGCTGATGCATGAGTTTTTTTTTAGCGCAATGCCCCATGATCATGGAAATGCTACGCACTAATGATGCAATATGCTATGCTTATCTAAATGATGAATGCATAAAAACACATCTCCTCCAGAGACAACACCGGAGAGCTCTAGGAACCTTGCTGAGGATCTCAATCCCACGTCAATTTCCACCCTGCTGGGAAAAGACAAACCCTTGCCGGGGATGACCTCCATCGAACCCGAACTGCTTGGGGATTACTCTGCTAGGGGAGGCAACCAATGCTTATCTCTACTGGGGATAATCTTTGCCGAACCCGATCCGCCTGGGGACCTTGCTTGGGAAAGACCATCAACACAACCTCTGCTGGGAAAACCACAACCTTCAGACTTGTTGAGGAGACGCCGATCTCGACTCTGCTAGGGAGATAACACTCACACTGGGGAGATACGGCCTATTGGGCACGGAGCGCCCGTCGATTTGTCGAACACTGGGGTTCGCCATCCCACCATAGTATTGACTTTCCACTTTTGAGAACTCCCAGACTCGTCCGAACTTTTCTGATTCATCACCTTGTATTCCCGACTCCTCCGTACTTCACGGAGATCGAACTCCTGGGATTCATACAAACTTTCCAGTCCTCAGATTTTGAAGAGTCTTCTTGATTACTCTCTAGGATCACCGTCCTTCTTTCGCCGTCTTTTCACCGTTCTTCTATCCCTTGCCCCTGATTGAACTCTGCGGGGATCTCTTTGTCAAAAGGCTTCATATCATAGCCTGCAAGTGAATGAAGATATTTAACAGCACCTGCAAAAGAGATCGTTAGATAAAAGCGTGCCCCAGGCGTGCCAACATCTCAACACCTAGGTCACTCAAACTTCCGAATAAGATTTCATGCTTTCAACCTTATAAGCATGCATCGGAAGGGATCTCCATGTTACAAAATGCAAGTATTCTTATCAAAAATAAACTGATGTTTTCGCAATCAAAGCGGTAATGAAAACAAAAACAAAATTTATTTGACTGAACACGCATTTTATAGACTGAAAAAGATGGCTCAAAACCGAGCAACACACAGGAAGCAATCCCTGAAAAGAGGTGATCGCGCTCAAAAGGAAAAAAATCTACCCTAATGGCAATGTGAAACCGTGATCTCATCGGGTTTCAACTCAGTTACACCTCATATGTCCTCAAGACTTTCCGCACTTTCTGTCTTCTGAACAAGACGCTTCTGATCGATCTCTGTCAGGGATTATCTCAATTATATCCAAAGCACAAACGATCATGCTAGACGCAGTTGTCCGTTTCATTCCCTCTTTTGCCTGGACCGCCCTTTCGGGTTTTCAGTCCACCGGGATACCCTTTTTTGCCCAAGTCGCCCTTGTGGGGTTTTCGACTTGTCGGGTGTACAAATTCTTTTCATTCTTTTATCCCTAACTTTTGCCCGAACCTTTTATTTTTCCTTTTTTGGTTCGTCGGGATGCCCTTTTTTGCCTGGACTCTTTTATTCTTTTGGTCCAGCGGGTCTCTTTTACGAAGTATCTTTTAACTGCGTCCGCATTCACAGGGGATGGAAAACCTTCATCATCCGTGGTTGTCGACAACAAGGCTCTATCAGAGAAAACCCTTTTGACCACGAATGGGATCCATAACTGTATATCCACTTGCCCCTACGATCGTTGAGGAGGAAGGATCCTTTTCAATACCAGCCCTCTCACGTGGTACGCACGAGGTCGCACTTCTTGGTTAACAACACGCTTCATTCACTGGGTACCAGTGCCCCATGACGAGTAACTGTCAGCCCTTTTCCTCAGTCAGGCTCAACGCGTCATACCGAGTCCTTGTCCACTCAACCTTCTCTAATTTCTCATCCATCAGGATTCTCCACAATGGGATCTAAACTTCAGTAGGTAATACCACTTCTATCCCATACACGAATGAGCGCGGCGTTGCCCCAGTAGACGTACGCACCACAAATCGATACCCAGGATACAAGCTTCGTACTCAGCCACCATCGTTGGTGCATTCACATGTTATCCGGGCAACGAAAGGAATGTATGATCTTTTTGGCGTAACCAACACGGCACTAACTCATCCACATTAACCTCCCCCATCAGACATCAGAATCCGTTCGGATTCAGGGTCAGGCCCTTCCTCCGGGATCGGTTCCTCACAATCTTTCGATTTGAGCACCTCGAGATGTCCTCATCAGGGAACTCAAACTTCCTTGGTTCATAATCCTCAATGGGTCGCTGGGCAATGTAAACAGACAATACGACCCCCTTGATTGCTTTCTGAGAGGTATGCTGAGTATCGTGTTCAGCCAACATCATTTGCCCTCTCGCAACACGTTCGGTCAATGCTAGCTTCTCAAGCACATACTTGATCGGATCCATCTTGGACATCCACAAAGTGGTATGAACCAGCATATACTGTCTCAGTCGGCGAGCAGCCTATGCCAAAGTACAGCAAGTTTTCTCGAGCAGTGAATGTATTGTTTCCCGGTCGATAAACTTTTTGCTTAGGTAAATTGCATGCTCTTTTCGACCAGACTCGTCATGCTGACCCAATACGCACCTCATAGACCCCTCGAGGACTGTCAATTACAGAATTAATGACCGTCTCTCTACCAGAGTCATCAGAATCAGAGGTTCCTGCAACTTATTATTTTTCAATGCCCCTTGGCAACCATTATCCACCTGACAGTTTGATCTCTTGTTTTCGGTTCAGGCATTTCTTGCATTGCTTTTTCTTCTTCTTTTCTTTTCTTTTCTTTTCTTTTTTCTTTTTTTTTGCAGGATCGACCTCGATTCCTCTTTCGTTCACAATAAGCCTCGGCAGCTTACCGGACAGCACTCCACAAGTGCACTGATTCGGACTCAACCTCAGTCTGAGTTGTCTCAACCTGGTCAAACGACTTGCCCCGGATCCACCAGATGCCCCTCTTCTGCTTGGGACTTTGCTATCATGTCATCAACATAGCATTTGATTCCACGATGAATCATATCATGAAACAAAGTCACTCTGATGCGTGGCACCGGCGTTCTGTTTCACTAGAGGACAGTCTTCTCTCCATGGTAGCTTGTGCACAACAACATCGGTATCCGACCCTGGCATATCCTGACACGACCAGGTGAAGGTATCCACATGCTCTTTCAACAGGGCTACCATTCTGCTCTCGACTCGCCTCTGAAGCGGTCCAACTTTCACTTCCTTTCTGACCTCGGCGGTGCCTGGAATATCAATCTTGAATCGCTCCTCGTGCGGTTGAATCACTTTCTCCTCTTGTCTTAACAACCTGGCTAATTCCAGCAGATCACAATCTTCTTCGCCTTATTCTTCGACATGATAGATCGGATTGTCGAAGTCATACAGAGGTGTAACCGAATTGTTATCAATGAGATCAGGAGGATAGTCACTTTTGAGGTCGGAACAAGACGAATCAAAAGGAAAGAAAAATGAAAATAAACATTGCCATTTTTATTTTTAACTGCAAAAATAAATGAAAAACAGGGAACACCGTTTTTAATCACAAAAACATCCATTTATTACTGATGCAAAATGTTGCACAATGAAACACATGAGATGGCCCTTACAATGGACCATTACGTTTCGGGCAAAACGTATGGCTTTCATGCAAACAGAATTGAAACACAGAAATACTACTCTTCTGGATGAGTGACAGTGGCGATCTTGGAGGCCTTCCAATTCTCTGGTATGCACGATTTTATCCACGCCTCGAGCTCGCGGTCACGGTCAATCTCTTCACTCACTGAACGAGCATGAGCAGGATCCAGCATTCCAGCACTGACAAAGGTGTACGGTGGACGACATCCTCTGTTTGATCTAGACGACCCTTGATCTGGCTGATAACTGACCCCAAACATGTCTGCTTTTACCACAATATCAATGATCCTTCCCCAGCCTTGGGCCTCTCTGTTCTTCACCACTTCCAGGGCTTGTTTATAAGAAGAAATGGACAGCCTTTTCTCTTTCTCAGCAACAAGGGCATTCTCCACCTTGACGGTTTCAATTGCTTGACTTGGTGTTTCAAATTTTTCACTGTCCGTTTCTACTTCCTTCATCTTCTGGGTAGTGTCTCTCATCACTACACATCCCTTTGTGGCGACGGCCGCACAACAATTATCAGCACTAGGGAGAGCTCCATCCTTCATCAGGGGTTTTGGGACCACAGATATTGGAACCTTTAACTGATCCTCCTCAGTCACCTCTATTCTCTTGTCCTTTTTCACCATCTTCACTTTTATAGGACCCTGCCTGGGTACGGGGTTGACATCCCCATTCATTATCTGTGCCAAGCTGATAGCCTTAGAGTCCACCATGTCCTAGACGACATGCTTGAAAGCTCTACAACCCTCAATGCTGTGTTCGGGTGCCCCAAAATGGAACTCGCACCTGGCATTCTCATCATAGTTTGGAGGCCTCCGCTGCCGTTCCACGGGAATCAATATCCTTGGGCGGACTAACCCCAGATCCCTCAACCTCTTGAACAGGAGAGTATAAGTCTCAGGTGGCTCATCAAACTGACGATCAACCTTCCCCTTTTTCACTAGGCTCTTAGCTTTCATTGCTCTCTGTTGAGGTGGTGGTTGTTGCTGTGGTACAGGTGGGTTATCAACAGGAGTGGTTACAGCGGCAGCATAAGGGTGATAACGATCCTTACCGCGTTCTTTCTTTGTCTCCACACCTCCTGATTCAACCTCCTTTTTGGGTGGACCATTGCCAGATGGTTTCTTTGCCACAGTACTAGAGGGGTTGTTTGCTTCGGTTGACAGAGCCTTTCCCTGAACTTTCTCCTTGATCATCCACCCTTCAATTCTTTCCAATCTCTCAGCCATTGCTTTCTGCCCCAGGGCAAGCCCTTGCACCACACTGAACAACTCCCTTATCATCTCTTTCATCTCCAGAATGTCGGCGCTGGGTGGATCCATCCTGAACAGAAGAGCTATGTGCACCGGTTGACACCTACAAAATAGCAAATGGGTTAGTATGACTCACGCATGCAATGTCTATCCGTACCAGGAATATTCTGTCCTTTGATTCTAGCGTCACTAAAACAAATATTTTTTTATCAACCACATTCTGACATCTGGCTGTCTCTCAACCAGAATCTTAATCAAAAATGGACCCTGAGTACGGGTAGACATGAGTTGAATGCAGATGAATGCGGAATGGGAATGATGCAAATGCATGAATGCAGGTCACTGTGCCACCAAGTCATCTGAAGACCCATCAAGTCTCTGAACCAGTCACAGTCATCTGAGGGACTAAGTCACCATAAATCCAACTTGGGGAACTCCGAAATAAACGGAACCGGAGATTACATCTCATCATCACAGGAACATCCACTGAACGGACGACAACCAGATCTTCTGAATGAGTACTCTCAAATTCAACCCGGGGATCCGAAATAAACGGAACCCGCTGATAGATATCACGGACAGAATTCCGGCGTGACAGAAGTAAGTACCCACAAGTTCATCTGAACCAAAGTCACCTCCAGTAACCAGAGCCACCAATAAGTCACCAACAAGTCAGCTACAGTACCTGTAATGATGATCATTCCCTCCCCACTCACGGGTGTCATCTAGGTCGGGGTAAGGTCGAGAGAAACGCAGGATAAACAACCCTTTCAAGAATATCATCCTGTGCACACCCGATGTATGCACCGATAATACCCCATCAGAGTCTGAACTGCTCGTGATATCAATGTTCCGCTAAGTGGCGCATACCACCCGCTTCCCATGAATCACTCTATTCCTAGGTTTCCTAGATTTCACTCATAGCCTGGGTATTGGGCCTTTTACCTCGAGTAACTCCCATCCCAAACAGAGAAACACAGCACAGCCAGCACATATGAATATGAATGAATGCAAACATTAATGCACACAAAAAATGCAAACAATAAATGAATGAATGCAATAAATAAAGCAGCAAACAGCAACCAAAACCCTAACCTAGAGAGCGTTATGACTGACTCGCTTAGGGAAGATGGACCAGCAAGAGGTCAACTTCTCTATATCCCCAGCAGAGTCGCCAGTTGTCGCATTACGCGAAAAACCGGCGGGAAACGAAAACAACAGAGCCGCCACCGTGCGTTATTTATCCCAAAAAAGGGAAAGGAAACGCTCGAAGTAAACCTGGAAAGAACATGGCCTCGTGACCAAAGAGAATGGGATTGGGAGTCGGTTATGCGAAGGGAAGGTATTAGCACCCCTACGCATCCGTCGTACTCGACGGGATCCACGCACAAAAGGAAGGAATAAGGTTGCTAAACGCTGCTCAAACAAACTGCACACACTGGCTGAAAAGAGACACAGAAAACAAAAGAAACTAACTTGGCAGGATATCGCATCCTGGGCATACGTAGTCTATCAGGCATAGACATCAGAGTCGACGTAGTTCGGACAGGGGAAAGCATGCTCGCTAGGATGTCGCATCCTATGCATACGTATCTTCTCTGACTGGAGAAGAATCAGAGCACTCGTAGCTCGGCTAACGCACGCCAAACAAAACAACACAGGAAACCGACTGCCAATCGCTGGACTTATGTCAGTCTCCAAACACACAGGCAAACCTGGAGGTCGAATGCCAATCGCTGGACTTACATCGTACTCCGAACCCACAAACACACACTGGAAACTGACTGCCAATCGCTGGTCTTATGTCAGACTCCAAACAAGCAAACAAGACACAGGAAACCAACTGCCAATCGCTGGACTTATGTCAGTCTCCAAACACACACAAAGGGGTTGAAAACAAAAAGGGCGCCCGGAGAGATCAGCTCATCTCCTGCCTACGTACCTCATCTGGTATGAGGATCAGGGCGACGTAGTTCCCCTACGCAGGGACAAAGGACTAGCCTAACCAGATAACAAAGGGAGACACAACTAGGGAGACTACGACTCGAGCTTAGATGTTATCATGTATATCATCCCTAAGTTAAGGTAGCTATCTAACTTGCACAGGGAGCAAACTAAACCTAAGCAGCACAAGCAGACAAAGCAAACAATCACAAATAACACACACTATATACAAACAAAGTGGGCTCATACAAGGATTAGGCTTTAGTCAAGGGGTCATGTCAACCTCGACAAACAAGCCACTGTATCAGGGTGATGTTAGCTCTTAACCCTAACATTGAGAGTTAGGGTGAAGCAGATGAAATAGGAGGTGAGGGGTGTGCCTCACAGCTCTTATCCCAGGCCTGGGAGAGCTTTAGACAGATGAAAGTGTGGGTTCAGAAAGTGGGAACCCTTCTACACTTATGACTGACTCAACATAGATCTTGGGTTAAGATCCACAAGGCATCAACATGTGATGTGAGCCAAGGGATGACACACTGAATAGCAGGAGATGGACTACACATCTCTTGTGTATGCCAATGCCTCTTCACTTAGGAGGTCTTTGATATGTACAGGGGACAAAGATAAACAAACACAAGCATTGCCTCTTAAGGAGGACTTCAGACAGGTGCCTGGCCAAATAACAGGCCAGGTCTTCCAGACTACATGGAGTTAGAGACATTATACCTCAATGCTCAAGCTATCAAGCAAAGCAAAAGCAAGTTCACAAAGGAACTATAGCAACTAAGGTACCTGAAAACAATCCAACATAATCAGTACACAACTCAAAAAAAGTCAAACAGACAGATTAGAAGTCAACAGTTAACTGTACAAACAGACAACAAGCAAAGCACAAGCTCAACTCAAAGGAGCTAATCCACCTACAAAACAACTTATTGTTGATCAACATCAACCAAATATTAATCCAAATGAGCAATTGAATCAAACTCCTCAAGGCAATATGCTTCTTGTCCTGAAAACACAACTCAAACATAAGCACTAACCACTAGGACATGGCCTAGGGTCAAAGAGGGAGAATAATTCAAAACAGAACATGAAAATTGGCAAGAATCAAGCTTAATCAAATAAGAACAATATCCAAGTGGTCTCATATCCATATCATCAACCAATTTCATTTCACAAGGCATTTAGTGCAAAGCATGCAAGTTCAAAGCTCATAGAAGCAAACAGAATGAACCAATCCACATCAACTTAAACATGATTCAATAAATCTCCAGAAAAATCATGGCTAAGCAGAATTCATAACATGATCAGCATACCAAAATTCAATGCATTTAGATAAGCAGAAGCATGACAATTAAATTCATCAAGTCAAAGTAAGGCAAAACAAGCTCAATGAGGGCACAAAACCATGCATCAACTTCAAGCAAGCATAAAGCAGAATTCAAACATGATATGGACATCAAACCAAATCCAAGACAAACTTCAAAGTGTCTAGAACACATGTGCAAAATTTCAGTTTCATATGATAAACATCAAGAATTTCCCAAATCATCTAAGATCATGACTCACAAAAAGTCCACAAATGGTCAAACAGAAAAGAAATTCTCAAACAAATTGGAAATGCATCCAAAAAATATACAAAAGTTCAAGAGAAATCCTAACATCCAGAAGTATCCTCATGCAAAAATTCAGATCATTTGACATTTATTTGGCATTGTAAATAAAATCAGCAAATTGGACAAGAAATGGTGTGACACACATTGTCACACCAACTTATCTTGATCATAAAACAGAAATGATACATGGGAAAAATGTCAAACCAAATCCAAAACGTCCAGCAAAGTGTCTAGAATTAGCATGCAAAATTTCACATTCATTGGATCAAAGACCAGCATTTCACAACATGATAACCAAGGCAAGGTCAAATAAGCATACATGATCACATAACCTAGTACCCAATAAAATCCAACCACGCAAAAATTTGGAAATTATGACGATAAAAAAACTAGATGGAACAAGGAACAAATAGCAAAAAACCAGGTATTTTTTGGATCAATTTTCAATTTAATATGAATTTTTGAAGTTTGGAAAACAACATTAAAATAAAATGGACAATGCATATGGAAATTGGAGGGAAAGATTAAATGGATTTAAGTTTGAAAATATGCTGCAGGTGATACGCGTATGGTGCACAGTGATACGCGTATGGCGCGCATGGTGCCCAGTGATACGCGTATGGCGCACAGTGATACACGTATGGTGCACAGTGATACGCGTATGGCGCACAGTGATACGCGTATGGCCAGTGGTGGTTTCCACCATCTTCTTCGCGAAGACGGCGGAGCTACAGTGCATGTGTTCAGAAAATTTTCCAGAATTTTGCAAAAAATGATATCAACAGAAAGCTCTTCCAATGGAGATTACAGATCAATCAATATCTAAGCCTAACAATCCATGGATTAAGAGATCCGAGCAAAAACATTTTGACATGTCAAACTTTAAACAAGCATAACTCATTCATTTTTTATCCATTTCACACGAATTTTATATCAGATTAATCAGCATGAAAAACTCTATCTAAACATGTTAATGGAATTAAGAATTGAGAGATTCGAAAACTGAACCTCTTGAAGAGCAGTCCCTAAAAGTGCACGATCCAAGGCTTTAAATGATCCAAATTAACTCCTGAGATGATAACTTGAAGCTTTATGTGTGAATTGAAGCTTGAAACGAACTAGATCTTGATTAATTTTCCACTTCCATCTTCATGAGTTTGCTTGAAATGTACACAAATTTTGCTCGAATTTGATGATCCAATGCTTGATTCTTCATCCACTACACTCAAAAAGCCAGAATATGGAAGAAAAATGCTATGCTATGTGGAGATTTTTCAAGTTTTGATTGAGAGAAAAATTTGGAGGGAAAAAGTTTTAGATCTAAAAATGGTGAAAAATGATTAACCTCTAAATTCTGTTAGATTAGAGTATTTATATGCTTCCTTAATCACCTTGCTAATCCATAATTAAATTGGCTAAGTGAAATAAGGTGTTTTGCAAATTTTTGAAAATGCATGGTGTATGTACCATTTTTTGAATTTTTGCAAATTTCCCTCCAAAATTGACTTGAAAAATCACACGATCATAGGATGAGATTTTATGCAATGTGATGCATGATTTGGAAATTAGAGGTCAAGAGGAGAATATTGCAAAAAGAACCACTCATTTTGGAGCTTTGAATTAAAAGATATGGCCATTTGAAATCCCATGCAAACTTGGCAATGATCTGATCACATCTCCTCAACCACACGTCATAAATCCATGATCTTGGACTTTTTGGAAATGGGAGAGCAAGATCTTCAACTTTCATGTTGGACAAAATTTCATTTGAAGCTTTCTTGGACCTGTAAATTTGAGGAGAAGACCTTTCCATTTTTGGCAATTTGAAATTACAAGTCACTTACTATTTTTGGAAACTTTTCATCTGACCTCAAATTCTTCAATGTTGATGTTTGCAATGCCAAATGAAACTTGCATGGACATGAATGAGGCCTCTCTAACCATCTCCCCTCTTCAAATCCATGATTTCATGCACAGTTGACCATAGTTGACTTTCTAGGGTTTCAGATGCATTGTGCAATGACTGATGACTTCTGAGCATCCAACCTTTGGCCAAACCACTTCAAAATGATCCCTAGGTCATATGAACTTGATGAACCAACCCTAGGGCTTTGCCTCAATAGGAATTGCACTTGCTTGCTTGCACAACTGGATCTCCTGACCAGTCTTGACTGATGACTTGCACTTGGGCAAAGGACAATGCAATGCTATGCAGTGGACAATGTAATGTTAATGACCTAATATGAAAATGAATGTAAAAAATGGGAGGTGCAAATTTGAGGTGCTACAACTGCCCCTATTCAATCAGCTGGGAACCCGAATGGATGAGAGCAACGGCTGTCAGACCTTCAGGGTAAACAGGGATTGAATACCGAAAGAACCGGAAATTTGCACTCTGCAGGGATCCAAGAAGGAAAAATGCACCAACGGATGCTTCCAATGGGATCTGATACTTATCACTGGGGATTTTGGTTTTCTTCAAAGGTACAGCCACATCCAGACGTCAACGGACGATGAATGGGAATAGAGAAATCACAACTAGACGCCAACGGACGACTAGGAAAAACTCGACGTTTATCGAAACCAACGGAGAGGTATCCAGACATTAATGAATGACTGGGAAAGAGATACAACCATACGTCAACGGACGACATGGGAAAAACTCAACGTTTACCAAAACCAACAGAGAGGTAACTCTACTGGGGACGACCAGGAAAAACTCGACGTTTACCGAAACCAACGGAGAGGTGACCAGACATCAACGGACGACGGATGAACTGGGAAGACTCGACCAGACGTCAACGGACGAAAGGGAGAAGCTCGACGTTTATCGACACCAACGGAGAAGGAGAAGTTCAACGTTTATCGACACCAACGGAGAAGGAGACCAGACATCAACGGACGACGGATGAACTGGGAAGACTCGACCAGACGTCAACGGACGAAAGGGAGAAGCTCGACGTTTATCGACACCAACGGAGAAGGAGAACAGACATCAACGGACGACGGATGAACTGGGAAGACTCGACCAGACGTCAACGGACGAACGGGAGAAGCTCGACGTTTATCGACACCAACGGAGAAGGAGACTTACTGGGGAAAAAGCTAATCACAACCAAACGTCAACGGACGATCGGGAAAAACTCAGCGTTTATCGGAACCAACGGGGAGGTAACAGACATCATCGGATGATCTGTGGGGAGGATACAACTAGATATCAACGGATAACTAGGAAAAACTCGACGTTTATCGAAACCAACGGAGAGGTGAACAGACATCAACGGACGACCTGTGGGGAGGATACAACTAGATATCAACGGATAACTAGGAAAAACTCGACTTTTATCGAAACCAACGGAGAGGTAACAGACATCAACGGACGACCTGTGACAGGGATACAACTAGATATCACCGGATAACTAGGAAAAACTCGACGTTTATCGAAACCAACAGAGAGGTAACTGAGGGGTACAACTATACGTCAACGGACGCACAGGAAAAACTCGACGTTTATCGACACCAACGGAGAGGAGAAACTCTGAGGGGAAAGGTACCACTATACGTCAACGGACGAATAGGAAAAACTCAACGTTTATCGAAACCAACGGAGAGGTAACCCTACTGGGGAAGATACATCTAGATATCAACGGATAACTAGGAAAAACTCGACGTTTATCGAAACCAACGGAGAGGTAGCTCACTGGGGATCTAGGTCACGACAGGGAGCAGACAGGAAGGAACACCAAGGATGCCGGGTTGTAGGCATGAAAAAGGTGGCCGACCAAAACGTGAATTGGTTTGTGTTCCCAAAACACTCATCATCCTGAAGAGGGCTAGAAAAGCGATCTTGTTAAAGGATGGACATTCGATTCCGAAGAAAGGAATACGAATCTTACTCTGATGGTGAAAACAATCAAAAGATTGACCACAGAGCGCATGAGACATATTATCTATAGCCGTCAAAATGTAGATAATACACTCGCATGGAAGATCATCCTAACCGGTTTGTAGGTTGTTAGAGGATAAATCGACCGAAAAAAGAAAGGCATCGGGATATCGAGACTAGGTATGCAAAGATGACCAATCAAAAGGGAAAACCACAAACATTACCGACAAACGGTGAATGAAAGAAGACCCACCGAGGATAAAACTGCTTACTCGGAGCAAATACCCAAAAGGAAGGGGAAAACCCGCTGGGGATAACATTGCTTAATCAAAGCAAACATCCAAAAGGAGTAAGGAATATCAATACCGAAACTGGATAATGATAACCACAAAGAGGGGATTACATCTACCGGTTAGTAGGTAGAAAACCACGGAACAGTAATCGTCATCACTAGGATGAGCACAAGGGTTGACTCCACAAGGGGGAGAAAAGAGGATTCACATCTACCGGTTAGTAGGTAGAAGACCACAAAGGTAGGACTTACAACTGCTGGTTTGTAGGCAGAGGCCACAAAATCCGCTGAGGATAAGATGAATGAGTGCCGGTTAGTGAGCAACTATTCATTTATACCACAGGGAGGCACAAGAAACAGCCACAAGGAAGCCATTTTAGGATCGATCCAAAAAGGCAGACTGAATCAAGACTCATCCTAATGGGGAAAGAACTCAATACGGAAAACCCATCCCGTTACGTGTGTAGAGAGGGAACGGAAACAACCGTCATCCACGAGGATATAACTCAGTGGGGAGCGCAGAAGGAAATGACAGACACTTTCTGCTTAAGGGGTCGACTCTATATGGAGAGATCAGACACACCCACATCTGCTAGGGGGAGCAAACCAAGCTTGCATGATGCTACCAATTTTGGAGAGTAACACTGTCGGAGATACCCGCTCCACTAAGAAGTCACTAGTTGGGAAAACACCTTTCTACCTTGCTGGGGAACCTAATTCTGAAATCAATCCAACGGCGCGAGGCTAAACTCTTTCCAACAACCCATTCTTGGTCACCACGGCTTAGGGCTAATGGATATGTTTGCAATGCTGATGCATGAGTTTTTTTTAGCGCAATGCCCCATGATCATGGAAATATACGCACTAATGATGCAATATGCTATGCTTATCTAAATGATGAATGCATAAAAACACATCTCCTCCAGAGACAACACCGGAGAGCTCCAGGAACCTTGTTGAGGATCTCAATCCCACGTCAATTTCCACCCTGCTGGGAAAAGACAAACCCTTGCCGGGGATGACCTCCATCGAACCCGAACTGCTTGGGGATTACTCTGCTAGGGGAGGCAACCAATGCTTATCTCTACTGGGGATAATCTTTTCCGAACCCGATCCGCCTGGGGACCTTGCTTGGGAAAGACCATCAACACAACCTCTGCTGGGAAAACCACAACCTTCAGACTTGCTGAGGAGACGCCGATCTCGACTCTGCTAGGGAGATAACACTCACATTGGGGAGATACGGCCTATTGGGCACGGACCGCCCGTCGATTTGTCGAACATTGGGGTTCACCATCCCACCATAGTATTGACTTTCCACTTTTGAGAACTCCCAGACTCGTCCGAACTTTTCTGATTCATCACCTTGTATTCCCGACTCCTCCGTACTTCACGGAGATCGAACTCCTGGGATTCATACAAACTTTCCAGTCCTCAGATTTTGAAGAGTCTTCTTGATTACTCTCTAGGATCACCGTCCTTCTTTCGCCGTCTTTTCACCGTTCTTCTATCCCTTGCCCCTGATTGAACTCTGCGGGGATCTCTTTGTCAAAAGGCTTCATATCATAGCCTGCAAGTGAATGAAGATATTTAACAGCACCTGCAAAAGAGATCGTTAGATAAAAGCGTGCCCCAGGCGTGCCAACATCTCAACACCTAGGTCACTCAAACTTCCGAATAAGATTTCATGCTTTCAACCTTATAAGCATGCATCGGAAGGGATCTCCATGTTACAAAATGCAAGTATTCTTATAAAAAATAAACGGATGTTTTCGCAATCAAAGCCGTAATGAAAACAAAAACAAAATTTATTTGACTGAACACGCATTTTATAGACTGAAAAAGATGGCTCAAAACCGAGCAACACACAGGAAGCAATCCCTGAAAAGAGGTGATCACGCTCAGAAGGAAAAAAATCTACCCTAATGGCAATGTGAAACCGTGATCTCATCGGGTTTCAACTCAGTTACACCTCATATGTCCTCAAGACTTTCCGCACTTTCTGTCTTCTGAACAAGACGCTTCTGATCGATCTCTATCAGGGATTATCTCAGTTATATCCAAAGCACAAACGATCATGCTAGACGCAGTTGTCCGTTTCATTCCCTCTTTTGCCTGGACCGCCCTTTTGGGTTTTCAGTCCACCGGGATACCTTTTTTTGCCCAAGTCGCCCTTGTGGGGTTTTCGACTTGCCGGGTGTACAAATTCTTTTCATTCTTTTATCCCTAACTTTTGCCCGAACCTTTTCTTTTTCCTTTTTTGGTTCGCCGGGATGCCCTTTTTTGCCTGGACTCTTTTATTCTTTTTGTCCAGCGGGTCTCTTTTACGAAGTATCTTTTAACTGCGTCCGCATTCACAGGGGATGGAAAACCTTCATCATCCGTGGTTGTCGACAACAAGGCTCTATCAGAGAAAACCCTTTTGACCATGAATGGGATCCATAATTGTATATCCACTTGCCCCTACGATCGTTGAGGAGGAAGGATCCTTTTCAATACCAGCCCTCTCACGTGGTACGCACGAGGCCGCACTTCTTGGTTAACAACACGCTTCATTCACTGGGTACCAGTGCCCCATGACGAGTAACTGTCAGCCCTTTTCCTCAGTCAGGCTCAACGCGTCATACCGAGTCCTTGTCCACTCAGCCTTCTCTAATTTCTCATCCATCAGGATTCTCCACAATGGGATCTAAACTTCAGTAGGTAATACCACTTCTATCTCATACACGAACGAGCGCGGCGTTGCCCTAGTAGACGTACGCACCACAAATCGATACCCAGGATACAAGCTTCGTACTCAGCCACCATCGTTGGTGCATTCACATGTTATCCGGGCAAAGAAAGGAATGTATGATCTTTTTGGCGTAACCAACACGGCACTAACTCATCCACATTAACCTCCCCCATCAGACATCAGAATCCGTTCGGATTCAGGGTCAGGCCCTTCCTCCGGGATCGGTTCCTCACAATCTTTCGATTTGAGCACCTCGAGATGTCCTCATCAGGGAACTCAAACTTCCTTGGTTGATAATCCTCAATGGGTCGCTGGGCAATGTAAACAGACAATACGACCCCCTTGATTGCTTTCTGAGAGGTATGCTGAGTATCGTGTTCAGCCAACATCATTTGCCCTCTCGCAACCCATTCGGTCAATGCTAGCTTCTCAAGCACATACTTGATCGGATCCATCTTGGACATCCACAAAGTGGTATGAACCAGCATATACTGTCTCAGTCGGCGAGCAGCCTATGCCAAAGTACAGCAAGTTTTCTCGAGCAGTGAATGTATTGTTTCACGGTCGATAAACTTTTTGCTTAGGTAAATTGCATGCTCTTTTCGACCAGACTCGTCATGCTGACCCAATACGCACCTCATAGACCCCTCGAGGGCTGTCAATTACAGAATTAATGACCGTCTCTCTACCAGAGTCATCAGAATCAGAGGTTCCTGCAACTTATTATTTTTCAATGCCCTTTGGCAACCATTATCCACCTGACCGTTTGATCTCTTGTTTTCGGTTCAGGCATTTCTTGCATTGCTTTTTCTTCTTCTTTTCTTTTCTTT
Organism: Lathyrus oleraceus; assembly: GCF_024323335.1. Lineage (NCBI taxonomy): Eukaryota > Viridiplantae > Streptophyta > Magnoliopsida > Fabales > Fabaceae > Lathyrus > Lathyrus oleraceus. Next base: position 365,105,108 of record NC_066579.1, on the reverse strand, counting down.
TCTTTTCTTTCTTTTTTTTTTTTGCAGGATCGACCTCGATTCCTCTTTCGTTCACAATAAGCCTCGGCAGCTTACCGGACAGCACTCCACAAGTGCACTGATTCGGACTCAACCTCAGTCTGAGTTGTCTCAACCCGGTCAAACGACTTGCCCCGGATCCACCAGATGCCCCTCTTCTGCTTGGGACTTTGCTATCATGTCATCAACATAGCATTTGATTCCACGATGAATCATATCATGAAACAAAGTCACTCTGATGCGTGGCACCGGCGTTCTGTTTCACTAGAGGACAGTCTTCTCTCCATGGTAGCTTGTGCACAACGACATCGGTATCCGACCCTGGCATATCCTGACACGACCAGGTGAAGGTATCCACATGCTCTTTCAACAGGGCTACCATTCTGCTCTCGACTCGCCTCTGAAGCGGTCCAACTTTCACTTCCTTTCTGACCTCGGCGGTGCCTGAAATATCAATCTTGAATCGCTCCTCGTGCGGCTGAATCACCTTCTCCTCTTGTCTTAACAACCTGGCTAATTCCAGCAGATCACAATCTTCTTCGCCTTATTCTTCGACATGATAGATCGGATTGTCGAAGTCATACAGAGGTGTAACCGAATTGTTATCAATGAGATCAGGAGGATAGTCACTTTTGAGGTCGGAACAAGACGAATCAAAAGGAAAGAAAAATGAAAATAAACATTGCCATTTTTATTTTTAACTGCAAAAATAAATGAAAAATAGGGAACACCGTTTTTAATCACAAAAACATCCATTTATTACTGATGCAAAATATTGCACAATGAAACACATGAGATGGCCCTTACAATGGACCATTACGTTTCGGGCGAAACGTATGGCTTTCATGCAAACAGAATTGAAACACAGAAATACTACTCTTCTGGATGAGTGACAGTGGCGATCTTGGAGGCCTTCCAATTCTCTGGTACGCACGATTTTATCCACGCCTCGAGCTCGCGGTCACGGTCAATCTCTTCACTCACTGAACGAGCATGATCAGGATCCAGCATTCCAGCACTGACAAAGGTGTACGGTGGACGACATCCTCTGTTTGATCTAGACGACCCTTGATCTGGCTGATAACCGACCCCAAACATGTCTGCTTTTACCACAATATCAATGATCCTTCCCCAGCCTTGGGCCTCTCTGTTTTTCACCACTTCCAGGGCTTGTTTATAAGAAGAAATGGACAGCCTTTTCTCTTTCTCAGCAACAAGGGCATTCTCCACCTTGACGGTTTCAATTGCTTGACTTGGTGTTTCAAATTTTTCACTGTCCGTTTCTACTTCCTTCATCTTCTGGGTAGTGTCTCTCATCACTACACATCCCTTTGTGGCGACGGCCGCACAACAATTATCAGCACTAGGGAGAGCTCCATCCTTCATCAGGGGTTTTGGGACCACAGACATTGGAACCTTTAACTGATCCTCCTCAGTCACCTCTATTCTCTTGTCCTTTTTCACCATCTTCACTTTTATAGGACCCTGCCTGGGTACGAGGTTGACATCCCCATTCATTATCTGTGCCAAGCTGATAGCCTTAGAGTCCACCATGTCCTGGACGACATGCTTGAAAGCTCTACAACCCTCAATGATGTGTCCGGGTGCCCCAGAATGGAACTCGCACCTGGCATTCTCATCATAGTTTGGAGGCCTCCGCTGCCGTTCCACGGGAATCAATATCCTTGGGCGAACTAACCCCAGATCCCTCAACCTCTTGAACAGGAGAGTATAAGTCTCAGGTGGCTCATCAAACTGACGATCAACCTTCCCCTTTTCACTAGGCTCTTAGCTTTCATTGCTCTCTGTTGAGGTGGTGGTTGTTGCTGTGGTACAGGTGGGTTATCAACAGGAGTGGTTACAGCGGCAGCATAAGGGTGATAACGATCCTTACCGCGTTCTTTCTTTGTCTCCACACCTCCTGATTCAACCTCCTTTTTGGGTGGACCACTGCCAGATGGTTTCTTTGCCACAGTACCAGAGGGGTTGTTTGCTTCGGCTGACAGAGCCTTTCCCTGAACTTTCTCCTTGATCATCCACCCTTCAATTCTTTCCAATCTCTCAGCCATTGCTTTCTGCCCCAGGGCAAGCCCTTGCACCACACTGAACAACTCCCTTATCATCTCTTTCATCTCCAGAATGTCGGTGCTGGGTGGATCCATCCTGAACAGAAGAGCTATGTGCACCGGTTGACACCTACAAAATAGCAAATGGGTTAGTATGACTCACGCATGCAATGTCTATCCGTACCAGGAATATTCTGTCCTTTGATTCTAGCGTCACTGAAACAAATAATTTTTTATCAACCACATTCTGACATCTGGCTGTCTCTCAACCAGAATCTTAATCAAAAATGGACCCTGAGTACGGGTAGACATGAGTTGAATGCAGATGAATGCGGAATGGGAATGATGCAAATGCATGAATGCAGGTCACTGTGCCACCAAGTCATCTGAAGACCCATCAAGTCTCTGAACCAGTCACAGTCATCTGAGGGACTAAGTCACCATAAATCCAACTTGGGGAACTCCGAAATAAACGGAACCGGAGATTACATCTCATCATCACAGGAACATCCACTGAACGGACGACAACCAGATCTTCTGAATGAGTACTCTCAAATTCAACCCGGGGATCCGAAATAAACGGAACCCGCTGATAGATATCACGGACAGAATTCCGGCGTGACAGAAGTAAGTACCCACAAGTTCATCTGAACCAAAGTCACCTCCAATAACCAGAGCCACCAACAAGTCACCAACAAGTCAGCTACAGTACCTGTAATGATGATCATTCCCTCCCCACTCACGGGTGTCATCTAGGCCGGGGTAAGGTCGAGAGAAACGCAGGATAAACAACCCTTTCAAGAATATCATCCTGTGCACACCCGATGTATGCACCGATAATACCCCATCAGAGTCTGAACTGCTCGTGATATCAATGTTCCGCTAAGTGGCGCATACCACCCACTTCCCATGAATCACTCTATTCCTAGGTTTCCTAGATTTCACTCATAGCCTGGGTATTGGGCCTTTTACCTCGAGTAACTCCCACCCCAAACAGAGAAACACAGCACAGCCAGCACAGATGAATATGAATGAATGCAAACATTAATGCACACATAAATGCAAACAATAAATGAATGAATGCAATAAATAAAGCAGCAAACGGCAACCAAAACCCTAACCTAGAGAGCGCTAGGACTGACTCGCTTAGGGAAGATGGACCACCAAGAGGTCAACTTCTCTATATCCCCAGCAGAGTCGCCAGCTGTCGCATTACGCGAAAAACCGGCGGGAAACGAAAACAACAGAGCCGCCACCGTGCGTTATTTATCCCAAAAGAGGGAAAGGAAATGCTCGAAGTAAACCTGGAAAGAACATGGCCTCGCGACCAAAGAGAATGGGATCGGGAGTCGGTTATGCGAAGGGAAGGTATTAGCACCCCTACGCATCCGTCGTACTCGACGGGATCCACGCACAAAAGGAAGGAATAAGGTTGCTAAACGCTGCTCAAACAAACTGCACACACTGGCTGAAAAGAGACACAGAAAACAAAAGAAACTAACTCGGCAGGATATCACATCCTGGGCCTACGTAGTCTATCAGGCATAGACATCAGAGTCGACGTAGTTCGGACAGGGGAAAGCGTGCTCGCTAGGATGTCGCTTCCTATGCATATGTATCTTCTCTGACTGGAGAAGAATCAGAGCACTCGTAGCTCGGCTAACGCACGCCAAACAAAACAACACAGGAAACCGACTGCCAATCGCTGGACTTATGTCAGTCTCCAAACACACAGGCAAACCTGGAGGTCGAATTCCAATCGCTGGACTTACATCGTACTCCGAACCCACAAACACACAGTGGAAACTGACTGCCAATCGATGGGCTTATGTCAGACTCCAAACAAGCAAACAAGACACAGGAAACCAACTGCCAATCGCTAGACTTATGTCAGTCTCCAAACACACACAAAGGGGTTGAAAACAAAAAGGGCACCCGGAGAGATCAGCTCATCTCCTGCCTACGTACCTCATCTGGTATGAGGATCAGGGCGACGTAGTTCCCCTACGCAGGGACAAAGGACTAGCCTAACCAGATAACAAAGGGAGACACAACTAGGGAGACTACGACTCGAGCTTAGATGTTATCATGTATATCATCCCTAAGTTAAGGTAGCTATCTAACTTGCACAGGGAGCAAGCTAAACCTAAGCAGCACAAGCAGACAAAGCAAACAATCACAAATAACACACACTATATACAAACAAAGTGGGCTCATACAAGGATTAGGCTTTAGTCAAGGGGTCATGTCAACCTCGACAAACAAGCCACTGTATCAGGGTGATGTTAGCTCTTAACCCTAACATTGAGAGTTAGGGTGAAGCAGATGAAATAGGAGGTGAGGGGTGTGCCTCACAGCTCTTATCCCTGGCCTGGGAGAGCTTTAGACAGATGAAAGTGTGGGTTCAGAAAGTGGGAACCCTTCTACACTTATGACTGACTCAACATAGATCTTGGGTTAAGATCCACAAGGCATCAACATGTGATGTGAGCCAAGGGATGACACACTGAATAGAAGGAGATGGACTACACATCTCTTGTGTCTGCCAATGCCTCTTCACTTAGGAGGTCTTTGATATGTACAGGGGACAAAGATAAACAAACACAAGCATTGCCTCTTAACGAGGACTTCAGACAGGTGCCTGGCCAAATAACAGGCCAGGTCTTCCAGACTACATGGAGTTAGAGACATTATACCTCAATGCTCAAGCTATCAAGCAAAGCAAAAGCAAGTTCACAAAGGAACTATAGCAACTAAGGTACCTGAAAACAATCCAACATAATCAGTACACAACTCAAAAAAAGTCAAACAGACAGATTAGAAGTCAACAGTTAACTGTACAAACAGACAACAAGCAATGCATTAAGCAAAGCACAAGCTCAACTCAAAGGAGCTAATCCACCTACAAAACAACTTATTGTTAATCAACATCAACCAAATATTAATCCAAATGAGCAATTGAATCAAACTCCTCAAGGCAATATGCTTCTTGTCCTGAAAACACAACTCAAACATAAGCACTAACCACTAGGACATGGCCTAGGGTCAAAGAGGGAGAATAATTCAAAACAGAACATGAAAATTGGCAAGAATCAAGCTTAATCAAATAAGAACAATATCCAAGTGGTCTCATATCCATATCATCAACCAATTTCATTTCACAAGGCATTTAGTGCAAAGCATGCAAGTTCAAAGCTCATAGAAGCAAACAGAATGAACCAATCCACATCAACTTAAACATGATTCAATAAATCTCCAGAAAAATCATGGCTAAGCAGAATTCATAACATGATCAGCATACCAAAATTCAATGCATTTAGATAAGCAGAAGCATGACAATTAAATTCATCAAGTCAAAGTAAGGCAAAACAAGCTCAATGAGGGCACAAAACCATGCATCAACTTCAAGCAAGCATAAAGCAGAATTCAAACATGATATGGACATCAAACCAAATCCAAGACAAACTTCAAAGTGTCTAGAACACATGTGCAAAATTTCAGTTTCATATGATAAACATCAAGAATTTCCCAAATCATCTAAGATCATGACTCACAAAAAGTCCACAAATGGTCAAACAGAAAAGAAATTCTCAAACAAATTGGAAATGCATCCAAAAAATATACAAAAGTTCAAGAGAAATCCTAACATCCAGAAGTATCCTCATGCAAAAATTTAGATCATTTGACATTTATTTGGCATGGTAAATAAAATCAGCAAATTGGACAAGAAATGGTGTGACACACATTGTCACACCAACTTATCATGATCATAAAACAGAAATGATACATGGGAAAAATGTCAAACCAAAGCCAAAACGTCCAGCAAAGTGTCTAGAATTAGCATGCAAAATTTCACATTCATTGGATCAAAGACCAGCATTTCACAACATGATAACCAAGGCAAGGTCAAATAAGCATACATGATCACATAACCTAGTACCCAATAAAATCCAACCACGCAAAAATTTGGAAATTATGACGATAAAAAAACTAGATGGAACAAGGAACAAATAGCAAAAAACCAGGTATTTTTTGGATCAATTTTCAATTTAATATGAATTTTTGAAGTTTGGAAAACAACATTAAAATAAAATGGACAATGCATATGGAAATTGGAGGGAAAGATTAAATGGATTTAAGTTTGAAAATATGTTGCAGGTGATACGCGTATGGTGCACAGTGATACGCGTATGGCGCGCATGGTGCCCAGTGATACGCGTATGGCGCACAGTGATACACGTATGGTGCACAGTGATACGCGTATGGCGCACAGTGATACGCGTATGGCCAGTGGTGGTTTCCACCATCTTCTTCGCGAAGACGGCGGAGCTACAGTGCATGTGTTCAGAAAATTTTCCAGAATTTTGCAAAAAATGATATCAACAGAAAGCTCTTCCAATGGAGATTACAGATCAATCAATATCTAAGCCTAACAATCCATGGATTAAGAGATCCGAGCAAAAACATTTTGACATGTCAAACTTTAAACAAGCATAACTCATTCATTTTTTATCCATTTCACACGAATTTTATATCAGATTAATCAGCATGAAAAACTCTATCTAAACATGTTAATGGAATTAAGAATTGAGAGATTCGAAAACTGAACCTCTTGAAGAGCAGTCCCTAAAAGTGCACGATCCAAGGCTTTAAATGATCCAAATTAACTCCTGAGATGATAACTTGAAGCTTTATGTGTGAATTGAAGCTTGAAACGAACTAGATCTTGATTAATTTTCCACTTCCATCTTCATGAGTTTGCTTGAAATGTACACAAATTTTGCTCGAATTTGATGATCCAATGCTTGATTCTTCATCCACTACACTCAAAAAGCCAGAATATGGAAGAAAAATGCTATGCTATGTGGAGATTTTTCAAGTTTTGATTGAGAGAAAAATTTGGAGGGAAAAAGTTTTAGATCTAAAAATGGTGAAAAATGATTAACCTCTAAATTCTATTAGATTAGAGTATTTATATGCTTCCTTAATCACCTTGCTAATCCATAATTAAATTGGCTAAGTGAAATAAGGTGTTTTGCAAATTTTTGAAAATGCATGGTGTATGTACCATTTTTTGAATTTTTGCAAATTTCCCTCCAAAATTGACTTGAAAAATCACACGATCATATGATGAGATTTTATGCAATGTGATGCATTAAGAGGAGAATATTGCAAAAAGAACCACTCATTTTGGAGCTTTGAATTAAAAGATATGGCCATTTGAAATCCCATGCAAACTTGGCAATGATCTGATTACATCTCCTCAACCACACGTCATAAGTCCATGATCTTGGACTTTTTGGAAATGGGAGAGCAAGATCTTCGACTTTCATGTTGGACAAAATTTCATTTGAAGCTTGCTTGGACCTGTAAATTTGAGGAGAAGACCTTTCCATTTTTGGCAATTTGAAATTACAGGTCACTTACTATTTTTGGAAACTTTTCATCTGACCTCAAATTCTTCAATGTTGATGTTTGCAATGCCAAATGAAACTTGCATGGACATGAATGAGGCCTCTCTAACCATCTCCCCTCTTCAAATCCATGATTTCATGCACAGTTGACCATAGTTGACTTTCTAGGGTTTCAGATGCATTGTGCAATGACTGATGACTGATGACTTCTGAGCATCCAACCTTTGGCCAAACCACTTCAAAATGATCCCTAGGTCATATGAACTTGATGAACCAACCCTAGGGCTTTGCCTCAATAGGAATTTCACTTGCTTGCTTGCACAACTGGATCTCCTGACCAGTCTTGACTGATGACTTGCACTTGGGCAAAGGACAATGCAATGCTATGCAGTGGACAATGTAATGTTAATGACCTAATATGAAAATGAATGTACAAAATGGGAGGTGAAAATTTGAGGTGCTACAACATGCTTACCCAGGAACAGTTTGTAATTGAAGGCCAACGAACTCTCTCTTCTTTTCACAAGGTCATTTTCTGTCAAGATGTTTGGAAATTGATTCAGCACAATGCCACATATGAGGGAAGGAAAGGCTATAGGCCCCTTCACACTGAAACTCCCAGCATGTTTCATGGTCTGATCAAAAATGTAGGTTCCATAGTCAAACATTGCTTTGGTTCCAACAACATAGATGAACTTTCCAAGCATCACAGACACAGTGGACTTGTGATTTGTGGGCACCCAGTTGGCAGCTCCAACTTTGTGTAGCATAACATACTTCACACTGAGTTTGCTGGCCACCAACTTACCTTTAAGAGGCCACTTCCTGACTTGATTTGCAGTGATGACTTGACAGATTCTGTTGTCAGTCACTTCAAGCTCTGGTTGCACTACATTAGCTCTTCCCAAATACAGATTGATTACTGAGGGAGAGAAGTTCACACACTTGCCTCGCACATAAACTTTTCTGAATTCTCTGGACTTCCTATCTGCACATTCCTCAGACACATTGACAATGAACTCCTTCACTAAAGTCTCATAGCACTTTGGGAGTTGAGTCACAGTTCTCATTAGCCCTGCCTCTTTAATAAGGTCTACAATCTCCTTACACTCCAGGGCATTCTGAGCCAGTTCCCTCTCCAAGGCCAGCCTCTTGTGATAGACATACTTCCACCTTTTCACACTAGAAGCAAAATGGAATGACACATTGTCAATAGGTACCTCAGGAACACTAGCAGCCAGCTTGCTAGTGGTTGGCTTCTTCTTAGACAGAGATGTTGTGACATCACATGGGACATCTGAATCAGACTCCACCACCACAGACTTGGTCTTCATTTTCTTGGGCACCTCTTTGCTCCAAGATTTCGCAGGTGCATGTCCTTTCCTTTTGAGGGAACTCTCTGTCACCTTTGGATTGGGAGAAGTTTCCACATCAACCTCCCTTGTTGGGGACCTCTGCACCACAGTCTTCTTCTCTCTCCTAGTCCTAACCCTTTTGGCTATGCTAGGGACAACTGAGGTCAATAGTTCATTATCAGAGAACTCTTCCAGATTCACTGTGTCAGCATTAGGGTTGTCACTGACATCTTGAGTGACACGGACCTTCTCACCTCTCACATTGTCTAAGGGTTTGTCAATTTTTGACCCCTCGTGAGCATCAGGTTGCTCAGTATCGTCAGAAACATTCTTTCTTAAGACGACTGCGTTTTCTTGACATGCAACATTATCAGGTATGATAGTGTTCAAGGGAACAGACACCCCAGGAACATTCTGATTACCAGATAGTATCTTAGTGACAATAGTTGTAATGGCATTATGCACATACCTCGAGCCTTCCTTGGTTTGTTCATCAAGTGCGATTGCTGAGGAGAATCTGGAGACCGTTTCTTTAGGTCTTCTTGCATGGGATGAAGTTGCAGCGTCAGCAACAGGATCCTCCCGGTTAGGGTTGCAAGACTCAGTGCTGGGGGAATCAGACATGGTCGTGTAGGAGGTTGAGTCGGATTGGTGCGACATGATGAATATCTCGGAGGAGAGTTGAACAATTTCTTTGGAAGAAAGTTTGCAAGACTGAAAGTTGAAGCGATGGAATAGAAAACGCTTGTTGCACGAGCAATGTCTATTATTTGTTGACCACTCAGAGTGCACTATTAATTGTTTAATAAGTTGACTTACTAAACAGTAAATAACTAACATCATTAGTTGCTATAATTTCTCAGAAGCGCACATTCCCTCTTTGCCCCTAACTTTGTCAAACTGAGTAGCATCCAATGTCATGACATTCTGAGTGACATTATACTCAGTCTGCGTCAGGTTCATCCATACCAGTGATGAACACCTGCTACCAGAAGCTAGGTACTTAGCTTCTTCAGTGGACAATGATACACACTTCTGTTTGTCCCTTGCTACTGCATCATTTGTATGATGTCCAATAGGTGACAATGACTCATAGCTTTCAATCAGACATTTTCCACCGTCTGTTCTTTTATACATAAGCAGCTTTGAGATTCCTCTAATTGCTCCCTTGGATATGATCTTCTTCATTCCTTTTAAATGAAGTTGTCCAAGTCTTCCATGCCCCAGCTTCACTTCCTGCTCTTCCTTGGCTAAGGGACACTTGGAGGAGTAGAGTGAGTCTTTAGATTCCCGTAGATAACAATTATCTTTGCATCTGGCTCCTCTCATCACTTCCTGATTGTAACCATTCAACACCACACATTCTCCCCTAGTGAATTTCACATTGAATCCTTGGTCACACAGCTGGCTTATGCTGATGAGATTAGCAGTTAGTCCTTTTACTAACAGCACATTAGTCAGTTTTGGAACTCCAGGACAATCCAGCTTACCAGTGTTAGATACCCAAAAGTGCTTATTTGAGCTATCATATATGGGCATCTTTCACTCCATTTCCTTGCTAAAGTGTTCGAAAACACCTTTGTTTTTGATGAATTGCAAAACAATGATAAACGATCTTGGTACCTTTGATTTGTGTGTTATTGTGCAGGAATTAGGCATGAAATAATAGAAAATGAAGGCACAAGAAAATGGCAAGGGACCAAGAAAAAGAAAGCATTCATCAGCTTGCTCGCTAGGCGAGGGCTGTGGCGAAGAGCTCGCTAGGCGAGCGCCCAGCGAGACCCAAGCGAAGAGCTCCAGTATTTTACAGTGGCAAACATCAACAAATTCGCTAGGCGAGCTGCCAGCGAAGGTGGTAGCGAACACGTCCAGACTTTGCCAAAAGCGCAGCCAGCACTCACTCGCTAGGCGAGCCATTAGCGAGCTCCCAACGAGCATTCCAGTAGCAAAACCTCCTAATCTCGCTGGAGCGAAGGTTGAAGCGTTCTATTCGCCTAGCGAAGGTTTTATTCGCCTAGCGAACATGGAAATCTGGCAAAGGACATTTCTTTGGGCGTAGGTGCCACAGGTGCCTCATTTTGGGGCTCGCTAGGCGAGCCATTCTGCTCGCCTAGCGAGCATGACAGCTCAGTAACAGCACTATAAGTAGCAAGGGCTACTTTTTGGATACTGACTTTACTTTTCCAGATTTTTGTACTTTCTTAGATATTTTCCAGCATTGCTCTAAGGATCTTTTGTGACCTAGAAATCATTTCTCTTCATCTCTTAACAACCTTTCACAAAAAGAAGGTGGATTCCCATCCAATCTCGATTATTCGACTCGGATGTTGATCAACCTTCTTCCGAAACTTGTTGAACAAGCTACCATGAAAATGAGTAGCTAAGTCCTTCATTTTGTCAAGGTTAGATGTAGATGATCATTAGCTTTGTGTGTAAATGTAAGGATCTTCATTTGTAAACTCTTTAATGGTGAATATATGGTGAAAACTTTGTTCTTATTGAAAACTTTTTGTGTTGGTTTATGATCGAGAGATGTTTACCAACTCTTAACCTAGGTTTTCATCCAATCTTGTTTGTTAGCTAGAGATAGTAATGAATGATTTTGTTCACCATAAGGTTGAACCAAAAAGTTGTCATTTTGATAGATTGTGTTAGAGATAAACAATGGATCAAAATGGGAAAACTCACAATGTGTGTTAGAGATAAACACATTGGGAGGTCTTTGTGAAATAGTTTATCATCTAAAGGAGTTTATAAGTTTTGTTGATCGAACATATACATGCAAAGTGATCGTCGAACCCTAACTTTGGCAATATTTCTCAAATATTCAAACCAAAACTTTTACCGCATTTTATTACACTTTTATGCAAGATACCGTGACAAATACCAAAACCCCATTGTTACCTTAAGCTAAAAATTAAAACAACGGTCGAAAGGCGGTGATATCTCACAATCCCTGTGGAGACGATAACAAAAACCCGACACTTAAAATTACAATTCAACAAAATGGCGCCGTTGCCGGGGATTGTTAATTGATATTGCGAGCATCGCAATAGTTGTTTAATTTTTAGCTTTCGAATTTTTGACTTGTGCTTGTAATTTGTTTGGTTTAGTGTGCAGCTTTCGTTTTATGCGAGGGCAAATCCCTGTGGATGAACTTCTTTTTGATCCTGAGATCGAGAGAACCGCAAGGAGGCTTAATAGCAAAACGAGACGAAGGAGGCAACAAGCGAGACATCGACAAGAACAAGGAGAAAGTTCTTCTACCACAAATCCACCACCATTCATACCTAACATGGAGCCACCACCACCACCGCCTATTTCTACTCCATGCCTAAACAGTCCAAGAAACACTGCTCAGTTTGCCAACCACACGGGAAGGCAAGCTGAGATGAAAACGGGAACTCTCAATTTATTATATGGAAGTCCATTCACCGGAATGGACCATGAAGATCCCTTTGCTTTTCTCACAAAATTTTATGAGATAGCATTGGCGGCCGGAGTGGATCAGGCTCAAGAGCTCCCGTTGTTCAAGAGATTATTTCCCCATGCCTTGCTCGGTAAAGCAAAAGATTGGTACTTAGACCAAACACCAGCCGTCATGACAGACTGGAACGTGTTAGAAGAGAAGTTCATCGAGAGATTTTTCTCCCATAACCGGTTCATGGAATCCAAGACGACCATCTCTGTGTTTGCACAAGGAACCAATGAATCATTAAATGAGGCGTGGGAAAGATTCAAATCCATGCTTCGGAAATGTAAAGGGCATGGATTTGATGAATTGACTCAAATCCATATTTTCAAAAATGGACTTCAACCAAATTGCAAGACGTTGTTAGATGCTACCTCGGGTGGGTCTTTATTGTCGAAAAGTGCCGAAGAACCTACAAACATCATAAATCGAATGGCTCTAAATGATCTTCAGAGTCAAAGTAGAGGCAACTCTTTGAAGAAGCCGGGAGTACTTGAACTTGGGACGAATGATGCCATCCTTGCCCAAAACAAGCTCATCTCACAACAAGTGGAACTCTTAACGCAACAAATAAAAGAGTTGAGAGAACCTTCTAAAGCTAAACAAATAGCTTGTTGTGAGCTTTGCAAAGGTGAGCATGACACCGGATTCTGTCCACCTCCCGGGTTCGAAGAAGTAAACTACATGGCAAACCAACGGGACTACCAACCGAGACGACAACAACAACAACCTTATCAACCACACCCTCAAAATCAACAACAACATTTCCAAGGGAATCAAGGGTTCCAACCTAGGAGTAACTATTACCATAACCAAGGTTATGGAGGTGGTTCTTCTAGCCGTCAAAACCCTCCCCAAAATCCTTATCAACCTCAACAACCGCCGGTCGTAACTTCTAAGTTGGAAGAGACATTGACACAATTCATGCAAATGTCAATGGCTAATCAAAAAAGCAACGACGCGGCTATAAAAAATCTCGAGACTCAAGTTGGGCAACTTGCTAAGCAACTCGCGGAACAACAAACCGGTCCTTCCTTTTCGGCAAACACGCAAACAAATCCTAAGGAGCATTGTAAGGCGATCACAACGAGAAGTGGGAAGGAGTTGATGAGTGAGAATAAAAAAAGAGTTGAGAGTGAACAAAGAGAGAAAAAGAAAGAAAATGAGGAGGAAATATTGGAGGATAATATTGATGGTAAAGTGGGGGAGTGGAGTGAGGAGGAAGAAGTTGAAAAGAACGAAAAGAATGGTGAAGTTGAAAAGAAAAAAAGTGTGGAGATTGAGAAAAATACGAGTGATGAAGTAATGGGGGAGGAAGTGAAAAAGCCTAGATGGAGGAGTTCTAGAGTTGCAAAGGGAAAGGAGGGAGTGAGCACTACTCCAATCCAAAACCTTCCTTATCCTCATGCTCCATCCAAAAGGGAGAATGAACGGCATTACGCCTGGTTCATGGATATTTTTAAACAACTGCAAATCAACATTCCGTTTGCCGAAGCCTTGGAACAAATGCCCAAGTATGCCAAATTCATGAAGGACATACTTACAAAAAAGCGGAGGTATACGGAACCGGAGACCATCGTCCTAGATGCGAGCTGTAGTGCAATTATTCAAAGGACGCTTCCTAAAAAGAGGTTGATCCGGGAAGAGTTACTTTGCCGGTCAAAATTGCTGATATCTATGTCGGGAAAGGACTAATTGACTTGGGGTCAAGCATTAATCTTATACCTTTGTCTATTATAAAGAGGCTTGGCAACATTGAAATTAAGTCCATCCGAATGACGTTACAATTGGCAGATAAGTCGACTACCCATCCTCATGGCGTAGCCCAAAATGTTTTGGTTAAAGTCGACAAATTCTTTTTCCCGGTCGATTTTATTGTTATTGATATGGAGGAAGATGATGATGCTCCGCTCATCCTGGGCCGACCGTTCATGAAAACCGCGCGAATGATGATAGACGTTGATGACAGTTTGATGAAGGTGAGAGTCCAAAATGAGGAAGTTACATTCGATCTATTCGAAGCGATGAAGCATTCAAAAGATAGAAATGATAGCTTTCGCATCGATGTGATCGAAGAGGCAATTTTGGAGGTTTCTAAGCATATTCATGAGATATCTCCTATGGAGTTAGCTCTTGACGACTCATTGGAAGTTTTCACAGCTGAAGAAGAGCAAGCTCTGGAGGAATGCTTAAGGGAACTTGATGGTTTAAACGAACTACAACCGTGGGAAGTAGAGGAGGAAGACTTGAAGAAGGAGGTTAATGACGAAAAAGCGCCTATTGAATTGAAAGTGTTACCTTCGACTTTGAAGTATGTATTCCTAGATGAGACCGAAGCAAAGCCGGTCATCATAAGCAACCTTTTGTCAAATGAAGAAGAAGCCCGTTTGATCAATGTGCTAAAAACAAATCAAGAAGCCATGGGTTGGACTCTTTCCGATCTAAAAGGAATTAGTCCTTCCTATTGCATGCACAAGATCTTGATGGAAGAGGATTTTAAGCCGGTAGCTCAACCACAACGCCGCTTAAATCCTACTATGAAGGAGGTTGTGAGAAAGGAAGTTGTAAGGTTGTTGGATGCGGGAATGATTTACCCGATCTCGGATAGTCCATGGGTTAGTCCTGCGCATGTGGTTCCGAAGAAAGGTGGAATTACCGTGATCCGGAATGACAAGGATGAATTGATCCCTACTAAAGTTGCAACGGGGTGGCGAATGTGTATTGATTATAGGCGGTTGAATACCGCAACTCGAAAGGACCATTTTCCACTCCCGTTCATGGATCAAATGCTCGAAAGACTCTCGGGGCAACAATACTATTGTTTCTTGGATGGCTATTCCGGGTATAACCAAATTGCGGTTGACCCGGCCGATCATGAAAAGACGGCTTTCACATGTCCGTTTGGAGTGTTCGCATACCGAAAAATGCCCTTTGGGTTGTGCAATGCACCGGCGACTTTCCAACGATGTGTGCAAGCCATTTTTGCCGACCTTATTGAGAAAACAATGGAAGTCTTCATGGATGACTTCTCGGTATTTGGTGGGTCCTTTAGTCTATGCTTGGCAAACTTGAAAACTGTGCTTGAAAGATGTGTGAAGACCAATCTGGTGCTTAATTGGGAGAAGTGTCACTTCATGGTGACCAAGGGGATCGTGCTTGGCCATAAAGTCTCTTCAAGAGGTCTTGAAGTTGATCGAGCTAAGGTTGAAGTGATTGAAAAGTTACCTCCTCCGGTGAATGTGAAGGGAATCCAAAGCTTTTTGGGGCACGCCGGGTTCTATCGGCGCTTTATCAAGGACTTTTCAAAGGTGGCTAAGCCTTTGAGCAATTTGCTAGCTAAGGACCAGGTATTTCTCTTAACCGATGAATGTTTGCAAGATTTTGAAACTTTGAAAGAAAAATTGGTTACCGCTCCAATTATAGTCGCTCCAAATTGGAATTTAAATTTTGAGCTAATGTGTGATGCTAGCGACTATGCAATTGGAGCGGTGCTTGGCCAAAGAAAAGAAAAAAAAATTCATGCGATACATTACGCAAGTAAATTTCTTAATGAGGCTCAAATTAACTATGCCACCACAGAAAAAGAATTACTTGCGATAGTGTATGCGCTTGAAAAGTTTAGGTCTTATCTTATAGGGTCTAAAGTCGTAGTGTATACCGACCATGCGGCGATTAAATATCTGCTCACCAAACCGGATTCGAAGCAAAGGCTCATCCGTTGGATCCTCTTGTTATAAGAATTTGATGTGGAAATCAAAGACAAGAAAGGATCGGAAAATTTGGTGGCGGATCATTTATCCCGTTTAGTTAATGTGGAGGTTACCGCGTCAGAGAAGGAAATCCGGGAAGAATTTCCTGATGAAAAACTGTTCAAAGTTCAAGTTAGGCCGTGGTTTGCAGACTTTGCAAACCACAAGGCTAGTGGTTTTGTGCCTCCCGACCTAACTTCGAACCAAAAAAGGAAGTTTCTTTCGGATGCCAAGTATTACGTATGGGATGACCCGTACTTGTTTAAGTTGGGTAGTGATAACCTTTTAAGGAGATGCGTTACTGGCGATGAAGCGCAGAGCATCCTTTGGCATTGTCACAACTCGCCTTACGGCGGACACTATAATGGGGTGAGAACGGCCACTAAAATCCTTCAGTCATGATTTTATTGGCCCACTATTTTCAAAGACGCACATACCCATGCGCAAAGTTGTGATAGTTGCCAGAGAAGCGGTGGGATTGGTAAGAGAGACGAGATGCCTCTCCAAAACATCCAAGAGGTCGAAGTATTTGATTGTTGGGGGATCGATTTTGTAGGACCATTCCCACCCTCTTATGGTAACGAGTATATGCTTGTCGCAGTTGATTACGTTTCTAAGTGGGTTGAGGCGATTGCCTCACCTCGGGCGGATGCGAAAACGGTAATAAATTTTTTGAAGAAAAACATAGTTTCCCGTTTCGGAACCCCCCGAGTGTTGATAAGTGACGGAGGGTCACACTTTTGTAATGCACCGTTGGAAAGCATTTTAAAACATTACGGTGTATCACATAGAGTGGCAACTCCGTATCACCCACAGGCTAATGGGCAAGCCGAGGTCTCTAATCGTGAGATTAAGAGAATTCTCGAAAAAACTGTGTCAAATTCGAAAAAAGAATGGTCACAAAAATTGGATGAAGCGTTATGGGCATACCGTACCGCCTTTAAAGCTCCAATTGGGCTCACTCCTTTTCAATTGGTGTTTGGTAAAACTTTCCATTTGCCGGTCGAATTAGAGCACAAAGCCTTGTGGGCTCTGAAATTTTTAAATTTTGAAAAGGATTTGGCAGGTGAGAAAAGGAAGGTGCAACTGCTTGAGTTGGAAGAGATGCGCAATGCCACATACCACTCAAGTTGGTTGTACAAAGAGAAGGTAAAAAAATATCATGACAAAAAGCTTCGAAAGAAAGAATTTGTGCCCAGACAGTTGGTCCTATTGTTCAATTCCAGGTTGAAGTTATTCCCCGGAAAGTTGAAATCAAAATGGTCCGGGCCGTTTCGGGTCAAAGAAGTTAAGGAGTACGGAGCTATTGTCATTGAGGACATGGAAAAGAAGGACAGTTGGACCGTTAATGGCCAACGTTTGAAGGTTTATCTTGGCGGTCATGTGGATCGCGAGAGCTGTGCTATTCCCTTGGATGCTCCTCAGTGAGCATCGAACCGTCGAGCTTAGCCGACGTTAAACAAGCGCTTGTTGGGAGGCACCCCAACATTGTAAGTATTTACAGTTTTTCTGTTCTGTTGTAGTGGGATTCCAATTGTTAAAACCTTGTTGAATGTACCAGGCATGCTGTCTTTGAAAAGCCAAATGTTGTCATGCTCGCTAGGCGAAGCAGCAGTGAGCAGATTCGCTATCTGCTCTCTAGGCGAAGCAGCAGCGAGCGTTGCGTGACAGCACTAATTTAATTATCAGCAGGCCACTCTTTTGGGCCCAAATGCAACTTTTCTGTTTTTTTTTAAAAACTCTGAACCGAGCTCTCACACACCACTCTCACAAGCACTCTCATCTCAAACTCTAAACCCTAACATTGCATACCAACTGCACTTCGAATTCAATCAATCTATTTTGCTAAGGTTTGCCCTAATTCCATTTCTTTATGTTTGAACTTTGTAAATTTCTGATTTGCATGTCATTTAGGGTGAATTTGGGGGAATGGGTATATTAGGTTTTGCATGTGGGGAACTTTAGGTTTTGCATGTAGGTTTCGAATTACATGTATCCTAGAACGATTCTTTTCTTGATATATCATTTTGTTCTGAAATTGACACCATGAGAACTTGGGTTTTGCGAAAATTTCCCTGTAAACATAGCAGAACCCAAAAACCCGTAAGGTTCGCTAGCAACTCGCTAGGCGAACCTGGGGTGAGCATTCGCTGCCACTTCGCTAGGCGAAGCAGCAGCGAGCATGGCAGTAGTTTAAATTCTGTGTTGCTTTCTAATCTGTTTTTGTGTTGTGTTGGTTTTCTCTCTATGTTTTGCAGATGGAATCCAAATCCGGAGCTTCAAAGAAGAGAAAGGGCGGGAACACTTCCCGTCCTGTACCAATACAATTTGACACCGACAAATTTGTCGGGCCGAAGCAAGCCGCAAGATACGTTGCTTTGGAGAAGCGAAAAATTCTGCCGGAAAAGAGATTCATCATCAACCCTGAAGGCACGAACCGAACATTCGCCGGGTTGATTGACACCAAAAAGTGGGATCGGTTAATTTCCCCCCTGGAGCATTACGATATTGCAACAGTGCGTGAGTTCTATGCGAACGCACTGCCGGATGATGACGAGCCATTCACATGGACGTCTAGAGTGGCAGGTCGTCCTGTTGCGTTTGATCAGGATGCAATTAACCGCGTCCTTGGTGAACCGCTCCAACTGGGAGCTGAGGAGAGAGACACCTACCACACAGAATTAAGGCTTCACCGGGATACGGATGCAATTTCTGTTGCCCTGCTTTTGAGAGGGAAATTAGTTGAGCTGAACCCATCTGGGGTTCCCATGAGATACCATAGGGAGGACATGACTCCCTTGGCTCAACTGACTCTTTTGTTGGTTCTTACAAACATCGCACCCAAGTCTCATACTTCTACCGTGTCGATCCCAGTGGCACACTTGGTACACAGCATCCTCACTAACGTCCAGATCGATGTGGCGAGGATTATTGCTAATGAGGTGAAGTCCGTGATTGAAAGCGGGCTAAAGTCGGGAGCACGAGTGAATTGTCCCCTGGCTTTCCCTTGCCTAATCATGAGTTTGTGCCTGCAAGCGAGGGTGAGGCTACCCTCTAGGGGTCAAGTAAGGATCCCGCCACCCATTGATGACCGTTACGTGGCCAAGTATTGCAGGGCGAAGAATGTTAGAGGTAGTTCAGCTGCTGAGGTTACCGGGGCTTCTGATGGTCCTGGTACTTCTACTCTAGGATCCGATCCTTTCCAGCAGGCTGTCTGCAACTACAACTGGGATTGGATGGCGGCAACTCAGCGTGTCATGCTCGATATGCACGATTCTATGCAGCTGTTACAGCTGCAGGCACGTGACCCCTCAGGTGATCACTCATTGATGACACGTGAGTAGTTTCTGCAAAACGCTAGCTGGCCTGTGGACAGGCCTGTGTTTGGAGAGGGGGCGGGTGCTGGTGCTTCTTCTGGTGCTGCTGATGGTGATGATGATGAGGCTACCGGTTCTGAGGCCGGTAGTGAGAAGGGTTATGAGTCTAAGGGCTGAGTTTCTGTTGTTTTGTTTTATATTGTTTTATTGTTATTGTATTTTAAGATTTGTTGGATTTTTATTTTAGTTATGTACTTTTGGGGTGTTTTGTCCCCCACGCACAATTTTAAATTTTGAAGTAATGTTATTATTTATGTTTTATATTTCTTTTTTTTTAATAAATTTTTGGTTGGTTGAAAGTCAAACCTTCTAGATTGGTTGCTCCTCAAAGAAGTATCCAATGAAGGTGCATCCGAGCTTGGATGGCAATGATAAAAATAAACAAGTGAATAATGCTAAGGTACATGGTTACCTCCGGTTAGAATTTTAGAATGCATTAAGAACTTTACTCTTTTTTGTAATTGAATATTGTCTTTTTGCAACATAATTGAATGAATGTTTCATCTAGGACTTAAAACCATAAATTGTGAGGAAACCTCCATTGTACACTTAAATGCTGGATTCTAATAAGCTTTGTTGATTCATTTGATTCATGTTGTGTCTTTTATTATTGTGAATATGTGGAAGCAATTAGAAATGATCAAGGCACTTGTTTTCTTTCGAGCACAACCAGTTCCAAATACAACTTACCTGTGAGCAGAGAGAGTATTCGTTAACCCCTTTGAGCTTAAACAGTTGAATCTCAGCTTGAAATAAAGCGAAATTTCAAAAATCTTTTTTTTACAACCCGGAAAATTTTGATAATTGTTCTTTTGCCGTAAAAAGTCAAGAGCATTCACTTAGGGTGAGTAAGAAATAAGTTGGGGAGAACGAAAATGAGAATCGGTAAGTGCCACAACTCTTGAAAAACCGAGCAAGCATAAATATATATATATATATATATATATATATATATATATATATATATATATATATATATGTATATATATATATATATATATATATATATATATATATATATATATATATATATATATAACATAGAAAAGAGAAACATCTGTTTTGTAAATATGATGTGAAAGAAAAGAAAAAAATAGAGAAAATAAAAATGAATGCTTGCTTGGAAGAAAAATAGTGAAAAACAAAAATTGAGTTGTGAAATAAGAGTTGTGAAGGTTTCAAATGAGAAATAAATGGAACGAAGTTGAGATGTGTGAATAATGTACAGTGAATGTCTCTTTTGCATCGGCAATTTCGTTTTCAATGGCCTTAGAAATGACCCTTGTTTGTTAACCTAACCAAGTTTCAACCGAAAAGTCCTTAGTGATCTTCATGCTTCCACATTAGCATTTATAATTGTTAGACATTGTATGAATTGAATTGATTTCTTCATTGTTTGTTGGAGAGTGAGATTATTCCCGCGGTTGCAAACGCGTAATTTCTTCAATCCTTATTCGAAGAGGAGAGATAGGGTGATTCATTCAAGATAATATTGTTGTAGATAGATACATATTTCGCATTGCTACTAAGTCTTAGTTCTTGTGTATTATTTTATTCTAACCGTTGGAAATTTATATCTGCTGATTCGCTTGTGTTTGAGCCGTTTTATCCAACTTCGGAGGAACCTTTTTCTTAATGCAAATCCTCTTGTCCTTCAAGAGGCATACTTTGCTTGAGGACAAGCAAGAATCTAGTTGGGGAGAGTTGTTAGATACCCAAAAGTGCTTATTTGAGCTATCATATATGGGCATCTTTCACTCCATTTCCTTGCTAAAGTGTTCGAAAACACCTTTGTTTTTGATGAATTGCAAAACAATGATAAACGATCTTGGTACCTTTGATTTGTGTGTTATTGTGCAGGAATTAGGCATGAAATAATAGAAAATGAAGGCACAAGAAAATGGCAAGGGACCAAGAAAAAGAAAGCATTCATCAGCTTGCTCGTTAGGCGAGGGTTGTGGCGAAGAGCTCGCTAGGCGAGCGCCCAGCGAGACCCAAGCGAAGAGCTCCAGTATTTTACAGTGGCAAACATCAACAAATTCGCTAGGCGAGCTGCCAGCGAAGGTGGTAGCGAACACGTCCAGACTTTGCCAAAAGCGCAGCCAGCACTCACTCGCTAGGCGAGCCATTAGCGAGCTCCCAGCGAGCATTCCAGTAGCAAAACCTCCTAATCTCGCTGGAGCGAAGGTTGAAGCGTTCTATTCGCCTAGCGAAGGTTTTATTCGCCTAGCGAACATGGAAATCTGGAAAAGGACATTTCTTTGGGCGCAGGTGCCACAGGTGCCTCAGTTTGGGGCTCGCTAGGCGAGCCATTCTGCTCGCCTAGCGAGCATGACAGCTCAGTAACAGCACTATAAGTAGCAAGGGCTACTTTTTGGATACTGACTTTACTTTTCCAGATTTTTGTACTTTCTTAGATATTTTCCAGCATTGCTCTAAGGATCTTTTATGACCTAGAAATCATTTCTCTTCATCTCTTAACAATCTTTCACAAAAAGAAGGTGGATTCCCATCCAATCTCGATTATTCGACTCGGATGTTGATCAACCTTCTTCCGAAACTTGTTG
Organism: Lathyrus oleraceus; assembly: GCF_024323335.1. NCBI lineage: Eukaryota > Viridiplantae > Streptophyta > Magnoliopsida > Fabales > Fabaceae > Lathyrus > Lathyrus oleraceus. The sequence continues at coordinate 365,083,090 of NC_066579.1, read as the reverse complement.
AACAAGCTACCATGAAAATGAGTAGCTAAGTCCTTCATTTTGTCAAGGTTAGATGTAGATGATCATTAGCTTTGTGTGTAAATGTAAGGATCTTCATTTGTAAACTCTTTAATGGTGAATATATGGTGAAAACTTTGTTCTTATTGAAAACTCTTTGTGTTGGTTTATGATCGAGAGATGTTTACCAACTCTTAACCTAGGTTTTCATCCAATCTTGTTTGTTAGCTAGAGATAGTAATGAATGATTTTGTTCACCATAAGGTTGAACCAAAAAGTTGTCATTTTGATAGATTGTGTTAGAGATAAACAATGGATCAAAATAGGAAAACTCACAATGTGTGTTAGAGATAAACACATTGGGAGGACTTTGTGAAATAGTTTATCATCTAAAGGAGTTTATAAGTTTTGTTGATCGAACATATACATGCAAAGTGATCGTCGAACCCTAACTTTGGCAATATTTCTCAAATATTCAAACCAAAACTTTTACCGCATTTTATTACACTTTTATGCAAGATACCGTGACAAATACCAAAATCCCATTGTTACCTTAAGCTAAAAATTAAAACGACGGTCGAAAGGCGGTGATATCTCACAATCCCTGTGGAGACGATAACAAAAACCCGACACTTAAAATTACAATTCAACAACCAGCACCCTTGATTTCTCCTTTAGCTCCATCACCAAATGTCACATACCTGGTGGCATGGGGTTGTAGATCCACCAATAAGTTGCTCATCCCAGTCATATGTCTTGAGCAGCCACTATCAAAATACCAGTCTTGTTTGGTAGATGCCCTTGGAGATGTGTGAGCTAGTTTAGCAACCCATTGTTGTTTCTCAATGGGGAGATTATGCTTAGATGCCTTCCGCTGAGGTCTGGCTTGAGCAGTCTGGTTAGGATCACCATGCAGCCTGTAGCAGAAAGGTTTTATGTGACCAAATCTACCACAGTAGTGACATCTCCATCTTTGAAACTTCTTTTTCTGATGGTTACTCATCCTGGTTCCCTGATGTTGGGACATCGGTTGTGACTTCTGCTTGGATTTCTGAACTTCAGCCTTTGATCTCTTGAGTTCAGTTGAGGATTTCTTAGCATAGCCTAAACCAGACATGGTTCCTGACTTCTGCCCCACCTTTAGAATCTCTTCCAAGGTGTCAGTTCCTTTATTCAGCATTCTGATGGATTTAGTCATTTGTTCTAGCTTAGATGTCAGCACAGATATCTCACCATTCAGACCATCTATGACTGTCAGCTGCTTCTGTTTCTCAGCTTCTAGCTCTTTGATGAGTTTCTTCTGCTTTTCTCCTTGGATGCAAACTTCTGCACTTTTAATACATAGTTCTTTATATGAGGCAGCAAGTTCATCAAGGGTAAGTTCATCTCCACTTGAGTCATCATCAGAGGCACAGACATTGGTCAGAGCAGTGACATGTTTAGCAGATTCTCCTTCAGATTCACTCTCAGAATCTCCTTCGGACCATGTGACAGATAGCCCTTTCTTTTGCATCTTGAGAAAGGTAGGGCATCCAGCTTTAATATGACCATAACCTTCACATCCATGGCACTGGATTCCCTTGCCTTGAGTGACCTTTTCTTCATATTTTGACTTTCTACTAATGTCATATGAAGAGTTCTTGACATTAGGTCTACCCTGTTGATCAACCTTCTTTATGAACTTGTTGAACTGTCTTCCAAGCATGGCTATGGCTTCTGAAATGCTTTCATTTCCTCCAATGTTTCCTACTTCTGAATTCTCTTCAGTATTTGACACAAAAGTTATGCTTTTGTTCTTCTTTTCAGCATCCTCACATAAGCCCATTTCAAAGGTTTGGAGTGAACCAATAAGCTCATCAACCTTCATATTGCTGATATCTTGAGCCTCTTCTATGGTTGTGACCTTCATGGCAAATCTCTTTGGCAATGATCTGAGAATCTTCCTTACAAGCTTCTCTTCAGCCATTTTCTCACCTAAGCCACCAGAGGTGTTCGTAATTTCAAGAATATTCATGTGGAAGTCATGAAGAGTCTCATCTTCTTTCATCCTCAGATTTTCAAACTTGGTGGTCAGCATCTGAAGTTTAGACATCCTCACCTTGGAGGTACCTTCATGAGTTATCTTGAGGGTATCCCAGACTTCCTTAGCCAGCTCACAGTGATGCACCAGTTTGAAGATGTTCTTACTTATTCCATTGAACAATGCATTCAAGGCCTTAGAATTTCCAAGGGCTAATGCCTCTTGCTCCCTGTCCCACTCTTCTTCAGGAATTTGCACACTGACTCCATCTTCACCTGTCTTCGTTGGATGTTCCCATCCCTTGTTGACAGCTCTCCAGACTTTGCTATCTAGAGACCTCAAGAAGGCTATCATACGAGGCTTCCAGTTATCGTAGTTAGACCCATCCAGCATGGGTGGTCTATTTGAGTATCCTACATCCTTGTCCATGGTACTAGAAAGTAACTTCCCTAGATCTCACCCAGAAATTAATAGGCAGGGTGCCTGCTCTGATACCAATTGAAATTCTAGTTAACAGACTTTCGATGTCACACGGGATGTTATGACATCCAATTCTGCGCAGACAAGAATTATGCAGAACTTAAAAAGTAAGTGCAGTAAATAACACAAGGAATTGTTTACCCAGTTCGGTCCAACGTGACCTACGTCTGGGGACTACCAAGCCAAGGAGGAAATCCACTATTAGTAGTAGTAATTCAGACCTTAAACCAATTGTTTAACCCTATCATTTAATACCTACCCAATGCAATTTCAATCTTACACTAAGATCAGAGTTCCTACTCACTCCCCCTCAATCACCTCAGTGATTACAACCTTTAATTAAGATTAAAGATAATTGTGAAGTCACACTTCAAACAACTCTTGATTGTGCTTAACAGCTTTAATCAAGATACATAGCACTCACGCTTAAAAGCTTAGAGTGACACAACACTTACAACTCAATGAACACCCTATACCAATGCAATCATCTAAGTGATAATAGCTTGGCTCACAAGATACATCTAATACAAGACACACAAAAATACAGCAGTGAAGTATGATGGACAAATAAAATCTTCACGCCTAAAAACCCCGAGTTCTGAATGAAGGATTGCCATCCTTTTATATTGCAGCACTTGGGCCTTGTACTTGTATTTCCTGAAATTAAGGTCACGCAAGTTAACCTAATTTCCACATCTAGGGTACTAACAAATAGGCTATTTGTTAGGTTCATTAATTGTAGCTTAGTTGTTGGTTTCCTGGATTTTAGCTCAGCTGTTGACTTCCTGAAGAATAGCCTGAGAAAAATGCTGAAACAGAAAAACTAAACAACCTACAATTTAGCATATGCTGTCAGGAATGAATGTCACAACATTCAGTTTGACTTCCACATCATAGACCATATGCTAAGTCTGTTTTTCCTGAAAACAGACTGTACAAAATGTTGTACTGTACAGGATCACTCAGTCCATACTTCAGTATCAGCTTACATTAATAAATGTCACAATATCCAATTTGACATTTACACATAAGGCCTTATGCCATGGTTTGTTGTTCTCCAGAAGAACAGACTGAGATACATACTGAAATGAAGCAGAAAACCAACCTTCCTATTATTTAGTATATGCTGTCAGTAATGAATGTCATAACATCCAGTTTGACATTCAAACAGCAGACCTTGTGCCAGGTCTGTTATTCCCTTGATAAACAGACTGACAATAAATACTGAGTTATAAAAGAACACCAACTGTTCTCTTCCTCAGTATCTGCTTACATGGATGAATGTCATAACATCTAGTTTGACATTCAGTAAGTCCTGTATTAGCTAAACCTGCAGCATACTACTCAAGTGTGTCATGACATCAGTTAAGACATCAGAGTATAGTTAGACTATCTAACACACAATGCAGTCAAACAAACATCTCCACAACATATCATGACATCAGTCAAGACATTAGAATCCAGGTAGTGTTTTACCATAAAATGCAGCCAATCAAACATCTACAGTTTATGTCGTTTATATTATTGATGTGAATTCTCACTCATTTGTTGTTGTGTTGTGGTTTGTACTCCCTTCGGAGTAGAGATAAACAGGTAGATGAGTAGTTGCTGAGAGTTAGAGGATGTCATTGAGGTTATTCCTCTCGTTTTTCCATTTTGTGTATTTTAAGATTTATGTTGCTCTGATTTTGTACCATTGAACGAACATTGTTATTTTGCTATTTATGTTGTGTAATGAGAGTTGAATATTATACTCTCGACGTTTGGAGTATTGTTAGTTGTGGAGGCTTTCGCATGAACCGTTTTGAATTTCAATAAAGTATTTCATAAGACTTATTTTAGTATGATGCATGCTTAGTGTAGCGGGGTATTCGTTACCATTAGAGATATTGACTAAATCCAAGGTAAATCATATAAGTCGAGTCGCCACCGCACTTCTATTTATCCAAAGGAATGGTTAGAAAGCGAACAAAAACCTAATAGTTTTAACAAAAACTAGTAAAAGAAACAGAGATCTGGGTAAGGGGGTTGGTTATGCAATGGGAAGGTGTTAGGCACCCAAAACATCCTAGGTACTCCTAGGGAGCCCTTTTCATACTTGTTGTGAAGGTTGTTGTCTTGTGAAAATTTTGTTTGTGTAAACATGATTGGGGAGATGAGGAAAGAATATACAATTTTATTTACATTTTGTGTTTGGATGGATAAACCCATTGCCTACGTACCATCTTATAAAAAGATTAGGATCAAAACCTCGTAGTTCGGGGTAAAAATCTCAAAACAAGTTGGTGAATTAATTGGTCCAAAAGCCTTAAGGTCTTTTGTTATCAAAAGGAGAAAACTCAACCAAACCACAAATCCACCATGTGAGGATAGCTTCAACATGCTAGTGAGGGGTTAACCCTATAATAAGCATGGAAGACTCATTGTCCATCACTAAGGATATAGGTGAGTATTACATCTACCACAAAGATAACTCAAACCTAATAACTAAAGGTTATGGAAAATTTGATTAAGAAAGTGGCCATTGGAACCACAAAAAGAAATTTGAATGGGTTATATTTACCAATTAGAAATATATACAAAATGGTCAAAGTTGACTTAAAGGTTCAATTCAAAATAAGTGTTATGAAAAGAAAGTTTGAAAATCAAAAGCATAAGGCTTAGGTTTCTAATGTTTGAAAATAATGGTTAAATGTTTGCACAAAAGGTTTTGGCTTGGGTTAGAATGGAGAGAAGAAGAAGAAGGGTTAAGTCCTAAGGAAAGCAAAAGATGAGGGATAAAGAAATAAGACCACAATGGAGTTCCTCTCTTGAGATCATATGGATGATCCAAGTAGCTCCCATCCTTTGGAATAAGCAATCACAAAGCATAAGCAATCAAACAAGTCTCTTAAGAGATCCTCAATGTATCTTGTATCTTTCACTTTGGATGAACATGGCAATGGTCCTTCAATTGAGCTCATAGAATCCCTAGCACAAAAGCACACACATCAAAAGTTCCATGAAGTAAAACAAGAATGGACAAGAGTGAGTTTAGAGATTTGGTCCTTCTAATCCATCTTCAACATTAAGGTCCTTTTACTCCAATTTTACATAAGGAAAGTCCTAGAATCTAAGTCCAATTCTCCATTTCTTTGCATAGGGAAAGTCCTAGAAACTAAGTCCATTTCTTTGCATTTGGTTCACAATAATCAAAACAAAACACAAGCATAATAATATATACACAATTATGTGCTCAAGTGAGCAAAAGGAAAAGGGCATTAACATAAACATGTGCTCAAGTGAGCATAGAGAAAAGCAAATGGATAATATGTACAAGAATAGTAAATTGCATAAAAGTAAAGTGCATAAAGTAAATGTTAATGGTTAATGGTTAGTGTTAGTAGTTAGTGGTTAGTGGTTAGTGTGCCATAAGGCAAATTTAGCGCTATGTTAAGCAATCGTATTTGGACTTATGTAGAAGTCACAACTATCTGAGGCCGGTCAATAATAATGTAGGCAACAACACAAGTTATAAGTCTTGATTAGTGAACCAAGTTCCAACAACTTGCCATGCCAAAAAGGAAAAAGAGAATTGATCTTGTATTGGTTTAAGCCTTTTGCATGATTTAGAAAACAACCTATCCTTAATGCAAAGTCATTCACTTGATCAATTGATCAAGATGAATTATATTTGAATCAAGGAAGATTAAGTCTCCCTAATCAATGCTAACTTATCAACCTTCAACTCATTGATCAAAAAGAAAGAAGAAGAAGAAGAAGAAGGAGATGGAGAATGGATAATGGAAATGGAAAGATCAAAATGCATAAAGTGAAATAAGATGTACCAATCCAAATGTATTGACCAAATGACATTGAAAGTCAAAGTCAAACAATGATAAATCAGAAATGAGATGAAGATTGGAGATCAAACAATAAGCATAATATTTTTGACATTTTTAATATTAAAAAAAACTTGAATTAAAAATAATGGAAATGTCAAACTTCAAAATTACTTCAAATCAACCTTGAAAGGTCCAAGTAATTTATCCCAAGTCCAACAAGGTTAAACAATGTTTGACAAAAAATTTCAGCATTTTTAAAAGTCAGAAACTATTTTTAATCAATTAAAAATGAATAAAAATAACTTAATTGAACTAAAATCTCAAATAAATCTCAAATCAATTTAAAAATTGATGAGAATATTTTTCATAGATCCATCATCATTCAAATAGGTTAGGAAAATATTTTTGTATTTTTTGAATATCAAAAACTATTTAAAATGAATTAAAAATAACCAGAAAAGAGAAAATTCACAAAAAATATCAAATGACAAAATAAAAAATATTAAAAATCAGAAATAGAAAATAGAATTTATTTGGAGACTAATGCAATTGGTCCCATAATTTTTGGAATTAAAATAAGAGAGATGTGATTTTTTGAAATAAAAGGAATTAAAGAAAATAAAAATCAGAAAATAGAAAATGCAAAAAACAAGGAGCGTTAGATCTGAGCTCATAAATTGAGCTGGCAGATCACACGCTCCAGAGATGCGCTCCCACCATACGCCTTGGTCAACTGCACCACACGCAGCATTAAAACAAGTCATAAGAAACAATGGCCAGGATTAGATCTGGACAACTCAATCCGATGGCTCGGATTCAAACTGGAGAGAGGCGGCCACCGGAGCCACCTTCTTCTCCGGTGAGCATGCGTTTTCCAGCCAAATTTGCAGAGATCCAAACCTTAATAAAAATGCACGATCTATACATCAAATTAAAGCTGGGGTGATGTACATCACCCCTGTAACCTTGAATCACACTCAAGATTCCTATAGGTTGAGAAATCTGAGGTGGAAGATTCTGGTATGAAAAATGCAGATCAAAGAAAAACGAAATTGAAGCTACCACTAGCTTGCCTCTCAAGTGAGGACTTCAGAAAACACAAGATCCAAGCAAATAGGTCACAATGGATGATGAGATTCGAAGAAAATACCAATTGAAGAGTAAGCTTGATTTCTGGAAACTTGAGCTCGATTCCTTGCTTTCTTTGCCAAAACAGAAGATCAGTGAGATGAATGATGAAGGTTTAGAAGCTTTTGATCCAAAGATTCAACCAGATGTAGTTGAATTTTGGATCTGAAAAATTTGAAGAAAATGAAATTGCTTCTTTGGTGAGAGGTTGGGTTTTGATTTCTGCAGCAATTCTGGTTGAATCAGGTCTGTATTTTGAATGGCATGGGGTCTCTATTTATAGAGGGAATGGCAAGGAAATGATGAATTGATCCGTGTGCATGAATTTGGATAACACTTGCATGGGCTTGCATGATCATGCACAAGGCCCAAAAACAATGCCAAATGCAAGCTGAGTTCAGTCTAGAATGAAATGGTCGTGTAATTTGCTTTGATTTTGCTTGTGCATGAAGTTTCAACATGAATTCCACAATTGTGCCTAAAACTTCATCTCTTCGAAAATGCCCATTAGAAAATCCAAACATGATCATGTGAGTAATGGTTAGAAAGGTCTTGATGTAAGGAACAATTTTTATGTTGGGCCAAAATCCATTTGAAGTGTGGAAATTTATGAAATTTGAGTTTAAAGTGTGATGTGCAAAACATGACAATGCAAGGTTTCTAAATTTGGCCAATGTTCAAGCCCTTCTGTTTTGATGATGCAAGCCCCAAATGAAAAAATCTCCAACATCAAAGTTGTAGATCTCTTCAATAAAATCAAAATGGACTTAACTTTTGCATCATTTGGATTTTTGATGAGTAAGTTATGGGCACTTGAAGTTGGAATTTTTTGCCTTCCAATGCATTTGATCCCACCTCAAAATAATAAAAAATGAATGAGTTATGTCCTTGGGAAGTTGACCCAAAATTAGGGTTTCAGTCAAAATGACCTATAATGTATTGGAATGGGAGATGGCCTTCCAAGCCTCAAATAAATTTTTGATGAACATGAAAGTTTTTCATATTGTCCTTAAGATTATTTTTTATTTTGGAATCATCTCCATTTGACCAACACATAAAAAGTTAGGTCTCAGTGCATTTCAAAATAGTCAGATGAATTGACTGATCAACTTCTCAAGTCCATGCCTCATATCTTGATGAATTGATGATTGAGGACACTCAAATAAGTTCAAATATGCATGAAATGAAGAGTTAAAGAACTTCCCTTGATTGTATTTGATCATGGGCTGAGGTTGCTTCAGGAGCAAGGCATTGTGGTGCATAGATGAATTAGGGTTTCTCTGATGCACAAACCTCAAACCCTTTGACTTGCTTTGATCAAAATAATGAATTGAGGTGTTGGGGGCATATTTTATGGATGAGAGCTTTGGGAACCCTTACCATGCTTGCTATCATCTCCTCTTGGCCATGTCTTTGTACCAATGATCTCCTTGGAGCTTTGGACCTTGTGATTGCTCAAGCTACAAACAAAAGATGTTAGTAACATATTTTTGTGCTTTTGGTTAGTAAACAAAATAAGAAAAACAATAATATACGATTCAAACATGCTTGGTGATCTCAAACCAACTCACAGAAGGTCCCACCCAAAGGCAAAGGGGACCAAGATGCTAATGATCCTTGAGGCAATGCAAGTGCAATGTTATGATGCCATGAGGGATCTTAGGGAAAAAATTGGGGTCTTGCACTTAGTTGATGAAATTCCACTGCGATGATACCCTAAGTTAAGGTGAGCATGCGATGACAGGTGTAAGTGAAGATGTTATCTAATTGAATATGTGTTGCATAATAGATGAGTTTGATGTTGAGTAACATCCTAAGCTTTGAATATTAAGAGCGGGGTTTTAGGATGTTACATTCCGCATATACCTTCGTGAACTTCCATGAGTACCAAGAGGATCCCATTTTCCCCCATACATCTCAATATTGGGAGTCATTTTCCATCTTATAGAGATTTCATGCCATTATGGTGTATTGTACTGCCAACCTCTTGATTTTTTTACCACTTCTTTATGCGTGTTAAGGATGGATAACTTTTCTTGTATCATTGTCCTATTATGGTCGGGGTTCTTAGTATTGGAGATCTTGGATAAAAGATTAATTCTTGGTGTTTTTTCTCTATAAGCACATAAATCACTTTGAAGAATTTGACTTGTTTGGCCTGGTCTTGTACCCTCTAGATGTATTTTATGATTTATTCTTCCTTTGTCTGGTAACCTCCAATGATCTGGCTAGTTACCAACTGAGAGTAATTTCAGGCTATGAGGTTGGACGTGCCCATTTCTTTGGTTAGGGTCATCCCGAGGATTAACGCTTCGTATTTTGCCTGATCATTGTTGGCTTTAAATTCAAACCTCAAAATTGATCTATAAAAATGTTCACTGGACCTTCTTGCACCACCTTCACTCGGCTTCCTTTAAAGTTTGACGCGTTATCCATTAACAAGAGCCATATGAGAGGAGCTTCATCTCCCGCTGGGGAACTAAACTCCACTAGAAAACTCGCCAACACATGAGACTTTATGTTTTCCCTTGGGATGAAATGAATTTCATATTCTAACAACTCAACGGAACATAACACCATTCTTCCTTTTAGATGTGGCTTCTTCAATATCTAGATAATGGGGTAGTTTATTTTTATTATCGCCATGTACCCTTGGTAATAAGGTATTAGCTTTCTTGTTGTTGTTATCACCTCTAACACCAATCTCTAACATCTGGTACCCCAGTTCTGCGGATTTTAATATGTTATTGATGAAATAGACAAGTTGGCCACTACTTTATTTTTCTTGGATAAGCACATAACTTATTATTTTATTAATTACTAATAAGTACAAGAATAAAAATGTTCCCTCTATTGGGTATGTCAGAACCTGGGGAGTCTCCAGAAAATTATTAAGCTTTGAGAAGGAACTCTCACACTTCTTATTTCATTCAAACCTTTCTCTTTTCTTTAGGGTGGCGAAGAAAGGGAGACCATGTGTTCTCTCAACTGTTGAAGCTTATTCAATGTGGTAGGACTACATATATCGATGATGGTGTGGAACATATCCGAATTGGATTTTATTCCTCTCCCAATTAACATGAATCCAAAAAAAAATTCCTACTTGTACGCCAAATGAACACTTAGTTGTGTTCAAGTGCATGTTGTACTTCCTGACTGAATTCAGGAAGTCCTCTAGATCGCTGCAATAGTTTCCCTCCTATAGAGTCTTCATGAACATTTCATCTATATAGACTAAAATTTTCTCCCTATATGATCTTAAAAGACAACATTCATGATCCTATGGTAAGTGGCACATGTGTTCTTGAGGTCGAAAGGCATGACCTCATAGTAGTAGTTGTAATTGTTAGGCACGAAGGCGATTTTGGGTGTGTTTAGTGGGTCCATCTTAATATGGTTGTACCCGAAGTAGGCATCCATGAAGCTTAAATTCTTATACCCTAATGATCCATAAACCAACCTATATATGTTGAGAAATGGGTAAGGTTCTGTGGGGCACACTAGGTTTAGATTCGTGAAGTCCACACACATCCTCTACTTTCTTGTTTCCTTTCTCAATAGCACCATGTTTTCCAACCAAGTGGACATATGATCTCTGTTATAAACCCAAATTCCTTTATCTTCTTGACTTCTTCATCAATAAAAGTCATTTTTTCCTTGCCCACCTTGCACTTCCTCTGAATTACTGGTTTCATTGAGGCATTGAGAAAGATGTGGTGACATATGATTGTGGTATCAAAGAGGTGCCTAGTTTTGTTGTTTGAAAGTTGAGAAACCCTATTCGAACCTCTTTCAGATATTCTATGGGCATGATTCTTTCCCCTGTATACTTTTGTATGGGGTCAAGGTCAACAAAGTTAACCCTATAGATGTCTGGTTTAGGCACGGCACGGGCGGTCATTGTCATCTTCTTTATCCTTAAACTGTTTTGGTAGTATTTTCAGGAAATCTCTTTATTTCTTTTTATAACACCTACTCGCCCATTCTCAAGTGGATAATTCATGGTGAGTTAGAGCGTTGATAGTGTGGCCTTGAAAAGGTTAAAAGCATGCTTCCTAACAATGATGTTATACGACGAGGGGCCTAAAGATATTCATAGTCTCATTTGCTATGACAATAAACACATCTCATGGTCAACCATTAACCTATGTCAGTTTATACTTGCCTATAGATATTTTCAGTCATGACCAACTCTATATGACAATTTAAGGAGTTAAGAGAAAACTTGGCCTAAAAGTCTCAATTCAAACAACCAATATTATCTTCAAAGAAATGTTTCATATAATATTATCTAAGTAAGAATTACATTTATGTTATTTGTACTTTTATATATATATATATATATATATATATATATATATATATATATATATATATATATATATATATATATATATATATATATATATATATATATATATATATATATATATATATATATATATATATATATATATACACACCATTAGGGATGGAAAAATGGATCGTGGCATGTTGGGTCGGTCGGTGCACCCGCAATAAAATGGTAGGTTGGGTCGGAATTTTGTGCCCGCATATCCTTTCGCCTTAAGCCCGTTAAAAAAGGGACGGGTTGGTCCATTAATCCGCCAGTCTAGTTATCAAACGCTTAAAATATTTTTTTTGGTTGATTGAAGGTTAACTCTTATTGAAGGTTCTATTTTATACATTTATTTATGAATATATGTAATGTTTTTTAAGTAAAATTTGTTAAAAAGTATTTTATAAAAAATTATTCTAAAGCAAGATATAAAAATAAATAAGGCGGGTAAATCTATTGTCCGCCAACCCGCCACTTTGATAGAACGAATTAGAATTTGAAATGCAATTTCACTTTGGAGATTTGTGTGTCTTTCATTTTCTTTTGACGGACTTAAAGCGAGATAAGACGGAATATAGTTGAAAGTCCATTTTGCGATCCCTAACTACTATTGACTATTGGTGAGAAATTAATTTCATGTCCCATATTTTCCTATTCAGTCATTTGTAACTATGACTATTAACTCCTTAATATAATATTGACGTTGACTAAAACATTATTTGCATTGATTTATCTAGTCTTATTTATTAATATAAATTTTATAAAACAATTATTTAAAATAATTTATGTTATTATTTATAAGGTATTTTTAGTTTATTTTATAAATTCTTCAAAATAATTAAATATTATTTTTATATTTAATTAAAAATAATAATAATAATAATAATAATAAAATTATTCATATTTATTTAAATAGATTGATTAGATAGATTTTAGAGATACCTAACATTTTTAATTGAGTATACTTATAAAAAGAAAAAATTGATCTGATTTTGACATGTGTAGGTTAGACCTTAAACATGTTAATTGGTCTAGCCTATGCTTACTCTTAGATATAAGTTATAGAATGTTTATCAACCTTTTCTCGTATGCTTAATTGACGTTTTTATCATACTCTTATAAATATGGGAACATTTCTTTTTACAATGAAAAGTAACATCAATAATGTTTATTCTTTTCACAAAAATATTAAAGAAGTTTCTCGTTTTTAACTAATATTTATAATTTAAGAAATGTAAACAATAATCAATATGGTATTACAGTCCCCCTAAATTATAAATCATTTTACAAAATTATAAATTATAAATTATAAATAATTTTATAAATTTAATATTGATTTGCAAATCATACTTATTATTATTTATTATTCTCTGCTAATTTTCAAAAAAAAATCCTTTTAATGTATTTTAATAATAATAACTTTATAAAAAAAAGTAATTTTTTATACAAAATTAATTATATTTTTTAACCTAAAACATAGTATAATTTAATTTAAAAAGTATTCCTCTGTAGTGATTTATAAAAAAAAATACACACATTTTTCTTATTATCTGTTATAATAAAAAAACATTAACTTTATTTATTTTAACATTTTATTCTAAAATGACATTTTTCTAATATAAAATTGAATATAAATTGTACTTAATTTGTTTTTTTCTTATTTTTCATTAAAACATATTTTAAAAGAGAAAAAGGATGGTGCACCAATAGTATAAATTATTTTTACACTGTCAACCAATAATAATTATGTATTCCGCCAAGTTAGCTATTAAATTTTAAATTATTTATATAATTTGGCATTTTAAAATATTTTGATTGGATGCATGCGTAATACTTTTTTATCCTGAGAGTGCACCATTAAATTCATTTTAAAACAATATAAAAATTCAAAAAATTTAGTAAATATAAATATAAACTTTTATTTGTAAATCGTTATGGAAGAAGTAAAATTTAGCAGGGATGAAATAATTGTACGGATGCTTGATATTCTATACCACGTGAAATCTGAATTTGATTCCATAAAATAATAAACATTAAAGTTAAAAACCAATTAATGAAAGTTGTCATATTATCGATTCGTACGTAGGGTCTATTTCTATTCCATTGATTGGTACAAACTCCAAATTATAACAACAAAACAAATAAACATCTTTTTATGAAATTCAACTGAAATTGAGGCATGTGCTCCCATGCCTATTTTGACAGAGATTCATAACCCACACCTTCGTACTGCTCACAGGTTAGTCACATTTATAGATTAAAAAATTGATTTTTATTTTTTATTTTTAAAAATAATATTTATGCAAAAAACATAAGAGGGATTACATATGTATTCCAACCAAACACAATAGATATAATAGAGATGTGGAAAAATCTTTGAGAATCTAAAATGTTGTTGTATACTAATATATGTTAATAAAATTTGTTTAAATTTTAAAATTTTCTCAAACAACTTATATATATTAAATGATTGGACGATATATAAATATCTAATAAAACTTTATATTTATGATATAACTTTGACTTGAAAGTACCGCTTGTTTGAAAAAAAAAAGAAATTTAGTACTTTATAAATGAGGGAATTTATATAGAATTTTTTTTTTAAATAATCAGGTTTTTTTTTAAAAAATCAAAAATAATCATTAATTTTAAAAAATTATCAAAATAATCAGGAGGAGGCGTCAATGCTCCTGGCGCTTAGGTATAATTCATGGCGTATGCGTCAATTCATTTGACGCATACACCCCCCTTATATTTTATTTTTGAATTTTTTTAAATTTTAATTTTGTTTATTTAATAAATAAAAAATAGTAATGGAAAAAAATAAATTTATTAATGATGTAATAATTGGTTACATTGGACTGACAATAAACTAATGATTTGCCCGATTATAACGTTCCCCTGTTCCACATTCAGGTGCATTAGTTTATCTCCGAGGTCTCCCACGATTTTCTTGAGGTGTTTGAGGTCTTTGTGTGCTGACCTGATCGAGCGATGGCTGGTGGGAAGGTCCGGCGGAAGTCCCGGCGGTATTTGACATATGTGTCATCACTTGTTCCCAATATCTAGAAGGGTTCTAGCCAACGGCGCTTCCGTAATGGAGTTCGGTGCCCATGTTATCGTAGTTAGGTCGTTGGAGTTTGGTGGATTAGGGACGGTATAATTGCCCAAATTGGGTCATTAAGTCGTTTGGAAACGAAGCAATGGTTCCTAGGACGTACTATAGTTAAACAATGGTTAGGTGTTATGTTGATGGGATGTTTGGGTGGTCATTGGTGGGGGGCTACGATGAAGTGACTCATATGAATCATTTGGGCTATAGACGGTTGTGGTTGCGGAGTTTGATTCTTGGTATTGTGTTTGGGTGGGTGGTATGAATGGATTGCGACGTTGGATGGTTGGTTGTTGGGTGGATGGCAAGATCGAGTTGCGAGGTTGGGTGTTTGGTTGTTGTGTGTATGTGATAGGTTGATGTTGTGTGGTTGGTTGTTGGGTTTGGGTGGGTTCACATTGGTGTTGGGTGGGGAATTATTGTGGGGCGTACGGTGGCGAAGCAAGTTGGCGTGGATCCATCAAATACCGCGGCTCATATACAAATTGTTGAAAACTTACAATTAATAATTTTATTTATTTATTCAAAACAAATTTTCTATTCGTAGGTTTCTTAATATATCTCATTGGAGCACAAGTTAGCATTACTCAACAAATTAATATCTTTTTATGAAATTCAAGTGAAATTGCTCCCATGCCTATTTGACAGAGATTCATAACCCACACCTTCGTACTACTCACAAGTTAGTCACATTTATAGATTAAAAAATTGATTTTTATTTTTTATTTTTAAAAATAATATTTATGAAAAAAACATAAGAGGGATTACATATGTATTCCAACCAAACACAATAGATATAATAGAGAATGGGAAAAATCTTTGAGAATCTAAAATGTTGTTGTATACTAATATATGTTAATAAAATTTGTCTAAATTTTAAAATTTTCTCAAACAATTTATATATATTAAATGATTGGACGATATATAAATATTTAATAAAATTTTATATTTATGATATAAGTTTGACTTGAAAGTACCCAATTGTTTGAAAAAAATAGAAGTTTAGTAATTTACAAATGAGGGAGTTTATATATGAATGTCTTAGAGTGTGTATAGATAAGATAATTGAAATTTTTTTAAAGAATTCAAAATTTTAAATAATTTCAATAATTTAATTAAAATTTATTTTAAAATTCTTATGTATGGATAGAGTATAAAGATAAATTATTTTAAGATTGGGGTCATTTTTATAAATTTTAAGAGACCAAGTTTTAAATTTTAAAAATATAGACTTATTTGCAATTTTTAAATTTTAAATAGACCAAAATGTAAAATTTGAAAATTTTTAAAGACTAATTTGTGATTTTAAACAAATTTTGAGGGTCAATTTTAAAATTTTAAAAAAGATTGAAACCAAATTGCAAAATTTGAAATAATAACGTTAATCAATTTGACTTCAAGTTCTATAGAGTATGCAAGAAATTTAAAATTATTTGATTGTAGGTATCATTTTAAAATTATAAAATTTAACTTTGACAAAATCTGTCATATATTTCTATCATTTTACCAATTCTTTATATTTTCTATCCAAAAAATAAATTTTGTAAAATTCACACAAAAAAATACATTTTTCTATTAACTCTTAAAGTTTTTGGTGAATATTCTCTCATCACTTGTATGGTTGCTCTTGACCCAATGTGAATGTTCATTCTCATGATTCGGCAGCAGTATCAGAGTCGGTGGTTTGAATAGATGACTAACTCTTAAGTCAAAAATATTTTTAACAAGGTGGTGGACAGATGATGTGTCCTGTTGAAGTGCATGTGACATGTTAAATATGTTAACGACATTACAAGTGCAGGTGGACGAAAAAGTTTGTGTTAACGGTGTCATATATCCGATATCTTAAAGTTTTTTTTGTAAATATGTGTTGTTTTTCTTACTTGTGTGGGTGCTCTTGACATAATATATAGATGTTTTTCTCAATATCCTTAAAAGTGTTATGATATAATCCAATTTGTGTAGCTCAAACCCAAGTTAATTATGGTTTAGGGGTTGTTACTTAGTATACAAATTAGTTGTATATAAATAGACATATTTTGTAAATCAGCTTGTACAATCATATCCAATAATAATAATCAATTACTTCTCTCTCTCTCTCTCTCTCTCTCTCTCTCTCTCTCTCTCTCTCTCTCTCTCTCTCTCTCTCTCTCGCTCTCTCTCTTTCCACTAAAACTGCCTCACGCACTAACAAATTGGTATCTAGAGCTCTGGTTAGATTTTTGGTCATGTTTTCAAGCATCACACGTTGGTGATCGTGTTTCCAGGATCGTGGGTTGCTAATCAATTGCTGCAAAGATGAATGGTACTGATGGAACTCTGAATTCTCTTCCAATTCTTGACGATAAAAATTGGAACTGATGGAGCAAGCAGATGAGGTCCTTGTTCAACTTTTATGAAACTCTAGAAGTGGTTACTGATGGCATCCCTGAGCTTGCGAGAATGCAATGATGCTCAAAGAGTCGTGAACAAGGAGGCAAAGAAGAAGGATTGTAAGGCCATGCATTGTATTCAATCGGAGGTAGATTCGGAAAACTTCGATAAGATCTCTCATGCTGAATCAGCGAAGGAGGCATGGAATATTCTTGTCGAGTACTATGAAGGAGATGAGAAAGTTAAAGTCGTCAAATTGCAGACTTTGCGACGGAAGTATGAATTGTTGCAGATGGGAGAAGAAGAAAAGATTACACATTATATGTTGAAGGTGCAGAATCTCGTCCATCTCATGAAGGGTTGTGGTGAAAATTTAACTGATACGATGATAGTTGATAAGGTAATGTGTATGTTGACCTCTCCCTTTGATCATGTTATCGTAGATATTCAAGAATCCAACAATATTGAAACCGGAAGATTTGGTTGGTTCGTTAGAGGTGCATGAGATTAGGATTACCGAAAGGAAAGGGGTTCAAGATTCGATATAAGCACTGCATACTCAGGCATGGAAGAAGCATGGTGGTTCCGAAAAATTCAAGGGCAAAGGAGACAAGATTCATTGTAAGAAGACCTAGTCGAACCCTCAAAAGCATAAGGTCGATGATAGGATTTCTGAATCCTCGAAAAGAGGAGAAGGAAACTCCTATCAGAAAGACAGGGAGAAAAAAGGTGTGCAATATTATAACTGCGAAAAGTGGGGTCACTTGGCCAAGAATTGTTGGTATAGTAAAGACAAGGGAGCGACAAAAGGTAAGAATGAATGAGCAAACCTTGCACGCCAAGATTCAGATGATTCTGAAGACATGATGCTTATGGTTGTAGCTGCAGATGAGCATGTCGACACCAAAATTTGGTTCCTTGACCCAGGCTCCTCGAATCACATGACTGGTAGAAAAGTGTGGTTGGAAGATTTCGACGAGTCAAAGAAAAAAAAGGTCAAACTTCCTGATAATAGCTTGTTGCAAGCAGAAGGTACTGACGACATAGTTATTCAAATGAGCAATGGAGAAAAATCTATGATCAAAGATGTACTCTATGTACATGGAATGAAGTGCAATCTGCTAAGTGTTAGACAATTGGTCAAAAATGGTTTCTCAGTGGTTATGAAAGATGGAGTCTTGGAATTGTTCGACACTTAGAATAATTTGGTCCTGAAATCTCCTTTGTCAAAGAATAGGACATTAAATACCATGATATGTTCAAATGAAGAACAATATCTAAAAATTGTTGTCGACACAAACGTAGTTGGCTGTGGCATTTGAGGTTTGGACATTTGAACTTTCGATCACTCAATCAATTAATTACTCAATATATGGTAATTGGTATACCAAATCTTGAGATGCCCAACAAACTTTGTGAAGGTTGCTTAGTCGGAAAGTAATCCATAAAGTCTTTCATTTTGAATATGCCAATGAGATCCTCTTGCATACTAGAAGTAGTACATTCATATGTATATGGCCCATTTGAGGATCATACAATTGGTGAAAACGTGTATTTTGTCTCATTTGTCGATTAATACAATCGAAACCTTTGGATCTATATGATCCAGCGAAAGGACGAAGTATTTGAAATCTTTAAGAGATTCAAGATGCTTGTCGAAACCAGAGTGAAAAGAAGACCAAGGTTCTGTGAACAGATGGAGGTGGCGAATACATATCCAATATATTTAAGGAGTTCTATGTAGAACATGGTATTGATCATGAGTTAACTACTCCTTACACGCCTCAACATAATGGAATAACAGAAAAAAGAAACTGGATCATATTGGATACGGCGAGATGCATGCTAAAGTAGAAGAATATGTCAAGGTCCTTATACGGTGAAGTTGTCACCATAGTTGTTTATATTCTGAACAGGTGTCCTACCAAGAAGTTGAAAAACAAGGTTCCATAGGAGTGGAAAACGAACATCGGTGAGTCATCTGAAGGTGTTTGTCTCTATTTTCTACAAGCATGTTCCTGATGCAAGAAGAAGGAAGCTTGATGATAAAAGTGAACCTATGATTCTGGTAGTATATCATAATATTGGAGCATACAAGTTATTTAATCCAATGAACAATAAGATCGTGATGAGTTGAGACATTGTGATTGATGAGAACTCTGCCTGATATTGGAATTCAGGTGATGCGAGTAACAAGCCATTGATGGGATATGAAGTTGATAAAGAAAGTAGTGAGCACGAAGGAATTCCAGTTAATGACAATCCAACAACAGTCAAAGTTGAAGATGATAATATAGTCGAAGTCGAAGCAAATAACCGAGAGGGTGTGGATAGCACAAGCTAAAGACCTCAAAGAGCCATAGTACTCCCAGCAACGCTTCAAGATTGTGAAGTGGTTAGTGATAATGAAGTCACACCAGATGGAGATTTGGTCCATTTTTCTTTACTAGAAGGTGTTGAACCAATAATCTATAGTGAGGCCTTAAAAGATAAACAATGGAAGGAAGTTATGGATGAAGAGTTATAAGCGATCGAAAGAAACAATATGTGGGAGCTAATCAAGACAGCACTCACAAAAGCTATCAAAGTGAAGTAGGTGTTTAAGCTAAAGCATAATCCTGATGGGTCGATTGCAAGACATAAGGCAAGGCTAGTAGGTCGGGGTTTTCTTCAGAGACCAGGACTCAACTACTCTGAATCATATGCACCAGTAGCAAGATTATAGACTATTCGATTGGTGGTAGTCTTGACATGTAAGCAAGGTTGTTCAAAATTTCACTTAGATGTGAAATCAACATTTTTGAATGGTCCTCTAGTGAAGAGGTATATGTCACACAACCTCCTGGGTTTGTGATACATGAGGAAGCAAGAAAAGTATACAAGTTACACAAAGCACTTTATGGTCACAAGCAGTCACCTAGGGAATGTAACAAGAAGATTGACTCATACTTGGTCAATTGGAATTTATCAAATGCAAATCTAATTGCGGTGTCTATTTTCAGGTTGTGCACAAGATATAATAATCATTTTTATATATGTCGATAACTTGTTAGTAATTGGAAATAACTTGGAGAACTTGTCGAAGTTCAAAGATCTATTGAAGAAGGAATTTGAAATGTCGGATCTGAGAAAGTTATCATACTTCCTAGGCATGGAATTTCATTGTCAAAGCAATATATGATGCTACATCAAAGAAAGTATGTCAAAGAGATACTCAAGAGATTTCGGATGGAAGACTTGAATCCTACATCCTCACTCGTCAAACCAAATTTGAAGTTGGAGAAACATGGAGAGGAAGACAAAGTCGACGCTACTTTGTTCAAACAAATTTTTGGATCTCTGATATATGTGTGAAATAGTCGACCTGATATAGGTTTCTCAATCGGATTAGTGAGCATATATATGGACGAGCCAAAAGTATCACACATGAAAGTTGCTAGAAGAATCCTGAGATATTTAAAATGATATACAAAATATGGAATTCTATTTCCATGAGATTCTGAAAGCAAACAAGCTGAGATTACTTGTTATTCAAATGACGATTGGTGTGGAGATAAGAAAGGTCGAAGAAGCACAAATGGTTATTCTTTCAAGTATTTGGTGTCCCGTTCTTATGGTGCTCGAGAAAGCAACTTGTGGTGGCATTGTCATCGTGTGAGGCTGAATATATAGCAGAATTTTATGTTGCGTGTCAAGCAATTTGGCTCATATTTGTGCTTGAAGAAATGGAGGTCGAGGTAAAGAAATATTTGGTGCTACAGATCAATAGCAAGTCAGTCATAAATCTTGTGAAGAATCCAGTTCTGCATGGAAGGAGTAAGCACATTGAAGCTAGATTTCACTTCTTAAGGAAGAAGGTAAATCGAGGTGAACTTGAAGTAAGTCATTGATAAAGTGAAGTACAGTTAGCCGACATTTTACACCAAAGGATTGAAGATCGACATAATCCTGAATTTGAGAAAGAAATTAGGAATAGTTCAGATCGACTATGATTAGCGTATGTTCGACAACTTGGATTATAGAGGGGTATGTTGTGATATAATCCAATTTGTGTAGCTCAAGCCCAAGTTAATTAGGGTTTAGGGTTTATTACTTAGTATACAAGTTAATTATATATAAATAGACATATTTTCTAATTCAATTTATACAATCATATTCAATAATAACAATCAATTACTTTTCGTTCTCTCCCTCCTCATTAAAAGTATCTCACGCATTAGTAAAAAGATATTAATTCTAACAAAACTAATGTAAATTGTATAGAACTAGAAATGATTGAGTGATCTTTAACACGTATTCTAGAGCTAGTGTGAATTATTTTATTAAAATATTTTTTTTATTTTCAATATAATATTTCATCAATTTTCAAAAGTTATGTAAATTTAAATAAAAAAGTCAATACGTACTCAATGTTCTAAACTTTATTTGAAGATATAATTTCAAAGTCTTTAGATAGTCATAGTTTTTACCTTCTATTGTTTCAAGGGATCTATTATAATTCCCAACATGGCATTATTCTTATGTAAAGGATAGGAATACTCTTTTTTAAGTATTTTTTAAGTATTTTGTAGGTATATATAATTAGGTGCGAGAATATTTAAATCAGATGTATATGAGTCTATGATTTGATTTAATCTGACTTATTTAATAAAAAATTAATTTTAGTTTATATATATCTATATATATATATATATATATATATATATATATATATATATATATATATATATATATATATATATATATATATATATATATATATATATATATATATATATATATATAGGTTCAATTAAGTTTATGATTGGTGATGTATGAAATAAAATG
This sequence comes from Lathyrus oleraceus, assembly GCF_024323335.1. NCBI lineage: Eukaryota > Viridiplantae > Streptophyta > Magnoliopsida > Fabales > Fabaceae > Lathyrus > Lathyrus oleraceus. The sequence goes on along the minus strand of NC_066579.1, from coordinate 365,060,990 downwards.
TATATTGTTAAATATGTTCAATCATCGAGATTTGTTGAAATTAAAATTAAAAACAATGGGACATTTTCACACAGTTTTGTTTATACCCCTCCTTTATACTTGTAGTTTTGTCCTGTTCGGTGATGTTTTAGTGGTAAAAAATATTGTTCTAGTCAAAAAGTACAAATGTGTGTGATATCCCAACACGGATAGAGAATACTCAAAGGTCTTAGTAGGTTTATAATAGTTATAGATTGCTCGCAGCGGTGAGAGACCTTATATGGTGGTGTTTATCGCGTTTATGGTAGTATGAGATACCAACTCGTGTGAGGTGAGAGACTCTGTGTTATGTGATACATTGTTAAGTAGTGAATTGTCTTCTACCCTCAAATGGTCAAATATCTATAGATGTTCTTGGGCTCAAGGCTTAGAAAATCCTAAGAAGTAGTAATCTCTCCCGCTTGACCGGGGGAGACTATTGGCCACCTATTTTCCAAGGAGTTGTGGCATGACTTGTTCTGATATGACTTAGTGGGGAAATAATAGTATATACATGTCATATTTCCTTAAGGCGAGATCCCATACTCTATAAAGTTAGCGCCTAGGTGATGCCTTATTGGGCGAGGACCCTATCGTCGCCCTTATTTGATACTTTCACAAATACAATATTACACACTCCTTCAAGTATGTGGACTTGTAAAAGGGATAAGTGTTTAAGGCTTGTTTCAGGCGTTGTCTCGTGGTATGGGGGGTCTTTAGAAAAGAGACAAGTCCCTTATTTTTGAGTGAGTCCCCAAGTTTTAAGGCGACCTTCTTAATGGGAGGATAATTCTTCAACTTGAGGGTGAGTCCCTTAGCTGGATGTGATCTTCTTAATGGGAGGTGAATCCCTCAGCTCGAGGGTCAGTCCTTCAATTGGAGGTGACCTTATTAATGGGAGGCGGGTCTTTTTCATATTGGTAAGCTTCTTAGTTGGGTATGAGTCACCTTCCCTTTTCCAAATTTCTCTTGATAAACCAAACGTTAGTGGAAGACGTCAAAACGTTAGTCAATTATGAAATCTTGAGTGCTTAGAAAAAAGGGCATGGGTAAAATTTAATGTAGCTAATGATGGTTTCCTTGGGAAACTAATATTACCCCTTTTTATTACATGTGTCCTCTAGGTGTAATAAATTTTTCACTCCTCATGGAATTTACTCCCTTGAGTGAGTATATAACTTATATAATTTGACTTCTATAAAAAGACTCGTTTCATTGGTTAAGGACATTTTTTTCCTTCTTCCTTCAGATTCTCCCTTTTTGATCCCTCATAAAATATGTTATTCAAGCACAAAACCTTGGAGAAGAAAAAAGAAAATGTGGCGAAATTCATTCTTTCTCTTAGGACATAAACATTGTTATTCTTTCCTTTTTCCCTTCTTCTCACCTGAAGTTAACGCCTAGAAGGAACATCAAACATATTCATGTCTGAGACATAGCGTCCCTATAATCCAATTTTGACATGATAAGCAGGTTTTTTTGGGGCATTGAGTTTTCCAGTACGGGGCATGAAGAGGATGTGGTCTTGGAACCTTGTTTAGAAATAGGGAGAGCCAACATGAACATTGTCGGTGAGACCTTTGTTCCCTATTTTTATATTTACTTGCCTATTATTCAGAAGTTAGGGGTTCTGATACCTTCATCCTCTTTTGAGGCATACTTTTTGACGGATATAAACGTCTCCCCATCCTAGATTACTCCCAATGTATGGGGCATGTTGAGGGATTTTCAAATAATCGGCTATAACTTGGGGGACTCCTTCCACTGTTTGGGTGTTTTTCTCATTTTTTACGATAAAGATTCTTTCTAATAGTGGATGGATAACTCTGTGTGATGTACTAGGTAGGAATTTGTTGGAACCTTATGCAAGCTATTATGAGGATTTGAAAGATATATTTGTGCGAGTTAGGGGGCGAGGCGGCGCCTCTCTGGTGACCACTAGGCGACGGGAGTCTATCGTTTCCCTCTTTTATGGATGCCAAATCCCCAACTTATCAAAGGGATATATACAAGTTCTCTTTCCCCTATTGAACAAGAGATGGTCTAGATTCTAAGTTGAATCTGACCTTTAAGCTCTTGTACTCTAATTACCCAGCACGAGAAGATGGCAATGGGGTAAAGAAGTATTTGGGTAAGCTTTATGGGACGATAAGAACCTTTTACCTTAATCCTCCGTTTAACACCTTATGTATTTATATCTGATCGCGACTTTATGAGTCGAATTTGGGGTACAGACTGCAAGTGCACAGTTCTATCGCGTAGTTTTAAAAGATATCGATCCCACAGGGACTTATGAATCGATATACCGTTTTCTAAGGTTACTTCGTAAAGCTAAGGCGGATAATACTTCGATTGTTTGGGGGAAAAGTTAAAACTAAAATAAGATCTAAATTAAATATTAATTAAACGGATATCGGTATGTAGTTCGTCGTAATTAGGGAATCAAATCTTCGTTGGTTTCTTGGTTTTAAAATAAATCTTTTCAGTAAACACTATTGATTAAAAACCTTTTCTCAAACTCTCGCTCTGTTGAATAGACCATGACTTTAAATTAACGTAGCTGTCACTTATTAGTTAAGTCCAAAATCACTTTTTGAAAACAATAGAATCTATAGAAACTCTTTTTAAGAAAACACTAATCGTTTAAACACCCTTGTCTCAAACTCTCGCTCTGTTGACTTAGATTATATAATTAAATTCAAATGCTTAACTCTCGTCCTCACATTCAACCTTTAAAAATACTTTTTGAAAAAGATTAGAATTTAATTAACTCTAAAAATTGCTTTCGCCCTGATCTAGAATTAATGTCCAATTTACACTGTCCAGTTAAAAACTCAAACTCTCGTTCTATTGATTTTAACTTCTTTATGTCTTTTACTTTCGTACAAAACCTTGTTATTAAACCTGTAAATTGAGACCGTAAAAAGAGTGATTTTATTTTTAAATGTAATTAAACCAACTTAGTTTTGATTCCTTCATTCCGCTTACTCTACATACCGATACCTAAATAAATTAGCCAGACATACTAAACAGATCTAAATAATCAGCATGCATAAATAATTCCATCTCAGGCAGATAACATAAATAAACAATAAAATAAAGCATATATAAATTAAAGAACCTGAATAATTTATAGCAATCTTGAACACTCCACCACAGACCGGTTGGATTTGTTCTTGAATTCTTCAATCGGACAGGAAAATAAAAGTGAAGGAATAAAAATCTAGGGTCTAACGTAAGGTTAGATCTAGTAAAAGGTACACAATAGTTTCCGGTGTAGAAACTATTGTGCGAAAAATTAATTAAGTGCTGAAAGATTAACTGGAAAGGAAAGTAAAAATAAGAATTGCAATTAAATAAAGCAAAAACAGTAAAGGAAAAAATAATGATATGCTCGCACGGCTGGAAGAAGAAAATTGAACTCAGTGGCTAAAACGGCGAAGAGGAGAGAACTCGTAGGGTTTGCCAAAAACTACTATTTATATTGGTCACTTGTTGTAACTGTTTCCAAAGGTCTTCCGCGTAAAGGGTCTTCACGTTGCAAATGGTCAAGCGTAACAATAGGCCTCCACGTCTTTGTTGCGCTTCTGAAGCCAAAAATATAGGAGAATGGTGTGACGTCCGTCACACCATGTGTTACGCTCGTAACACAAGTGGGCAAAGCGTGAAGCTCGTCACAGCATGTGTGACGCTCGTCACAGGCGCAGCGCCTGTGCTTTTGGGCTGGGCTTTGGCTTTTGATATTTGCTTCTTTTCATTCCTTTTTGCACCTCCTTTTCTTCCTTTTTCACTTGTGCTTCAAATAAACTACCTGAGATAAATAGAAAGAAAATACCGAGTAATATCGAATAAAATGAAATAAATTGAAGTAAATAATAATATAATTTAATTAAATTGAGTCCTAGAATGTGATATTATTTCATGTTATCAAACTCCCCCATACTTAGATCTTTGTTTGTCCTCAAGCAAAATACAATATAGAACTTGTTTTTAAAATTTTAGCTAAATGAAATTTCAAAACACATATCAATTCGTACTAGGTTGCAAGTAGATTTTGTTTAGAAGCAACTTGAGTTTAATCTTGACATCAACAACTACCGTTACAACCTCAGGTAACCTCACCTTATGCAAACCAGTTCGAGTAATGCCATTATAGCTATCCTAGTTCCTTTACTCTTATTTCACCCGTTTTCATTCTAGCGAAATCACATTAAGCCCTTTATCTTTTCGCGCACATAGTGGAGTAACCGGTTAGTGATTCTGATCCCCTTTTAGCTTGAAGCTCTGGTACATAAGTCGGATAACTTCGTTATTCAGTCCATTGCAAATTGCGGGGGATCGGACCGTAGTCCGCCCTACCAAGTTCAGTACCAGATACCTGCTGAACCAACTCATAATGGATCTTTCATATTATGTTTTTGCATGATCTGCAACCTTTAGATTAAATGATCTGGTAAGGATCACCTAACTTAGTTAGTGCATTTCCTGCTATATATATATATATATTTTTTTTTTATTATTATTTTTATTTTGGGAATCATTCACTTATATTCATCGGCCCTCCACGTAGTTTGCTATTAAGATGGTGCTGACTTCTTGTATAAACTACTCGGGGTTACTATAAAACTAAAAGTTCAAGGACTTGTATAACAGTTGTCTTTCTGATCTAACATGTTGAGGTTTGTTTAGAGCGTTGTTATGGTAATAATTTTTGTCTTAATTTGTCTCAAGTTTGATAAAATAGGCAACCTTTATACTTATTGGGTGTGTTAAAGTTTTGTTATGGCTCAAGAAAATTTTTGAGGGAATAGATAATAGAAATTTTTACACTAGGGACTTAACTTAAAATAAATCTATATTATAAATTTTTTTTATTTTTTTTATTTTTTTTTTTTTATATAAGGGAAATAACAATGAAAAGAAAGGTACATACTTGAAAAAGGGAGAATAGAAAGAACACGGTTTTCCCCCCCATACTTAAATGAAACATTGTCCCCAATGTTTCAAAGAAAAGAAATACAAAAAAAGAAAAAGAAACTAGAGTCAATGCTGCCTTCCGCCTCTGGTTCTTGGACCGGGTGATCGTTGACGTACTTCTAAGTCGTCAAACCTGCTGAGCAATTCAGTGAACCGCTGATCGGTAATAACATTCCTCGCTTCCTGTTGTTGTTGCATCTGGCACATCAGTTGCATCATTTCGAGATTCTGTGCTTGCATACCATCAATAGCATCCATGATGTCGTCGTTGGTTGCAGGCCTTCTTCGTCGACGACGTCGTGAGGATGGACCAGCTGCACCATCGGAAGGGTTGAGCGGGACTGATTGTTGTGCAGGAACCTGATCACCTTGTTCCATCTCTTCAAACTCGTCTGTAGACGGGTTTGCTTGTGCAGGCTCGGTAGCTTCGGGAGCATTCAGATCATAGAGGTGGCGGTTGGGGTTTGTGACATCTGTTAGGGCAATGTTAGGTAGAACAACGCTTGGGACTTCCTGGTTGTTCACCATAAGGTAATATTTTCCGCCTACCCTGTTTTTAATTAGGCGGCTGGACCGACAGTAGCTTATATCCATAGATAGGGGAGGTAAAGATTCTAGGTTGTGGAGTCGGTCCCCTAGGTTCAGGCCAAGTGCTATGGTGGTGATTAATCCACCAATTACAAAAGGTTGACGGCCTCTAGCACATAGGGTGCGGATGTGATGAAATAGGAAGGAGGCAGCGTTTACCTGGGTATCCCTTTGAAAGACGCAGTGGAGGAAGAATAATTCTTTGGCGTTTACTTTGCTGTTGTTTGGTCTTCCAAAGACTGTGTTTTGTAGGATGCGGATAAAGTACCGGATGGTTGGGTTATGTATATGGGAGACAAGGAGCACATCCCAGTTGTTGGTATCTACACTGGATATTTTCCTGAAAAGGTCGAAGGCGTGTATGTGCCACTGGGAATTCGGAGGGATTCTCGGGTGGACTTGGTCTCCTATAGGGAATTGTAGCATGGTGCTCAATTGGTTTTGGGATAGGGAGTATTCGGTGTTGAACGTACGGAAGGTTGCGGTACCGGTTAAGAACTCGTCTTCACCGGTGGGGGTGTTATATGAATAAGAACTTAAAAATTCTAAGGTTAGGGATGGGTAGGTGGGTTGATTATGCGTGCAAAGGAAGGTTAAATCAGTAAGACGGAGCATCCATTCTATACCTTGAAGTAATCCTAATTCTTGTAAACAAGTTAGATCAGGATACCTGGTAGAGGTGACACCTCGTTGTTGGAAACGCTTGAACTGCTCCCTTTGATAATTATCATCTTCGGATCGGAAGATGATATTTCCGAAATTTTGATTTCCCGCCATACTGATGAATGAGTTGGAAGAAGTAATTAGGAAAGAAAAGAAATATATTGGATTGTATAGAATTGTTGTGATGTAGGAAGAAAGGTATGATGGGTATTTATAGGAAAAAAAAATGAAGTTGGAAGGGAAGTGGTTGAAAAGTAAATAAATGTGGGTTAATGTGAATAAATGGGGAAGGTAAAAAGGTGAAATGGTGTAACGGTAGTCTCTCCAACGGCTTGTAACGTTCACCTAGTCTGAAGGTGTTACGCTCGTGACAGGGGCGTTACGGGCGGCACAAGTACTTGGTGTGACGACCGTGATGGCGTGTGTGACGCTCGTCACACAGTCATCTTGGCACGGGTTACTGATTGCGTTCTTTATAATAATTATAGTAATTTATTTTTATTATTTTGTTTTGCTTCAGATTATTTTATTTGGCTATTTAAATTTCCCTTCCATGCTATTCTACTTTGCATAATAGTGCATAAATATATTTTTCTTTAATAAGTTATGTAGGCAGCAACAGTAGAGAGCATTATTGATAGATATTGCATAGTTCATAGTAAAGTAAAATAAATCAATAGCTTCATAAAATAATCATAATGTAACATTGGAGGACAAAAGCAAAAATGCGAAAGAAAACATATACGAACATAATTTGAAACAACATAAATGAAAAATCTAACTAAAACTAAATAACTAAGAAAAACAACTTCTATCCATCTGCATAATCTCTGGCCGGAGGAGCAAAGGAGTTAACACGGTTTAGCAACTCGTGGAACTGATTTGTCATACTGCTCATGTATCCCAGAAATTCTTGTCCCATGTTAGCTAACTCTTCTCTGAGGGCGTCCTGTTCTGACATCAAAGCTTGAATGGTGGTGTTATAATCAGCTCCGGGCATATGATGTCTAGGACCGGGTATTTCCGATTCTTCGGTCGGAACAGGTTAAGGGGGAGGATCAATATCATAATAACCAGATGGTGTCTGAGGGTCAGATTCAGCATAAGGGATCTGGTCGTCACAAATCTCATAGTCCTGGATGGATTCAATAGATCTAGCTGGAGAGGGTGTTGCGTTCAGATTGTAGAGCCAGTTATTGCGGTTATGAACACTAGTCCTAGGACTGGGCAAGGTGAATAGGCAAAGAACTTGGTTATTAATTATAAGCTCAAACTCGTCAGACCCTAGGTTTGCTATAAACATAGTGTTGAAGAGGAAGGGTATACTCATAATAGTAATGCCACAAAAAGGGCTTAAGTCAAGCATAGGCTGACGTAATCCGATAGCATTACCAATCATGGTTATCAAACCGCCTATTCAAATTGGTGCTCGTTCGTCTTGGATAAGGTGGTCTAAATTTGCCAACATAAAAGTGGCACCGTTTACTGGACGGTTCTGGGAAGCACAAAATATGATGAAGAGTTCATCACGTGAAACGGTGGTACTGTTTGGCTTCTTCCCAAATAAGGTGTGGGTCAGGATCTTATGGAAATAGCGAAAGGTCGGGTTATGTATGTTTCCAGAGAGAAACTCATGTTCCTCGGGATCGTCATTTCCAGTCAAGCTTCCCCAAAAGTGTTCAAGTTCTCTATATTCAAAAAGTTCTTCTTGGCTCACTGTGAATGTGTCAAAGGAGGTAGGGTTGGTTTCTTAAGGCATTGCGTAGGGTCCGGTGTTATTGCTAAACATTGGTTAAGTTTGTTTTCTACAAGATAGTCAGATGATTTGTCTTTTTCTAACTCTGTTTCTTTTATGCATTCATCGATGATATCCATGAAGTAACATGAATCTTCTATTGCAGGTGCTTTCAAAAATTTGGAAAGAATGAACTCAATTTTCTCTTCTCCTACTTCGAAAGTGAGTCGTCCTCGTTTTACGTCTATGATTGCACCGGCAGTTGCTAAGAACGGTCTTCCCAGTATAATGGGTGTAACTTCATCTTCTCTAATGTCCATAATTATAAAATCGGTTGGAATGTAGAATTGACCTATGCGCACGGGAACGTTTTCAAGAATTCCTATAGGATATCTAACGGAACGATCTGCTAGTTGCACAGACATTTTAGTTGGTCTTAATTCTCCCATTTCCAGTTTATTGCATATGGATAAAGGCATAACACTAATACCGGCTCCTAAATCGCATAAGGCTTTGTCAATGACAAATTTTCCTATGTGACAGGGTATAGAGAAACTACCTGGGTCTTTAAGTTTAGGAGGCATATTCTGGATTATAGCGCTACATTCAGCGGTGAGTGTAACGGTTTCGCTATCTTCAAGTTTCCTTTTATTAGAGAGAATTTCTTTCAAGAACTTAGCATATGAGGGCATCTGCGTAATAGCTTCTGTAAAAGGAATTGTGACGTTTAATTGTTTTAGTAGGTCAACAAATTTTTTAAATTGGCCCGCATCTTTGGTTTTAATAAGCCTTTGAGGGTAAGGGATAGGTGGTTTATAGGGTGGTGGAGGTACATAAGGTTTCTTCTTTTCTATGGTTTCCTTATTACTCTCTTCCTTTTTATTAGGTTCACTTTCCTCCTCAGTTGACTTTTCAGAGTTTTGGTTTTCTACCCTTGGATCAGACGGTCCTTCCACTTCCGTTCCACTTCTCAGTATAATTGCATGAGCGTGGCTTCTCGGGTTAGGTTGGGGTTGTCCAGGAAATGTACCAGTTGGGGCAGCAGTAGGTGCTTGTTGTTGAGCTACTTGTGATATTTGCGTTTCCAGCATTTTGTTATGGGTAGCCAGGGCATCTACTTTACTTGCTAGTTGTTTAATTTGTTCGCCAGTGTGTACATTCTGGTTTAAGAAATCTTTATTGGTTTGCTGTTGAGAAGCTATAAAGTTTTCCATCATGATTTCCAAGTTGGATTTCCTAGGGGCGTTATTGTTAGGTGTAGATGGAATCAGCTTTTGATATCCCGGAGGTATAGCTGGGGCTTGATTTGGAGATTGTCCAGGTGCGTATAAAGCATTATTACTCTTATATGAAAAATTTGGATGATTCTTCCAATTTGAGTTATAGGTATGCGAGTAGGGGCTTCCTTGAGCATAGTTTACTTGCTCCGCTTGGATTCCTGTTAGGAGTTGACAATCTACAGGAGTGTGACCTTGGATTCCACAGACTTCGCAATTCTGAGTTATGGCTACCACGGTGGCTGGAGGTGATACATTTAAACTTTCAATTTTCTGGACCAGAGCATCCACTTTTGCGTTAACATGATCAAGGTTACTTATCTCGTACATGCCAGTTTTCGTTTGAGGTTTTTCTACCATTGTTCGTTCGCTTCCCCACTGATAGTGGTTCTGGGCCATGCTTTCGATAAGTTGATAAGCATCAGCATAAGGTTTGTTCATTAGTGCCCCACCTGCGGCGGCGTCTATTGTTAACCTCGTGTTGTACAGGAGACCATTATAGAAGGTATGAATTACTAACCAGTCCTCTAAACCATGGTGTGGACAAAGTCTCATCATGTCTTTGTATCTTTCCCATGCTTCGAAAAGAGACTCGTTATCTTTCTGTTTAAATCCATTTATCTGGGCTCTCAACATAGCTGTTTTGCTCGGCGGAAAATATCGGGCAAGAAAGACTTTCTTCAACTCGTTCCATGTGGTGACTGAGTTGGAAGGAAGAGATTGAAGCCATCTTCTAGCGCTATCTCTTAACGAGAAGGGAAAAAGACGAAGTCGAATTGCCTCTGAAGTGACACCATTAGCTTTAACAGTATCAGCGTATTGGACAAACACGGATAAATGAAGGTTTGGATCCTCGGTAGGATTTCCAGAGAATTGGTTATGTTGCACTGCCTGCAACAGTGAAGGTTTAAGTTCGAAGTTGTTTGCTTCGATTGCGGGCGGAGCAATACTCGAATGCGGCTCATCTTGCGATGGAGCGGCGTAATCTCGAAGAGCACGAGCTGGTTCTGCCATCTCGGGTATCGGCGAAGGAAGAAGATTTTTGAGATCAGGAAGTTCGACAGGAGGGAGATTGTTCGCAGCACGGTATTTCCGAATTCGTCGTAAGACTCGGAGATATAGCTCGATATCGTTGATTCGTAAGTAGAACGGCTCGCCTTGTGAGCGAGTATGTGGCATACAAATCAACGAAAGAAATAAAAATAAAAAGCCTTAGTCTCTACAGCGTAACAGAAGAGTTACGATATCGACTAAATAAAAGTCCCCGGCAACGACGCCAAAAACTTGATCGCGACTTTATGAGTCGAATTTGGGGTACAAACTGCAAGTGAACAGTTCTATCGCGAAGTTTTAAAAGATATCGATCCCACAGGGACTTATGAATCGATATACCGTTTTCTAAGGTTACTTCGTAAAGCTAAGGCGGATAATACTTCGATTGTTTGGGGGAAAAGTTAAAACTAAAATAAGATCTAAATTAAATATTTATTAAACGGATATCGGTATGTAGTTCGTCGTAATTAGGGAATCAAATCTTCGTTGGTTTCTTGGTTTTAAAATAAATCTTTTCAGTAAACACTATTGATTAAAAACCTTTTCTCAAACTCTCGCTCTGTTGAATAGACCATGACTTTAAATTAACGTAGCTGTCACTTATTAGTTAAGTCCAAAATCACTTTTTGAAAACAATAGAATCTATAGAAACTCTTTTTAAGAAAACACTAATCGTTTAAACACCCTTGTCTCAAACTCTCGCTCTGTTGACTTAGATTATATAATTAAATTCAAATGCTTAACTCTCGTCCTCACATTCAACCTTTAAAAATACTTTTTGAAAAAGATTAGAATTTAATTAACTCTAAAAATTGCTTTCGCCCTGATCTAGAATTAATGTCCAATTTACACTGTCCAGTTAAAAACTCAAACTGTCGTTCTATTGATTTTAACTTCTTTATGTCTTTTACTTTCGTACAAAACCTTGTTATTAAACCTGTAAATTGAGACCGTAAAAAGAGTGATTTTATTTTTAAATGTAATTAAACCAACTTAGTTTTGATTCCTTCATTCCGCTTACTCTACATACCGATACCTAAATAAATTAGCCAGACATACTAAGCAGATCTAAATAATCAGCATGCATAAATAATTCCATCTCAGGAAGATAACATAAATAAACAATAAAATAAAGCATATATAAATTAAAGAACCTGAATAATTTATAGCAATCTTGAACACTCCACCACAGACCGGTTGGATTTGTTCTTGAATTCTTCAATCGGACAGGAAAATAAAAGTGAAGGAATAAAAATCTAGGGTCTAACGTAAGGTTAGATCTAGTAAAAGGTACACAATAGTTTCCGGTGTAGAAACTATTGTGCGAAAAATTAATTAAGTGCTGAAAGATTAACTGGAAAGGAAAGTAAAAATAAGAATAGAAATTAAATAAAGCAAAAACAGTAAAGGAAAAAATAATGATATGCTCGCACGGCTGGAAGAAGAAAATTGAACTCAGTGGCTAAAACGGCGAAGAGGAGAGAACTCGTAGGGTTTGCCAAAAACTACTATTTATATTGGTCACTTGTTGTAACTGTTTCCAAAGGTCTTCCGCGTAAAGGGTCTTCACGTTGCAAATGGTCAAGCGTAACAATAGGCCTCCACGTCTTTGTTGCGCTTCTGAAGCCAAAAATATAGGAGAATGGTGTGACGTCCGTCACACCATGTGTTACGCTCGTAACACAAGTGGGCAAAGCGTGACGCTCGTCACAGCCTGTGTGACGCTCGTCACAGGCGCAGTGCCTGTGCTTTTGGGCTGGGCTTTGGCTTTTGATATTTGCTTCTTTTCATTCCTTTTTGCACCTCCTTTTCTTCCTTTTTCACTTGTGCTTCAAATAAACTACCTGAGATAAATAGAAAGAAAATACCGAGTAATATCGAATAAAATAAAATAAATTGAAGTAAATAATAATATAATTAAATTAAATTGAGTCCTAGAATGTGATATTATTTCATGTTATCAATATCATATCCCTTTTTTGTAGAGGACATGATCGATATTTCGCTTAATAAGAGGAGATAATGTTTGATTCGGATATAGGTCCCACAGCAGTTGGTGTCTTTACCCCCTCCATTCCCAAAATATTTAACTACTGCAGGTGAAAAGCACCAGTACAAGACATCTGATGCTAGTGAAGCTCGCCTTCCCAAGAATCTAAGGCAGAATAAGGGTCAGTCTGAAGAGGGCGAGAAAGCAGGTGGATACTGTAACACCTCGATTTTTAAATTATTTTAATTGAGTTTAAAATATTTAAATAATTTATTGGAGTGCTTTATTGATTTTTGTGGAATTATTTGAGGTTGGGTACATTTATAGAATTTATCACCTTTTTCTTTAATTAAAATAATATAACTATAGAGAAATTATGGGATATTGAAATATGGAGTGGAAAATAATATTATTTGTAGAATTGGTGTGGTAAGAAGAGATTTGTCAAAAATTGAAGTAGAAAAACAGAAATAATGATAATTAATAGATTTTTATTTAATAGAAAAATAGGGAGAGAATGTTGCTGGTACATGAATTTTTTTTTTGAAGAATAGGAGTTGAGAGGCAAGAACAAAATCTAGCTAGAAGAGGATTACAAACCAAAGTCAATCACTTTTCTACAAATTTAAGGTAAGGGGTAGGGATTATTCATCTATGGATATTTTTCACAAATGATAGAGAGGGATCATAACCATATTCCATGTTCCTTTTCCCTTTTTCCATTGACAAGGTTTTAGACCTTGAGATGATTATGTAAACCTCTCTAGATCATTGTGTTGTGATGATAATTTGATATTGTATTAGTTACTGAATTTCATGTGAATTTGATATGTGGAAGTTCTTAGTGGTGTTGTACATGTTAAGGGTTTTAAGGTGATGAATATAATGATAATTTTGTGATAAAACGATGTTAATATGCCAAAAACAAACAAAAAAGCTCTTCACTCATTTTGGACCTTGATTTTGTGAAAGATTTGACGAAGTAGAAGGCTTTTCACTAATTTTGGACTTTGGACTGCAACAGTTATGTTAAGTTTGTTATAGGAATGAACGGAGAAGGCAAGACGAGAAATCGCTTCTATATAAGTCGGATCACAGAAGTTCCCCTATCCATTCCCTTTAAAATAGCTAAGAGAGTCATTGTCGCTTTCAACGGAACCTCTTCCATACTCAAAACTATGACTTAAAACAACAAGATTGAGATTGATTTCCATAAGTTCTTGTCAAGATTCTTATAAATGGTTGATACATAAGAGTCGCTCAATCAACTTCATTCATACTCTATAGTGCATCTCCTAGGTTAGTCATGGTAAATGATAAAGAAAAATAAAACAATTAACAAAAAGAAAAGATTAGAAGATAGTACTTAAATAAGAAAATGAAACGAAAGTAGTTGAAGCAGAGAAATATTGACAATGTGAGAACAATGTGGTCAGGTTTGAGAGGGAATAAAAGTTGTTAAATGTCAAAGTGACTCTTATAAACAAATCAACAACGCAGAACAAAAGAAATGGGAAGTTAAATAATAGACGGTTCACTTAAGTGCACTCGAATGTCCTAGATAGAAGTGTCACGCCCTAGCATATGTACGTAATGCCACGTGTGAAATAACTTGTGAAATGTCTCAGGATTAAATGGACATTTAATGAAGTTATTTCTGCATCTTTCACAGTTAGATGCTTAACTTTTAGAAGACGTTCATGCACCACAACATAGTAAGACCGTTGTTCTTTCACCGAACTCAGTCTAATACCAGAAATACCCAATTTCACCACAGTATAAATAACATCACCGTTATATTTTTCATCATTACTCACTCCTTATATTACATGTCTATCTCATACAGCAAGACCGTAACAGCATCACAACAGCAAAGACTTGCACTAACAAGTAACCATCACAATCTTAATTGAAAAGATAAAAAAAATCTACTTAGATGTGCATAATATCAAACTTTGAAATTTGATTTAGACTTTTAAAAAATACGAGAAATTTGAAATTTCTTCAATAATCTAGTTACCTTAGGTGTACATTGTTTAAATATTAAAACAACACTCTTAGCACAATTTTGATGAATTCAAAATCATGGATATATCACTCGAGTTAGGAATCAACATTATGAACTGATCGAGAGAAAGCCAACACATCATTAGGATCTTGAGCTTTTTCACTACTTGAACTTATGTTGTCACGAATAATCCTTTTGGTCACTTTGTCACACTCCAATTCCCTTTTACATCTATCATCATTGATTTGATTATCAATAATCTTCTTCTTCGATATTCCTGTTGTTTTGTTCTTTTTTTCTACTTTCTCTTTCCTTTCTTTATGTGCCTCCATAAACCTTTATCTTTGTTATTAAAAGTAAATTATACAACAATAACATGCATCAATATATATCATCACCAGGTTCATTGCATTTATATAACTATCTATGAATTTATAGATGATTTTTTGAATGGATCATTTATATGAATATATGCATATACATATGTCAAGTATTGGAACGTTGAAGCTGCTATGTGTCTCTTGTTTGTTTGTTTTCATGGTTACACACCTAAGGTCCTGAATTCAACGATTATATGTTAGGTTGTGAAAGAACAAGAAAAATATGACTACACGTGTCAAATCCTTGAATGATGAATATACTATATGTCTCTTCCTTTTTTTTTGGAAGGTGATAATCACACACGTCTAGCCACTTGTTGACAATATAATATGGATAAGAGAGTGACTCATCTTGACATCAAAACTCAATTTGTATCGATGCAGGTAGCCTCATAACGATATATATATATATATATATATATATATATATATATATATATATATATATATATATATATATATATATATATATATATATATATATATATATATATATATATATATATATATATATATATATATATATATATATATATATATATATATATATATATATATAACTTGAGTTTGAGAAATACCTCCAAAACAAAAAATATTGCATCCATTTATAAGTTATAACCATATTATTGGGGGAGTTTAGCACTCAACTCCTTGATGCATAAGAATGAAGAAAAATGAAGAAGAATTGAGAGAAAAAGAGAGAGAATGGAAAATGTAATTAATTATTTCAAAATCTCAAATTTAAAATTCTGTTAGAAATTGCTACTACCTTTTGGTTTTATACAATAATTCAAACTCAAATGCACACTAAATGCAATCGAAATACAAATGTAAACTCAAATGTTAAATGAAATGAAAACTAACTTGAATTTGAATTGCATTACATTTAACATCATCTCTTAACTCATATTCAAGATTAAAAATCAACAACACCAATTTTATCCCATAAATTGATGAAGTGTTAAGTTTTTATCGCCTTGGTCATCACATCTGCAAGTTGCTTCTGACTACTACAGTGAATAATCTCAAGCATTCCATTCTGAACTTGATTACACAAAAAATGATGCTTAGTATCAATGTGCTTGTTTCTTCCATAAAACGTTGAATTCTTGACAAGACTTATAGTTGATTTGTTGTCAATCTTCAACTTGACATGTTTGCTCACCTTGAACTTCAGTTCCTGCAGCAAACTCATCAATCAAACAGCTTGAAAAGCTAACAAAGCACCAACTATGTATTCAACTTCACAAGTTGACAGAGCAACCACTAGTTGCTTCTTGGAACACCAAGAAATGGGAGCTCCTAGATACATAAACATGTATCATGTAGTGCTTCTTCTGTCTATTTTGTCCCTACACCAGTCAAAGTTTGAATAGCATATCAGTTCAGCATCATCTGACACTATAGATGGAAACAAAGTTATATATCTCATAGTTCCTTTTACATAACTCAGAATCTTGACTGCAACTTGGCAATGTGACCACTTTGGTTTCCTCATAAGCCTACTTACCATTCCATCTGCATAACATATGTCAAGCCTGTTGTTGCACTGATATCTTAGACAGCCAACTAATTGTTTGAAGGTTGTAACATCTACATCCTCACCATCGGTATCATAGTCCAATTTATGATTTGTCTCAGCAGGTGTGACTACTGACTTATAATTCATCGGCTCAAATCTCTTCATCAGCTCAAGTTCATACTTCAGTTGGTGCACAACGATTCCCTTTTCAGAGTGGAGAGTTTCCATCCTAGAAAATATATCATGTTTCCAAGGTCAATCATATCAAATGCATTCATCAATACCTTTTTGAACTTGTTTATCTCAATGGTACAGCTCTTTGTTAGAAGTATGTCATCCACATAAAGACACATCAGAATCACATTACCTTCAGAGGTATGATACATATACACACCATACTCCATTTCACATTTCTTGAATCCCATATGTTTGAAAAATTAATCAATTTTCAAATTACAGGCCCTTGGAGCTTGTTCTAGTCCTTACAAGGCTTTATGCAGCTTGTACAACATCCCTTCTTTTTTCTTTTTCACAAATCTAGAAGGTTGTAACACATAAACTTCTTCTTGCAATGGACCATTCAAAAAAGTTGTTTTACATCTAAATGTATCAGAGGTCAATTCCTATTTCTATCTATAACAATAACTAATCGTATGGTTTCTTTTCTAGCTACAGAAGCAAACACTTCAAAGTAGTCTAAATCATACTTTTGTAGGAATCCTCTAGCTACTAACCTTGCTTTATGTTTGGCAGTTGAACCATTTAGATTCAGCTTTATCTTAAAAACACAGCTCGCATTGTTGGTTTTCTTATTCTGGGGTAGAACAATCAACTCACATGTCTTCTTTCAATAGCCTCAAGTTTTTCCTTCATGGAGTTCACCCACACCTTCTTCTTGAGGGCCTCATTGATGTTGACAGATTTATAGTCCACTATCATGGCACTCTATATGACTTCCTCTTCAGATTCAATCTCAGTATCATGTTGCAATTCAAAGTATGTAAGTCTCCTTGATATCTATCTAACTCTATGGCCTCTAGATCTACGCAAGTCATTCTTGTGAGCTCATCCACAAATGACACAAAGTGCTTGTTTCTTCAAAGTGAAGGCACCTCAAATGGCTCACGTACATCAGAATCCACCACACCCAAAGTATGAGTTATTCTTTGAGGAATTTATAATGAGAATGGCAATCTTGATTGCTTACCTCTCATTCATATATCATATGATTTCTCTGGTGCCACAATCTTTAGAATTCCATGTACCAGATTCTTTGAACTCAGATTCCTTAAGCTTCTGTAGTTCATATGCCTCAATCTCTTGTACCACAACTCACTTTCCCTTCAAGATTTATCGCACTAAGGATTAAGTGTCTTTTGTTGCAATCTTCACTTTGAATGTTTTGTTTCTTCCCAGTTTAGACTACATAATCATCTTTTGATTACAATCATAGAACCTCAAGAGACTGTCCTTCGTGGTTACTGAAAATCCTTTTTTCAATCAGCTGACATACACTCATCAAAGTGCTATTAATGCTAGGAACATACCATACATCCTTAATTAATACAATTTTGCCATTGCTCAATTTTACTCTGACATTTCTCATTCCTTCAACATTCAGATACTCATCATCCGCACATCTGATCTTGGTCTTTCTACCATAGTCAAAATCAATTAGCCATTTCTTGTTTCCAGTTAGGTGATTTGAGAAGACAATGTCCATATACAACAAGTATACCATTATTCCACCTACATTCTCAGATGTCATCAATAGCGTGGGTTTATCATCAGAATCTCCTCTGGCTATGTTGGCTTCTTCACCCTTGATAATCGTGTTCGACCAATAATCAGTAGCAAAATGGCCAAACTTGTTGCAACTGTAGCACTGAATTTTTCTCTTATCAAACTACTTATTTCCCTTCTGAACATTCTTATGTTTCTTCTCATCTGATTGGAGAGTTCTTACTTCTGAACACCACCGTCATACTTTGTCTTGTTCTCTAATCATGCTTGCTTCTGATTCTTCTTGACAAAAGAAACCTTCAAAGTCTGAGCATTCAGACTCTGTTATGTATCCCTTTTTAGAATTTCTTTCAGTCAAACACAATTTTTATGTCTCTAAACTACTCTAAAGTTCTTCAATTCTCGTGGTGTTAGTGTCTTTAGAGTATTTTATGGCTACAACTATGTAATCAAACTGAAGAGTAAGTGATATTAGTACATTTTCAATGATTACTTGTTCAAAGAGAATTACGCCACAAGACTTCATCTCATTTGTGATCATAATCACTCTTGAGATTTAATCAGGCGCATTCTCATTGTTCTTCATGTTGAGATTCTCATATTGCTTGCATAGGGACTGCAATTTTACTTTCTTCACAGATGCATCACCACCATAGCATCGCACCAGTGTATCCCACGCCGCCTTCATCGTCGTCGAATCAGCAATCTTCTCAAACACCTTTGTATTTACACATTGATGGATATAGAACAATGTCTTATAATCCTTCTTCCTTGTTTCACATTACATATTTCTTTGCGCTTATGTTGCATTTTTTGCAACTAGGAGTAACCGTCATTGACAAGTTCAAGAACATCTTAAGCTCCAAACAACACACACATCTGAATTGACCACCGGTTCTAATTCTTTTCGTCGAATACTAGAAGCTTTATATTCAAGTTATTGTTTATGTCGTTCATCTTCGTTCTTCTGAAAATCACTTATTCTCACCAACACTCGTGTTTAACAAACCCTGAGAATCAAGATTTGTGATTCTCTTCGATTTCGAAATTCAATTCAATATGAATTTCAAGAACGAAATCAATCACACACCTCATTACACCCGTGTTTCCCGTGAATCGGAATCGAAGCTCTAGATACCAATTGTTGGAGTTTAACACTTAACTCCTTGAAGACAAGAATGAAGAAGATGAAGAAGAATTGCATAGAGAAAGAAAGAGAATGAAAAACGTAACTAATTGTTTCAAAATCTCAAATTCACAATTTTGTTACAAATTGTAACTACCTTTGGATTTTATACAATAAACCAAACTCAAATGCACACTAAATGCAACTGAAATACAAATACAAACTCAAAGTTTAAGTGAAATGCAAACAAACTTGAATCTGAATTACATTACATCTAACAATTATCACTGTTAGGAAGAAAATGAGTATTTTTTTCGTCCCATTTTGACTTGTTCTGGAAAAATTTATAAAAAAATTAGATGAAAATGGACGATTTCCGTTTATTTCTCAAGTTTCTGTTTATTTCTCAAAAAAATATATAAAGCAAAGTGTGGCGAGTCCGCGGATATTTTAACTTTTAAACTCAAAAGTTTTAAATTGTATGTTATAGTCTGAGTAAAAAAAATTATAAAGAAATAGAATGAGATAAGAAAGACATATTGAAGAGTACGGAAATAAAATTTTGGTTTCCACCGCAAAAAATAAACATTGTTATTCAAAAAAACGGTTAAAGTCATATATCATTCTTTTAAAATTATTTGTCTAATTTATTTATCATTTTATTTACTTTTAAATATATTAAAATTTAAATTAATATAATAAATTACAAATGGTAAAAAAAAACCTTGCTTATTTAATGTCTTTTTTCAATGTTCCACCCAAGTTTTTAGAAAACTTGATATGATATAATTATTTTTAAGAACACTTTTGGAATATGGTTTTAAATAACTCATAAGTTTTATCATTAAATATGCTTCAAAGTTTAACTATGCAGCCCATAAAATTTTAGAAGAAAACATATTATATAATTTCCAGTTGGTTGTTACTCAAGACAACTAATTAGGAAAGTAGTTAGAAGTAGTTGGTTAAGTAGTTATGATAGTTACAAGTTGTTAGTGGATGTAATCGTACAAAGTCAATCTTTCATAACTATGTTATTCTTAAGATCTCATTATTAAGCATCTTGTGTTGATCTGTATTGATTAATGAAGAAGCTTTTTTTTCATTTCATGGTATCTAAGAGAGTTTTACAAGTTTCAAATGAAACTTGATTGTTCTTGATTTTTTTTCTCTCGACCCCTGCAGTTGTCTGATTGATATTATTTTTGTGTTCGTTCTTTCCTGCTCTTGTTAACAATGGTGGGAAGAAACCCTCCTGCAACAAATCCAACCTCAGAGTGATTTTGTGTTCTATATGCATCATAGTGAGGGTCCTAATTCAGTTACAGTTGCAACCAAACTTGATGGCAACAATTATGCAGTGTGGAGCATAAATATTTTTTTTTTATTTTTTTTTGGTATTAATTTAAATTATTTATATAATAAATTTTATAATATCTTATAAATGTGTGATAAATATGACAAAATTAATACCTAATAATAATATAAAATATAACATCAGTAAAATAAAGTATGGCGAAAAATAAATGAATTTATAAAAAGAAATAATCAAGTTTTTCAATTTAATTTCCAAAATAATCACTAATTCAAATTATTTACTAATATAATTATGTTTCATGCACCCCTAAAGCATGCGCCAATTGGACTGACGCATGCATGTTATCATTGAACATGTGCGTCAATATCATTGGCGCAAGTATGCAAGTGAAGTCAATGCAA
Source organism: Lathyrus oleraceus (assembly GCF_024323335.1). Taxonomy (NCBI): domain Eukaryota; kingdom Viridiplantae; phylum Streptophyta; class Magnoliopsida; order Fabales; family Fabaceae; genus Lathyrus; species Lathyrus oleraceus. The sequence goes on along the minus strand of NC_066579.1, from coordinate 365,040,191 downwards.
TTGACGCATGCTTTACTATATCAAGTGTATGCGTCATTGTATATGGCGCATGTTTTCTATATTATTTATTTATTAAAATTTTATATGTTATACTTATATAAAATTGAAATAAAATAAATAAATAGGTAAATGAAAAATAATTATTAATATTATGATGTAAAGTTAAAATACATAACGATTGACAAAAAAATCAATGATCCTCCCGATTGAAACGTCTCATGTTCCACATCCCGGTGCATTAGGCTTTTCGGGGTCCCCCACCATTTTTCTGAGGTGTTTGGGGTCTTTGAGTGCTGACATAGTGCAACGGTGGCTGATGTGAAGGTCCGGTGGAAGGTCCAGTGGTATTTCATAAATTTATAATCATGTATGCTCAATAGTTAGGGGTGTTGCCGCCAACGGCGCTGTCGTAATTGAGTTCGGTGCCCATGTTGTCGTAGTTGGGCCATTGTGGTTGGGTTGTTTGTGAACGGTATGGTTGCCTGAATTAGGACATTGGATCATTTTGGAAATGAAGCAATGGTTCATGTGGTGTAATAAAGTCAAACAATGGTTGGGCTTTGTGGCTATGGGATGTTTGGGTGTTCATAAGTAGAGGGCTATGATGGCATGAGGTTGAATCGTATAAATCATTCGAGTTATAGATAGATGTGGTGGTTGCGTATGGTTGTTGGTGGTTAGGATTTGGTTTCTGGTTATAATTTTGGGTGTGTGACATGAATTGGTTGTGAGGTTTGGTGGTTGGTGGTTTGATGTATATGGTGGGGCGATGGTGTGAGGTTGGTCATTAGATTTGGGTGGGTTGACATTGTTCTTGGGCTGGGATTCGTTGTTGGGTGTATGATGACGAAGTTCGTTGACGTGGATCAATCAAATACCCTGGCTCAGATATAAACGGTGGTGTTGTAACCGACCTAAACCATGTCATATAATGTTGAGTTGGTCTAGCATCATGTATGATTGGTTCGTTTAAGATATGTTGTCGTCAATTCCTCCAATGACGACACATCTCTTTTGTGAAGTCTCTCCAATCGGAATAATCTCATTGGTCATCGACTCTTTGTTTATGTCAATCTTCCAAACACGTCGGAGGTTCTGGAATTTGTTGTTGCATGCCGAACTGCAGTTTCACACGGTCACTCTGGTGCAAATGGAGTTCAGTGTTACAGTCTGGGCAGTTGTTCATTGATGCTTCAATGAAATTCATTAAAGAGGAAGTTGTCAAAGTTAACAAACATTTGGTCACAGTTTTTGACCGTACTAAAGGTTGGTACAATGTTGTTGAGTCAATGGATCACAATGAAGGCATGTCGAGGGGACACTATCGAGTGGAACTTGATAGAGGTTGGTGAGACTGCGGAAAGTTTCAAGCATTTCCTATATCCTTCCAACTTACTATCTGACGTTTACAAAATCATAAACATTTGCAATGTTTACAAAATTAACTTTTCGGTGGTAGCAAAAGAGGATTAATGGTCTGCATATCAAAGAGGCATTCTCTGGCACAATGAAATAATGCGATGAAAGAAAAAAGACCGCCCAAACAGCACCCGTATTCGAACCGAAATGGATACGAAGAACAAAATGGTTAGGTTATGTAGTTCATGTCGTCAGCCCGATCATAATCGTACAAATTGTCCCAGTGTTGGACCAAGCATAACAACATAATTTTAATTGTAACCCTTTTCCTTTATATTAAAAACAACATTCATTTCATATGATAAGCAGAACAAATACAATAATTAAACAACAACACAAGCAACTATAACAAATAAAATAACATCACAAACAAATACAACACATAAACAACATAATTATGTGATTCCAATCATCAAAATAATTTTGTGAGAAGTATACATCATCATGTGAACGTCTCTGTCAGTTTTAACATTCACCTAGAAACGAACTTCTCCAGTTTGGTTGAACGTGGTATCAAGTTATTGAATTCTTCTAATCCTTTCACCCTCTGCAATTTCTCCATCTAACCAGCAGTTCAAGATCTTGTTAAGATGTTCGAATATATTTACATTACAAAGTCGGATCTTCATCGGAGGCTATACTGCTGAAAAAATTAAATTGGCATTTCTCTTGTGAATATAAGGACACATATATGAATATGAAGACAATTTAAAGAAAAATGGAAGGAGAATGAAGAAAAATGGAATGAGATAGTAAAAAAATATGTGAAAAATTATGGGAGGATGATGCTTTATTTATAGATGGAATGATGGAGCAGTGGCCATATGCATTGGCGTGTACATAGAGTGGATTATACATGCGCCATTCAGGGCCGGCCCAATCAATCTGGAGGCCCTGTTTTAATTTAATAAATAGGCCTAAATCTAAAATATATATATAATTTAATAATAAAAAAATACACTAAAAATTCAAAGTATTGTTTAAACTAATAATATCTTTTTATACAATATAAAGTTTCTAACTACTTAAAAAGAGCCTTCCTCCTAACACTTTTTGAAGCAAATTCATCAACCAAATCCTCATATTTTACTGTCTCCAAAAGATCATTTTCAACTGCTATCAACGCCAATCCGTTAAGTCTTTCTTGTGACATGGTAGACCGCAAGTAAGTCTTTAACAACTTTAATTTTGAAAAGCTTCTTTCTGCAGAAGCAACTGTCACAGGAATAGTCAACAAAATTCTATATGCAATAACTGTATTAGGAAAACAATCCAAGCCTTTTGAAAATAATAATATATCAGTAGGTCTTATGATTTCTTCAGGCAACATTTGTCTTAGTAACTTTAATTCCTCAAAAAATTCATTCCCGTCAATGTCAGATTGCTCATTATGTTTCAGTACTCGTTCAAAGTTACTACAAAAAGACTTCAAAGTTGCATCATCCAATGATTGTAACTTGTGAGAAGTAAACAAGAAACCAAAAATACTTTCATACTCTTGGTATTGCTCAAATCTCTTATTAAGAGAAACAACAGCTTGATCAACAAGGTAAAGAAAATAATTAACCCTGAAAGATTCCTCTTCAGATAGCTCGACTGCTGGTGTATTCAAATTCTCATCAAACTGTCTTTTTCTTTTAATTATACGCCTTTGAGGAAATATTGGAGCGATATTCAATTCAACCGCAATTTCCTTAGCATTAACCAATGCCTTATGAAAACCTGTTTCTCTATATCCTTCAAAAAATGAAATCAACTCCTTTATTTTTTCCATAGCAACATCAATAAGCATATCCTTTTCCTGTAAAAGCTTGCTAACAAAATTAATTGCAGATAATATTTCAAACCAAATAATTATAGCCATCAAAAATTCAAAATCACCAAGCTCATTAGTTGCTAAGGATTTAGCTTCATTTTGTATCTTAGGATCGAGATCATGTTCTGACACTTCAAGTAAAGCTTCTGTAAAATCTGACATTTGAGTTCTTATAGCTTTGACACTTTCAACACGACTTTCCCAACGAGTGGATGATAATGATTTTGGAGTCAACCCTTTTACATTATCTTTCAAAATTTGCCATCTCTTTGTTGAATTAGCAAAAATTGTGTAAATGCGTTGAACAACTCCAAAAAAATTCCTAGCTTTATTACAAGAGTTAGCCATATCACACAATGTCAAATTAAGACTATGACAACCACAAGGAGTATAAAAAGCTCTTGGATTTATGTCTAAAAATCGCTTTTGTACACCTTGATGTTTTCCTTTCATATTTGACCCATTATCATAACCTTGTCCTCTTACATCAAATAGGTCGAGACCAAGTTCTTTCAATTCATTTTGTAAAACATCAAAAAGCCCTTGACCAGTTGTATCATTCACATTCAAAAATCCTAAAAATGATTCCTCAATGCTAATAGAAGTTGAAGAAACATCCACATATCTTATTATCAAAGACATTTGCTCTCGGTGACTAACATCCGGAGTACAATCAAGTATTACTGAGAAATACTTTGCTTGTTTGATTTTTCTAATGATTTCAATTTTAATTGCAGAACCAAGTAATGAAATCAACTCATTTTGTATTTTATGTCCAAGATAATGAGTGTGAACTTTTTGAGTTGTAACACGTCTAACATGTTCTTGGATAATTGGGTCAAATTCAGCTAACATTTCAATCAAACCCAAAAAGTTGCCATTGCTATCTTCGTACAACTTTTCCTTAGAACCACGAAATGCCAAATTATGTTTAGCAAGAAATTTCACTATTGAAATAACTCTTTTTAAAACATTTTTCCAGTGATCCTTTTCTTTCTCAATTAATCTTTGAGTCGTTTTATCAATAGTTTGAAATTTCTGCAACCTTTGACGATACTCATACCAAGTAGTCATATTCTTAACATGTTCCATGCCTAACTCGTGCTCTTTAATTCTTGCACCAACATGTGACCAATCACTATAACCCTCATTTGCTAATTGTCCCCTACCAATCCCATTTTTTAAAACTTTACAACAGAAACAAAATACTCTATCAAGCTCTTTTGAATAAACAAGCCAATCTCTATCACACTTCTCTCCATTTGCTAAAGCTCTAGTATACAAATTAGTCGTAAAGCGTCGATTCCAATTATCTCTAGGACCCCTCACAATAGAATTATCCCGTTTAGGCCCTTTCATAACTAATAAATCAATCATTTTAGGTTGAAGACGATCCCAATTTCTTGGATCAAATATATCGTAATCAACATCATCATCATCATCATCATCATCATTAACTTCCTCAAGATTATCATCATCATTATTAACTTCATCATCGATAGGTACACTATCAGCATTATCATTTTCAATAGGCACACTATCAACATTATCATTTTCAATGGGCACACTATCAAGAATTTCAACATTAGTATTATCAACATAATGACTTTCATTTGGAACTTGTGGTTCTTTTATCAAAAATTTATCAAGAGCTCCTGCTTGAGATTGAATTAACTCTTCAATTTTTTTCCTTTTCTTACGTTTATCATTTCCACATTCATACTTTCTATTCTTAGGAGGCATAATAGGAGGCATAGTAAAAAAAAACCTGGAATATCTCACAATGTCTTGTGTCCGCCAATGATCAACTCTGCAATATTTACTAGCAATCGATCTATTTGTAGCCTCGTTGTTAAATTAAGTTCCTACAATAAATTATTAATTAGTGCAAGCAAAAATAGTACCAGAAAAAAAAAAACATGTTTGTAATCATCATAAAATGGGATTATTAATAATACTTTAATTATATTATCACTATTTTTACTAACACTACTATGAAATATACAGAAAATAAAATGCTCCAAAATTAATTATTTTTAATTTTATCTTACTGTTGTTGATATTTTCTATTACAATTAATTCTAAATTTTAGATTCTATCATAAACTATTGTCTATTGAGATAATTGAATGAGTCACACACATAGAAATGACATACTCTTGACACAACAATATAAAAAGCACTTCTTTGACAGCTTGCAATCTTTCTATCACACTTCTTTGACAACTTGCAACCTTTCTACTTTTCAATTAGTTTTTAATATGAACTAATCAAAACTCAAAAGTATAAAGTAATAAAAAAATACAAAATAATCTCATAACTCATTATTCTACTTATACCATTTATTTGACAGCTACTACTCGGCACTCACTATTCTCTATTCATTTCTCCATCTCTATTCTTTTCTTCTTTCTTCTTTGAAACCTAACTTAACCCATTTCTTCTTTTCTTTTTACAGTAAAATTAACTCAACCAATTTTAGAATTTTAGGAGAAAAAAAACACAATAGAGCCATGGGAGAAAGAATCATAAACCAAGAAACACATACAAGTTTCTATCTATGTATGTTCTTTCTTTAATTTTATATTTTTTTTCTTTCAAAACATGATACATGAAGATAAACTACTTTGATTTGAACAAACTTACCGATTAAACTGCACTGCCGTCGTCTCACACTCTCACCGTCGCCGTTTTGTTTTTTTCTTTCTAATATTGTTTTGTTTTTGGTTTATTATGTGATGTATATAAACAACTTTGTTTTGGGTTTCTTTAATGCCGACGTTTCATTTTCCTTGGCGTCTTTTCGGTTTTAGGTTGCGTTTGGAATGAGGAAAAATAATATATATTTTAAATTTTTTCATATTAATTAGATTTAAAAAAAAAAAAATAGGCCCCCAAAATTTTGGGGTCCAGTTCCATAGAGCCTGTTGCGCCTGTGAAAGGCCGGCCCTGGCGCCATTGCATGTGACGTCTGCACATGCATGCGCTACTACTAGTGACGTTATGATCATGGATACGTCAGTGCATGTAACGCCAATGAATAATGTTTTTATTAGATTTGTCAATACACCTAACACCTATGTTAGATTTTTTGAAAAAGTAACTATTTTTATAAATATTTTAAATAATAATTATTTTAGAATTTTAATTTAAAATTTTAATTATTTAAAAAAAATTGTAGTTATTTATCTCTCTCACACACTTTATTGGTGATGATATATATATATATATATATATATATATATATATATATATATATATATATATATATATATATATATATATATATATATATATATATATATATATATATATATATATATATATATATATATATATATATATATATATATATATATATATATATATATATATATATATATATAATTCTCTCAAATTTCGATAGTAAAATCATCACCGACATTTATAAATAATTTCAAACTATTTTTTTCTATTAAACTCATCTCTAATCTTATTTACACTCTCCTCGTCTTTGTAACAAATTGATAAAATAATTGGCTCTATTATAGCAAAGAAACAGTATCATAAATAAACAAAGTACTCAAATTAGAAAAACACATTTTCAAAGGCAAGGTGCAAATGAAAGGTATTGTTTATATTTAGTGAGCAATTCCTTCATAAACATATCAAATCAAACCGCCCAAAAATTCACCATTTTGATAGAAGCGAATCTGGCTCATGAGTAATAATATCATTGATTCTTCTGTCAAGATACAAAGGATAGAAAAAACACAAATACGTCATGGATGTCTTCTTGATACTTCTCTAACCAGTATGAAATTTTTCTCTTGTATTTAGATACTATTAAATTTTTACAATATCAACAAATATAATCTTAAAGGGAGAAAACAGATTTTTTTCAAGTATTTTTTTTTAATCTTACTATCTCCGTTTTTTATTATAAATCACTTTAAAAAAATATTTTATATCCTAAAATATAAGTCATTTTATAATATCAATACATCATTAATGATTCCATCTCTTAAATATTTATTGTTCTCTGTTTTCAATTATGTCAATTTATTTTTTCAATACCATTAATGAAGGACAATTTTGTAAAATCATTATGATACGTAAGAAAAGTCAAAAACAACTTATAATTAATAACGGAGGGAGTAATCAATAATATCTAGAAAAAAACACATAAAAAATGAAGAAGCAAAGTATCTATTAGCTGAAGATGAAGTTTTTTTTTATTTACCTCTCACAAGCCATCAATTATGAAACATCATCGTATGAACGTGTTTTATCTAAACCAATGGTTACATACACTAAATGAACGTGTTTTATTTATTTATCACCAATATGTATTTAAGCAGTTATACTTTGGGAGATTTATAATAAAAAAATGAAAAAACCAACTCTGCAGCAGTTATAGACGTCTATCGATGGTAACCATAATTCTCTAAAATAACTGCACTTTTTATTAGTATTCTATTTTTAAAACCAGCGGTATTTGAGTTTTATTTTTAAAAAACACAAACACCATCAATTAATCATATATATTGGATATTGAAATAAGTTTGACTTTTATTTTAAAAATTTATAAAATAATGTAAACGGGTGATGATGATGAATCGATGGTATAAATCTTTTTACACTTACAGTGCATAGTAATTAATCTCTTAAAAATATATTGTATTATATATTTTCCTAAACCTCCGACTTGGATTTTGAGATGTCAAGCAATAGTAATCGACTAATTAGGGAATTTAACTCACAATAACATCGCATCATTCTCCTTTTAAAATAAGACGAAGAATTTGATATTTGCACAATTCGGAATCCATTAAAGGAGACTAATGAGTTAAATTAATATGTTGTTACATTTTTCGTAGGCAATGATAGAATCTGAATGAATGGAGATAGAGAACGAAGAAGATAATGGAAGAAAGTTAGGGGAAAAAAGAAGAATGTCTTAAAATGATAAAGTGAGGAAGTTGTGATGTTTTTTTTATTTTTATATTCAATTGAAATATTATATTAAGTCATATTAATCATGATATTTTGTTGGCATAACTAAAGTTTGGTCTAACTCTTCCTTATAAAACTGGTTTGTAAAGTGATGGATATCATGAATCTTTTTTGGTTTTCAATACACCCAAATCGAATTGAAGTTTGGCTTAACTCATCCTTATAAAACCGGTTTGTAAGGTGATGGATGTCACTCTATATGAATCTTTTCTGGTTTTCAATACACTCAAATCGATAAACTCATGATACTATGATAGAATTGGAGTTTGGCCTAACTTATCTTTACAAAACCAGCTTGTGAAGTGAGAAATGTCACTCTATATAAACCATTTGTGGATTCTATTTTTAACCAATATAGAACTTGAATTTTTTTCATTATAGAAGTTATCACAAAAGAGTTAGGTCCTTTTATCTTGGATTCTTTTCGGTACAAGTTTTCTTTAGACCTAAAATACATGAATGAGACAATCCGTTGATAATAACAAACACATAAAGTTTTTGACTGTCTACTATATTTCTTATATGGACAAACCATACGATGGTTCAGTTAACATTAAAGTCCCAGAAATCAGACCGCATTGGTCTCTTGTACAAACATGTTGAACCAATTTACATAGATATCTTGATAGCAATGGCTCAAGGTCTGATTACCATGTCTCTGATGCAAACTGCATGTCACTAAAGAAATCCTTGTCTGGCGGCATTGGATATTCTTCCATATGCCACTATTATTAGCATAAGTTATTTTTTAAGAATGAATCTGACTTTGGTTTCAATTCCAATGATATTTTAGCATGAATTTGAAAATATGAGAATGATATAGAAATGCATGCTGAACTGCACTATCAGATGAAATTTACACATTAACGTATTTGCAATTCTAAAGAAATTCCATGCAATAACATCCTCGATTGTCCATCAAAATTTTGGAATCTCGCTCTAGTATTTAGAAAATATTAACGCTCTAATACTAAGCAAAAGGCATAACAAAACTCAAGTTATTAAACAAATTAAAACCTTTCAACACTGCAAGCAATGAACTAAATATCTCAATATGCTTAGTATTCAAAATAACACCACAAAAATATTTTAAAGCAAAACTGGAATTAACAAAAACAAAGGTCTGTCTTAAGCAGGATAACTGGATAATTAAGCCTTAGCAGAACCACAGGCCAAAATCTAATTCATCCTTCTAATGAGTTCATTGATGTACTCTTCCCTGTTGCCGGCATCACCACCCTCAACGTAATGATTTCTTTTCTTCTTCATGCCTCCCAAGGGAGCTTTGAGCTTGAAAGGCCATAGGAAGTTGTTTGCCTCTCTGAAGTGAGGTCCAACAGTCAAGATCTCGTGAATCAGATCTTCAATGCAAATGATGCCATGCTTCCCAAGGACCTGCCATTGAAGAAAACAGATGCAACAAAAACAGTTTAAAACAACTATGATAGAAACGCCATAATAACACAGGACATTAAAATTTTCATAGGTCAGGAAAACACATTAGACACTTTCAAGCAATCAGCAGGTCTGTAGCAACACCAGCACTTGTGATTACGTTTAATTAATTCATTCTTTCAAAATTATTATTGGTGTTGATGTGTCAGTGTGTCGGTGACGAGTTTCCGGTGTCCATGCTTCATAGATCAGGACTGCCTCTTAAAATCTTAAATAACTAGCATTCTGACTAGAACAAATTGAACAAAAATTTAGGCCAACATGAGGGTCAATCTCATTCAGGCCAGATAATGCAGATTTCACTAACGTGAGATGGGGGTGATGGAAGGAATCCAATTCAAAGACAGACCTGTTCGATGATAGAGTTGTCAGTCAAAGCAATTCTCTGCCTGTCAACCTTTCCATAGCCCCTCTTGTAGATCAATTCCCTGACACTCTTCAGATTAGGATACCTGAAATAAATTCATAAACTAAGAACCTGCAGAGTAAAAAAGAATGTAACAATATGGACATTAGATACCGAGTTTTTGCATACCCATATGTAACATAAGGCTCTACCCTGTGGAGCATGTTAACGGTGGCTTTGTTAACTTTGAGAAAGACGCCATTAAAGACCTGCAGCCACAAGAAATGAAAGTATAAGGCTACACTTAAATTATTGCACAAATGTTTAAATATTGAATGGAGAATTTGAGGATATGTAGAGAGCCAAATAAAAGAGAAATACTAAATCCAAATAATAAAATTGGTGAATAATCTAAAATTACTCTCTAAGATATCCATCTAACAAAAGAGAACATGCAGTACAGGCCTTACTGCTAAATCAATGCATGGAGATTACACACCACACATTAACTATAGATAATATTCAACTCTCTCCACATGAAACATGATGACAAGTATGAAAATCTAAACAGGTTAGCAAGGATCAAAAGTTCTATGAAATGATCTGAAAATGAGGTAAATGAGGTAAAGCTATATAGCGTGCAAATCCAAGAATAAACAGAAAAACAAATCACACTACTGTAAGTATAGAAAAACAAGATACTGTATTCTAATGCCTAAAATCTCAAGACATTATATTAAACAATATTCAAATCAACTTTAAATGTACCATCTAAATCTAAAAAACAGACAGTATCAAAGAAATACAACTCAAAGCACTAACTTGTAAAACCACACACGCACACATGTCCAATTATCTATGAGCAAACAAACAAATTAATTAAAACTTTAAATGGTACACAGTTAAACTTTGACAATTTTCTAAATGAAAAGTAAAATAGATAATAGCACATCAAGAACACGTTCAACTGCAGGAAGCAATTCATTGAGTGACCAAATAAAAAACAAGCTGATCTTTACCTGTCTCAAACGCAAAAGCTGTAAAATCTTCCTTGATTTTGGGTCCATGGCATTGATACTGAAATTAAACATAATTATAAATTTCATATTAATAAAATGACATTACAAAAACTACATAACTTTTTAAAATTAGGTACTAAACTTCACAACTTAAGGCCTAAACTTTATAAATCACACTTTTACAATGACTAAATCCATTATTTATTCCTAAGTGACATACTATGTTATACCAAAAAAACAATAATAATAATAAGATAAATTACCCTCTGATCCTGACAATGAACAAGAGCTTAGCTTCAGGGTCAACATAAAACCCACCCTTAAGCTTGGCTTCACGCTTCAAGCTAATCAACTCCTTTTGCTGAGCGAAATTGAACAAGTATTGATAAAATAACTATAAAAATAAACGATTGAATTGAAAAAATTAACTCCATTAAAGTTACTGTAATACCTGGTCATCGTATTCCTTAGCGTATTGCTTAGCTCTGCTCCAAATGAGTTTCCTGGTTTCAGATCTCTTCTTCTTGGCTGATTCCTGTTCCTGCTTCTTCACCAAAGCCCATTCCTCGTTCCTTTTCTGCTTCTTCAAAACAGATTCAGGAACCACGGTTTTCACTTCCTCTTTGGCCATTCTACGTATTCAAGAAATGATATCAGAAAACAGAAACAGAGATCGGTGAAAAATTAAGAGGGGAGAATTGAGATAGAGGGATAACACTCACTCTTCTTCAGGTATGAATGTAGACGGCGGAGGAAGCTCTCCAAGCAATAAAATGGAGTGATTTATGAATTAGGGTTTTGTTATTCTTATGGATTTGTGTTATATAGGCTTGTGGGCTTTTCTTTTTTTAGTTTTTTGTTGGGCTTTTACATATCGATAGATCTTATGTTAGCACACTCTTTTTTTACAATTCACATGTCATCTTTTGTGCATTTAAGAAAAAATAATTATCTATACAAAAATTAATGAAATTAATATTGTATTTTTCAATATTGGGACCTATTTCGATAGGTCTTTCATTGCAGCTACGAAGTATTATTTGTTTTTGACGTGAGATTACGGTTGTATCTTTTAGAAAATGTATCGTTTAATTGAGGTGTGTGGGTGTTGTTTATAAATTATCCTTAGCAAAGATTCTAAAATAATGTGTAACTATTTTGATCAACTCGGAACAATTACCCATCAGTCGAGTCTAAGGAACACGGTGCGAACTTAGAATTTCCATAGGTGATGTCAATGTTTATGTTTTCCTTAAGTCTGAACCATTGCGATTACCATTGCGGCCTATCTCCGGGTGGGATATGGATAACGTCTCTTATGTGTGATTTATTGGATATGATCCCACTCGAGGAGACACTAAGTCCCTCAGGCTGAAGTTTAGTTAGTCTAAGCACTTTATGCATAATAACGTATAACTCGGATGATGAGACATTAAGTCCCTCAGGAGGAAGTTTAGTTAGCCTATTTGTATTGCCTTAAATGACGACAAGGACATTCATGTGGAAGCCCAACACTTGTATTTGTATTACCTTGAGAGGAGACAAATACCTTCATGCATCTCTATCAGTTTAACATTATAATTATATCTCTTGACGGCCCTATGTTTGGTGGTGATTTCTTGGGCATGGGCAACTTTTATCAACTCGTCGACCAAATTTGACGTGAATTTCAAGCCTATCTCATTCGCCTCCTCATTGAATTGTGTTCCTCACCACGAAGGCGTCTCAATCTCTACGGACGACATTGTGTCTACCCCCATAGACCATAGAACATAGGGTCTCCTTGGTAGTGGAATATGGTGTGGTATGGTGCAACCATAGTATCTCATGGAGTAGTTCCACCCACAGGCCTTTAACGTCATCAAGCTTTTTCTTGAGTCCCTTAAGAATTACCTTGTTTGTTGACTCCACTTGGTCGTTAGCTTGAGGGTACACCACGCACATGAATTTCGTCTGCATTCCCAAGTCTTTACAGAAGTCAGTAACCATGGTTCTAGCAAACTGGTTCCTGTTGTTGGACACAATGGCCCCAGGGAGTTCATATATGCATATAATCTTCTGCTAGTAAAAATGGCGCACTGTTTTCGTCGTAATCTTGGCTACTACTTATGCTTCCATCCATTTGGTGAAATAATTGACTCTCAATATCAGGAATTTTAACTGACCCAACGCCAAGGGGGTGTTGGTGTAAGCCCTAAAAGCCAATACTTTTGGTACTTATATCGAATTATTTATTAACAATAAAAGGCTTTTTCTTTATTATGTTTGTTTAATAATGTCCCTAGAATAGCTAGTCCATTTAATGTATCAAGTATGCCTTAATCATGAGATCACATTAAACATAAGGACATTATTCTTAAAGTATCAGTAGTCGAGCTTTATTGTGAAGTGGGATAACATTAAAGCATTAAGACTATTATGTATATAGACTGATGATCACATCTCATGGATCATGGATAAGGAGTTATCAAGTCTTAAACATAGGTATGAATATTAAGAGTAATATTTATACTGGATTGACCCGCTATGAGAATGCTATATAGAATGTTACACAAAGTGTCATAGGTTATTCTCATGGTGATAATGGTGTATACCACCCTTCGACCTGAAACCACTATGGACCCTAGATGTAGAGTCGAGTGCCTTATTACTGATCAAACATTGTCCGTAACTGGATGACCATAAAGACAGTTGATGGGTACTCCACGAAGCATGCTAAGGGACATGAGTGACCTAGATGAAATTTGTCCATCCTGCGTAACAGGATAAATGTCTATGAGCCTAATATTGAACTGGACAAGGATGACACGGTATATGCCTTGTGTTCAATATAGACATAAGGGAAAAAGGGTAATTGTACACATAAGTATTATCACAAAAGGATTTATCAGATCACATGACATTTTCGTGTCTTGGGTAGCAGTGATGTGTTGCTAGATACCGCTCACTGTTTATTATATTAAATATGTTATTTAATATAATTGTCAATGCCGCGAAAACCTACATGGTCACACACAAAGGACAGATTGATGAAGATAGAGTAACTAAGGAACACCGTAAGGTACAGTGCACTTAAGTGAATTATAGAATATCGTAAGGTACGGTATACTTAAGTAGAATACAAAATATGGTAAGGTACCACGCGCTTAAGTGATTTTGGCATATTATAAGATATGGGCCACATACACTTAAGTGGGCTTTTTAGCTTGTAGCCCACACAAGTGGTCCTATAAATAGAACCCTTGTCCAGAAGCATTAATTGCAGTTGCATTTTTTCGTTTTCTCTCCCTCCCTCTCTTACTCAAAGCCTTCATTCGTAGCATCTAGCGCTGAGATTGAAGGAATCCGTTCGTGTGGACTGAGTAGAGGCGTTGTCATCGTTCAACGTTCGTGATCGTTCCATAGATCTGCATCAAAGGTTTCAATCGTCACAAGAGGTAACGATTCTATCACTGATCATGCCCATTCGTAAGGATCACTAAAGGAGAAATTTTTATTTCCGCTGCGTCCCTAGATCGTTATTCTCCTTCAGTGGTATCAGAGCCACTTACGAAACCATGCATCTGATAGCTGTTTATTTTATGTATTAATATGATTAAAAGACAGAATGAATCAAAGAATAAACGAGTAATTAAATTTGGCATGATATGTGTACGATTTGGATGATTGATGTTGACTATGCTTCGGAACCAACATTAGTATGGTGAAGCAACGATACATCGATCGTCCATAGGTTACGCAATTGAGATCGATCAAGTTATATATGATATAAGTAATCCTAATGCAAAATACGGTATATATGATATATTGTTTCTGTTTCGTTCATTCAAACACTTAATGGTTGTTTTCCTTTGAGCGATCAATGGTCATTTGCTTCGGAATCCGACATTAGTATGGTAAAGCAATGACTTGTTGATCAATCATACTGAATCAACAATCGATGTGTGTTTGACGGTCTGAAATTGGTGCATTAGGGTTAGTGACGGCACAAGGGTTGTGTCGTCAAAGAGTTGTGAATTGAGGGCTTGTTGGATCACGTCTGTTGACTGTTTCAAAAGCGCTGATTTTGGTCGCGTGACGTTCGTCATGGGCCTGTGACGATCGTAACAAGTTGGACGTGACGGTCGTCACATTCACAGATTCAGAATTCTAGGTGTTTATGTTATTTTGGTCGCGTGACGTTCGTCATGGGCCTGTGACGGTCGTAACAAGCTGTACATGACGGTTGTAACATGCTTGTGACGGTCGTCACATTCACAGAGTCAGAAGCTAACTCTATGTAGTTTGATCGGTCGCCGAAATTTAATTTGGTTTTAATTAATTAAAGGAATTAAAATTAATAATAATAATATGTTTATTATTATTGTCTTGTGGTGATCGGTTATGGCCTTAGTTTTCCTTTATTTTATTTTTGGATTTTAAAATACGACTTATGTGTCGTGCCTGTCTTTTAATCTCTTTATGTAACTTCTTTTCTCATCTCACTCCCTCGTATGTAAAACGAGTTTCTTTTATGTAATGTAATGTTATGAAGAAAGAGAAGAATTCAATATCAAAGGAGGACAACCTTGAAGATCTTGCTTGGAGAAGCTTAGATCGTTATTAGGTTATCTTAGGTTCTCTCATTGGCTTGGGAGAACAATTGTGCTAGGGCTCATAACTGTTTCATTATGTATATTGATGCATGTGAATGTATGTTGATGCATGTGAGAGACGATTTATATGATAAATAAGCCGGTGAGATCAGAATAATTTCAATTCCCTCAAATTAAATATTAAGTTTATGCTTTCCAAGTTTTAGCACTCATCAAGACTAGTATTGGATAATGTAGGTTTCGCCTACGCGAGGTGCATGTTCTATATTAGTAAGGTGCGATGGGATAATTGTAATATCCAATTGCTAAAACAATGGGTCAAACTTAACTAAACAAATTATAATAAGTTATATGTGTTTAGAAGCAAGAGTTGGACATGATCCATGTGATGGATTGGAATAAGGAGTTATTCACCCAACTAAAATATTCGAGAGTTGTATTAGATACAATTGGAAGGAGTCCCTACCTAAATAACCTAGATTTGTGTAATCCGCCTACGCGGACTTAAAACAAAGTGAAATGTGGATCTCGACCCACTAGAAAATCTTCCAACGGGATTTTTCGAATCAAATGGTGAGGGTCATTTGTTTTGAATGATATATTCTATGCTACTGCATAAATGAGCAATGGACTATATGTCCTTGATCTCGAAATGCCTATTTATAACATTAATACTAAAAGGATGAAACCTAATGAGTTAAATCCAACTTACCTTTGGCATTGTCGATTAGGCACATAAATGAGAAACGCATTTCCAAACTCCATAAAGATGGACTCTTTGACTCTTTTGATTATGAATCATATGAGACATGCAGATCTTGTTTAATTGGAAAGATGACAAAGTCTCCATTCACAGGAAAAGGTGAAAGAGCGAATGATCTTTTGGGCCTCATACACATTGATGTATGTGGACCACTGAACATACCAGTCAGATGTGGTTTTTAGTACTTCATCACATTCACTGATGATTTCAGTAGATATGGTTATGTGTATTTAATGAAACACAAATCAGAGTCCTTTGAAAAGTTCAAGGAATTCAAGAATGAAGTACAAAACCAACTAGGTAAGAATATTAAAACTCTTCGATCAGATCGAGGTGGTGAGTATTTAAGCCTAGAGTTTGATGACCATCTGAAAGAGTGTGGGATCATATCCCAACTTACTCCTCCTAGAACACCCCAATGAAATGGTGTATCTAAGAGAAGAAATCAAACCCTGTTAGACATGGTCCGATCCATGATGAGTCACGCCGATCTTCCAAACTCCTTTTGGGGACATGCACTATTGACAGCAGCTTACACACTTAACCGTGTTCCATCCAAAAAGGTTGAGAAGACACCATATGAGATATGGAGTGGTAAGAAACCACATATGTCTTACATGAAGATTTGGGGTTGCGAAGTTTATGTGAAACGACAAATTTCAACTAAGCTTGAACCCAAATCTGACAAATGCTTATTTGTGGGGTATCCTAAAGAAACAATAG
Organism: Lathyrus oleraceus; assembly: GCF_024323335.1. Taxonomy (NCBI): domain Eukaryota; kingdom Viridiplantae; phylum Streptophyta; class Magnoliopsida; order Fabales; family Fabaceae; genus Lathyrus; species Lathyrus oleraceus. The sequence continues at coordinate 365,023,061 of NC_066579.1, read as the reverse complement.
GGTTTTACTTCTACAATCTTTCTGAGGGCAAAGTGTTTGTCGCTCGAATTGGAGTTTTCCTATAAAAGGATTTTATTTCCGAAGGAATCAGTGGGAGGAAAGTAGAGTTTGAAGAAATTCAAGAATCACAAACCATTGATACACCTATGGAGGAATTAGAGCAGGAAACATAAATAGTTATGGAAGAGCAACCTGCTCAAGTAGAACAAGACCGACGTAGGTCAAGCAGGATACGTTAACTACCTGAGAGATATGGATATCTCATAACTGATCAAGGTGATGTATTACTCATGGATCAAGATGAGCCTGTGACCTACCAAGAGGCCATAACTGGTCCCGAGTCTGAGAAGTGGCTAGAAGCCATGAAATTTGAAATGGATTCCATGTACACAAACCAAGTTTGGACCTTGGTAGAGCCTCATGTAGGAGTTAACCCTATAGGATGCAAATGGGTCTTCAAAAAGAAGACTGACATGAATGGTAAGGTACATACCTATAAGGAAAGACTAGTTGCAAAAGGATATAAACAAATTCATGGGGTTGACTATGATGAAACCTTTTCACCAGTTGCAATGCTTGAATCTATTCGAATTTTACTTGCTATCGCTGCATATCATGATTATGAAATATGGCAGATGGATGTCAAAACTGCTTTCCTTAATGGGAATCTTCTTGAGGATGTGTACATGACACAGCCTGAAGGATTTGACATGCCAGAAGAAGCCCAAAAGATATGTAAGTTACAAAGATCAATTTATGGATTGAAGTAAGCTTCCAGAAGCTGGAATCTTCGTTTTGATGAAACAGTAAAACAATATGGATTCATCAAGAACAAAGATGAGCCTTGTGTCTACAAGAAGGTTAGTGGGAGCATGATTGTTTTCCTGGTATTATATGTAGATGATATATTACTCATTGGAAACGATGTCCCTACCCTGCAACATGGGGAAATGCTTTTCTATGAAGGACCTAGGTGCAGCAGCCTATATATTAGGAATCAGAATCTATAGAAATAGATCACAAAAACTGCTTGGCCCAAGTCAGAGTACATACATAGACAAAGTGCTGAGACGCTTTAATATGCATGATTTCAAGAAATGATTCATATCTATGCAACATGGCCTGTGTCTATTAAAAACACAGTCCCCTTCAACTGAGGAAGAAAGGGATCGCATGAATAAGATTCCATATGCATCTGCAATATGATCTATCATGTATGCCATGTTATGTACTCGACCAGATGTCTCGTATGCTTTAAGTGCAACGCGTAGGTACCAATCTGATCCTGGTGATGCTTATTGGGTAGCTGTCAAGAATATCCTTAAGTATTTGAGAAGGACTAAGGACTCATTCTTGATATATGGAGGTCAGGAAGAGCTGGCTGTAATTGGGTACACCGATGCTAGCTTCCAGACAGATAAGGATGACGTTAGATCGCAATCTGGTTATGTGTTTTGCTTAAATGATGGTGTTGTGAGCTGGAAAAGTTCAAAGCAAGATACAAGTTTTGATTCTACAACCGAGGTCGAGTATATTGTTGCCTCAAGTGCAGCAAAGGAAGTTGTTTGGATAAAAAAGTTCATTAGTGAACTTGGCATAGTTCTTAGCATTGTGGATCCCATTGATCTCTATTGTAACAACAATGATGCTATCGCACAAGCTAAGGAGCCTAGATCTCACCAACGATCCAAACACATACTTAGGCATTATCACCTCATTCGAGAAATAATAGATAAAGGAGATGTGAAAATATGCAGAGTACCTACACTTGACAATATCACTGACCCACTGACAAAGCCTCTTGCACAGCAGAAGCATGATGGTCATACTAGATCTATGGGCATTAGGGGTAGGTCTGATTGGCTCTAGTGCTAGTGGGAGATTGTTGGTGTAAGCCCTAGAGGCCAATACTTTTTGTACTTATATCGAATTATTTATTAATAATAAAAGGTTTTTTCTCTATTATGTTTGTTTAATAAAGTCCCTAGAATAGCTAGTCCGTTTAATGTATCAAGTATGACTTAATCATTAGATCACATTAAACATAAGGACACTATTCTTAAAGTATCCGTAGTCGAGCTTTATTATGAAGTGGGATAACATTAAAACATTAAGACCATTATGTATATAGACTGATGATCACATCTCATGGATCATGGATAAGGAGTTATCAAGTCTTAAACATAGGTATGAATATTAAGAGTAATATTTATACTAGATTGACCCGCTATGAGAATGCTATATAGAATGTTATGCAAAGAGTCGAATGCCTTATTACTGATCAAACATTGTCCGTAACTGGATGACCATAAAGACAGTTGATGGGTACTCCACGAAGCATGCTAAGGGACATGAGTGACCTAGATGGAATTTGGCCATCCTGTGTAACAAGATAAATGTATATGGGCCCAATATTGAACTGGACAAGGATGACACGGTTTATGCCTTGTGTTCAATATAGACATAAGGGCAAAAGGGTAATTGTACACATAAGTATTATCACAAAAGGATTTGTCAGATCACATGACATTTTCGTGTCTTGGGTAGCAATGATGTGTTGCTAGATATCGCTCACTGTTTATTATGTTAAATACGTGATTTAATATAATTGCCAATGCCACAAAAACCTACAGGGTCGCACACAAAGGACGGATTGATGAGAGATAAAGTAACTAAGGAACACCGTAAGGTACAGTGCACTTAAGTGAATTGTAGAACATCGTAAGGTACAATGTACTTAAGTAGAATACGAAATATGGTAAGGTACCACGCGCTTAAGTGATTTTGGCATATTATAAGATATGGGCCACATACACTTAAGTGGGCTTTTTAGCTTGTAGCCCACACAAGTGGTTCTATAAATAGAACCCTTGTGCAGAAGCATTCATTTCAGTTGAATTTTTTCGTTCTCTCTCTCTCTCTCTCTCTCTCTCTCTCTCTCTCTCTCTCTCTCTCTCTCTCTCTCTCTCTCTCTCTCTCTCTCTCTCTCTTACTCAGAGCCTTCATTCGTAGCAGCTAGCACTGAGATTGAAGGAATTCATTCGTGTGGACTGAGCAAAGGCATTGTCATCGTTCAACGTTCGTGATCGCTCCGCAGATCTGCATCAAAGGTTTCAATCGTCACAAGAGGTAACGATTCTATCACTGATCATGCATATTCATAAGGATCACTAAAGGAGAATTTTTTATTCTCGCTGCGTCCCTGGATCGCTATTCTCCTTCAGGGGGTGGGCCTAGGATGTCTATGCCTCATCGGTAAAAGGGAGAGGGTGAGGTATTAGCCTGCCATTTCTAGGTGAAGAAAAGTCGTCAAAGAATTCTATGTTGAGGAAATACTAAGTGTTAGTATTTATTGCCAACCTTTAACAGGAACAAACACGTTGACTGGAGCATTTCGACTAACATGGTAAACATAGTTTGGTAGAATCTCAAGAACAAATTTAGTTGATCTTTCGACCTAATATCGAAATTGAGGCATTCGACAACCGTCGAGGAATTATGATATTTTGGAATCCAAAGACTTAAAAGAATTTATCTCAGCACTAGAGTTATTCAGAAACTACCTTCGACAAGAAGGCAGTTGTATGCTTGGAGCAATTATGAACGTGGGATAATGGTTTTCAACAGTTTGCAAGTCCTGTCAATGTGAAGGTGCTTCAGAACACTTAATTTCATTTTCTTGATATGTGTCCATTTTCTAGGAACAAACTGTAGGAGATGGTTATCTTTATATTAGTATAAATAATAGGCTCATGCATTGTAATCGGGGTCGCAAAGAGAGAAAATGTTTGTAAGGAACGTGTATGAGTCTACGTCCCTTTCTTTCATTGTTTACATGTATCTTTAATTGAAACATTTTTCTTTAATTATAATTTACTTCATTTTCCGTTTAATGTTGTTTATTGCACTTTTTGTTTATTGTCTTGATCCAAGATTTTTCGCTATTAAAGTTTGTGTCCATCTTGTCTTCGTACAGACATTCCCATTCAATTCACAAACATTTTTTGTCGTATATTTGTTTTACATATATTGCTTTCGAGATTTTTCGATTTAATCTCATAAGTGAACTAAACTCACGATTGTCTGTTAAAAACACCTGCAAACAAATTGACAGACCTGGTGGGACCTTTTTGCAATAAAGTGTTACATTACTTTTCTATTTTCATTTTCATATGAAAATGTTTTAAATGTCTGGATTTTTATGCGTTTGAGAAGTGGTGGGACTTTAGCTGAAATAGTTCCTCCAAAAATATATTTCTTGTCCCCAATATAATGCTCTAGACATATAACCATCCGTCACATTGATGGTTGGTACTGTAGGGATATCAAACTATACCAGAGTAGCAAGCCCAATCTTGAGCCTAGTTTGACATCATTACCAAGAGTGGTAGTCTCGTTACCACTAGTAATGAATATCCCAACTACCCCCAAGGCTACTCTGGTTATTGTATAGACCTTACGCCCCCTTTATGTCCCATGTTTTACGCTACCTCTGGGTACTAGAGATTACTCATATGGCATGCCAACTGCCATGATAGAGGGTTTGCAAAGCCATGTTTCGATGTTTGCATATAATGTTGCGATGATAACGTCACCCCTAAATCCACATTTGGCGTTAGGATCAGCCATATGCAACCATGGTCAAATGGCACAACCACAATGATGGATTGGATATGTTCCTCCAGGTATGCCAGCCTTAACTACAAACTCTTTTGTATCCATGAGGCAACAAATGGACAAAATTGACCATAAGATAGTGAACATGCTTACACAACAAATATGTATTGTGTTCCATCCATTAATTTAAAACACAACTTAAAGTTAGTGGTAGTTGGTCCATTAGATGGGTAGAATTAAAGACTTTTTTGGTGTGCCTCAAGCGCTAGTTATACCATTTCCTAATAACCAGGTGTTTGTCGAACAACCTTCACCCAGGGTAGTTGAAGGTAACCAAGGCCAAAATGTCACATAGTTAGTTTTGGTGCAAAGAATTATCAAATAGAGTTCGACTAGTCGAACGTTTGAGAGACATGGCCCAACTAGTAGATAGAGTTCAACAGGCCGAACGTCTGAAGGATAGAAAATCCAAGTCAAATAAGTTTCATAAAAAAAAAGAGAAAGTAACATACGTCGAAGTAGACAAAATAGAAAATTTGTCTGACATAGATTGTGAGTAAGTCAAAGAAAACGAGGTTAATGTTGTATAGTTAAAGTCATGGTCTCCTTATGTATGTAAAATGCTAAAACCTTCGAATGGGAAAAATTATGTCGAGACCAAAAATGAGAAGTTTGTCACAAGAAACATACATATTTAATGTAACTAAGTGTGATAAAATATTTGATCTTTTAGTCTTTGGTGGTCAAATTGTCATCCCTAAAGGGCTTAAGACACTATCATTAGAGTAAAGAACGAAAAGAGATTTTTGCAAATTTCATAATTTTATGGGTCATAAAAAATTTCAATGTGTTCTTTTCTGGGACCTTATGCAGAATGCCTTGAAATACGGGAGGTTGATATTTTTCATACAAGCAAAAGTGTTGAGTGGAGGAAGAGGATGATCCCAAAGTTGAAAAGGCTCTCCTTGTTGAGCCTGTAAATGTGTTGGTGGTTGATATCCCCGATGACATTGACACGAAAGAGGTTGAAGTCAGTTATACAAATCAGATGAAGGTAGTTTTTGTTAAGTCTGAGGAAGAACTTATTGATTTTCTGAACATGTATAAGTTAAAAGACTTTGAGGTCATGCTTTGCCCATGTTATAGTGTCATCTTTGATTAGGAAGTTGCAAAGTAGTTGGAAAATATTAACCCTTATCAATCAAGAAGAAATCGTCGACAAGATAAACAAATACAATTTTTCTTCAACAAGAGGGGCCTGCCTCGAAAAACCCAGAAAAACAGGACATATGTTTCCCCTTTCAATGCTCCACATAGAGAGTGGATTAAACCTGCAGAAAGATTAACTACTTACAAAGGCAAGTAGAAGTTAATAGAAGTTTATGTGGGATCTCCGTACCATGACAACTCCTAAACATTTAAGAAGTACTCATACATTTCTAAGAACTACATGGGAAAAAATATAATGACTAGAACGCAATGGAGAAGGCATCCGCAGAATAAGAAAGTTACCTTCAAATTAGTAAGTGTGAGTAAGAGTAATAGTATCTAAGCTACAAATGAAAGCCAAGCTACAAGAAAGCCTGTCAAGCAAAGACTGTTTCCCCCATTGCCATTTGTGGCAAAAAATGGAAAACCAAAGGCCATAATATGCGAAGATGAGGAAATGGCAAGCAATGATTTCGAATCAGGGCTGGAACATGAGTTGGATATAATATGCATAATAATATATATGTTACTGTTAGAGTATGATACAGTTACCAAAGTAACTGAAGATGAGTGTGGACAGGCTGAAGAAATGGCAAATCACAAACCCTTATGTTATTATGTTATGAATGATGGCTCTATCAATAAAGATAATGCCATATTTGAAAGATCTGGCATGTCCATGCAGCAACAATTAAAGCCTTTATATATAAGGGCTAAAGTTGAAGGTGTCTGGATAAACATGCTTATGGTAGATTGTGGAGTCTGCATTAACATGATGCCACAATCCTTACTTAAGAAAATTGGAAAGTACAATAGGATTTGAAACCCAACAATATGATATTGTCAAACTACGAAGGAAAGACCAGTAAACCCTTATGGGTCATAGAAGTATACATTGTTGTATGAACCGCCACTAGACCAATTTTATTCATGGTAATTCCAACTAAGACGGATTATAATTTGTTGTTTGGTTGAGAATGGTTACATAGGGTAGGTTGTATTCCTTCTTCCATGCACCAAAGAATCACGATATGGAAGCCTGGTAGGATTGTGGAACATATCGAAGTAGATTAAAGTTTTTTTCGTACAAAGGTAAACCATATTGACATGAGGAACTTCGACCGACAAATGGCGAATATTTTTCCATATAGTTACATCATATGCATAACTTTTTGTGGGAGTATGAGACCATCGAAGGCTATAACAGATGGTTTGGATCAGAGTTAATGATGTCTAAATCGAGCATAATAGCTCAAATTTTGGCCTATGTGGCTGAAAACAAAATAATAACAATTTGGGAGGTCGAATCTCAAGAAATGATGGTTGTCAAATCCACATCATTTAAAGTTGTTCAAATTAAGGAAATTGGCAAAAATTTCCAAGAACACAACTCTAAAAAGTCGCAAGCTCAATTGTATATACAATGACGAGCCTTTTGGGTTTTAAAAAGGTCCATTAACCTTGACCAAAAAGATGCAAGCTCAAAATCCTTTGGAATAGATAGATTTAGGACATGGGACGACTAAGAGGCCAACTTACATAAGTGTGAACCCAAGCATGGAAACACAAGTAATCAAGGTTCTTAAAGAATTCAAAGACTACTTCGCATGGGTTACGACGAGATGCCTGGAGTTAGGCGGTATTTGGTGGAGTTGAAACTACTAATTAGGTCTAATAAAAGGCCAGTAGAGCTGACCCCAAAGAGATTTGCGCCAGAAGTCATGTCGAAGATCAAGACAGAGGTTGAAATATTTCTCAAAAAAAATATAAGGATTTCCATTATGCATTCCATGATTGCGACGATTACCGTAACTCACTTTTTCCATCTAAGGATTACAAGATGTTGTCATCACTTCGAGTCTGAGGATTGTCAGATACTAATTGATTTATTCTGAGGATTCCCATAACCCACCATTTTGTTGTGATGGAATTCTGTAACTACTAATTTGAGTACGAGGATTTTTTTATACATATTGGTTTGTTATGAGGATTCTTATAATTTACCTTTTGTTATTATGATCGTTGAATGCCACTTGGATAGTTCAAAGAGAATCCATAACTCACTGTCTCTTTTAAAAGCATCCCCAAAGAATATTCTCCCGAATCATTTTATCAGGCATATTCCAATGGACCCTTTTCACATCACCTCATTTAATCCTCAATGAGTCCATCATGCACTTCCATTCACCATTAAAGGCATGTCGTCAAGCCTCATTTTATTGCATTTCATTACATTTCATTCTATTGCATTAAATTTAAAGGATAAATTTTGGGTCCTTTTATTTAATTATCTTTCAACATGATTTTATGAGACTATCATCATTCATACTCTCGGGTTCAATGTAATTAAATATGGACAACTGTCATACCCTAATTGTGTTTCATGTTTTTTTATCTACCTCAATTCTAGTGTTACCTCATTTTAAAATTTCAAATAAAATATATTCTAAGAACATTACATACATCATATACCATGAATCATTCAAAATTCATTTATTGTTGGTTAATTATATCAAAGTCAACCTTTGATCATTTGCATAATTCTATGGTTGCATCATTCTAAATAAATTCTTATTATTCATCATATGCATTTTGCATTATTCAAAATCAAAATATCAACAAAAATAATGTTAAAGTTGACTAAAATGTTCAAGTCATTTTGCATCATATGCATAAAAAATAAAAATAAAATAGTAAATTCCCTATGAATAAAATTCAAGTCAAATTCTCATTACACCATCATTTTAATTCATTTCATTTTTCATTTTATCATCCACCATTCATTTGAAAAGTCAAATAAAAATTCAATATTTAGGCATAAAAGACAAAAAATAATCACATTTGTTTTGCCTCATCACACTTTTTATTCACACCCCGTTTGATCACATCCAATTACACTACACATCAGAATTTGAGATTAGAATTGAGATATTTTCATGTCAAATTCAAATTCAAATCAAATTTCACCAAATGAAGTTCAAATTCACTCACACTTTATGTGTTTTCACATAATGTCCATCTTAACCTTTAACCTAATTAATTGGCCTATAAATCCATTCATTCACGAGCAGTAGATCACATAATCAATCACTACTAAACAACCCCAAAATTCTGCATCAAATTCATCATCAAAGTTCTAATTTTTTCATTTTGAATAAACTTGGAGTTTGAGCAAAAACACTCCCAACTTTATCCAATTGCCATCCATTTTCTTTGAATCATTGCACAACATCATCACCACCATAATCTTTACCATAAACCACACAAAAAACTCAGAATTCATTCAAGTTCATTTTGAACTCGATTTAAAAAAAAAGTTGTCAAAATTGTGAAATAATGCGAAATTGACTAATAGGAGGTTGCATGGAGTTCGAACCTGTAAAGAAAATGGAAAACTCACCTCGTCGGAACTACGTCGGAGCCTCGATGGAATTCGGGTTTCTCATAGGAAAGTTCATAATATTCTTTGTCAAAGTAGACTTTATTAATGCTTGTTATTTCTTGATTTTCTTTACATTGTTATGTTTCTGCATAACTCGTGATCACTAAGCATAACTGAATTGCACAAAAACACCATTAATTTGGATTTTGAAAAATCAAGGGTTTTAGTGTTTTGAGAGACTCAAGAACACAAATACAAAATTATCAAATCGACGTGTTTCAAAGAGAATAATATACTCGGTACCTTCACAACATCATAATAAGCATGAATTCATAGTTTGTTTGGTGTGTAAATAAATAAAATGGTCAAATTAAACCATTGTGCATCCTACTATAAACGAGTAATTTTCGAACATTTTAGTTATTTTTTATTGATTTTTTAGCATGTCATTTTATTCTTGAGATCGAGTAAATGAATTTTCATTATTTATTTGTGTGATTTCTTAAAAATTTGAGACAATTACAAGTTGATCAAAAAGGCTAGTAATTTTTTTTTCAAAATTGCTTTTACATTGTCACTGCTACCATTAACGTGTTTTTTTTTCATTAAGAAAGAAGATGATTCTAAGTAGGGCCCATGCGGGCCATCCCCCACCCTTTTTTTGTTTTATCATTTCTTGGGTATTGGGTATTGGCTTTTATCTTTGTTTTTATTTTTTTGCCTTTCATCACCTACTACTATTGATTGCACCAATCTCCCATTTTATTTTATTTTTCTTATTTTTATTTTAATTAGTTATAATCAATTAAATAAAATAGGTTATAAATAAAATAAATTTTAAAATTAAAATAAAACCTTGATCCGAAATCAAATATCTTTTCTAAACTCATTTTCCTCGCTTTTAAATCAAACTTTGAGAAAAATATCAAGCATTTTCTAAATCAAAATCAAAATACCTAATCATTTTTTCATATCTTTTCAAGAAATAAGATGAAAAATGAACGATTTGGTGTCTACTACTCTTTTCCCCAAATATTTGGATATGAGTCGTATAGTTCAATCATTCGAGTATTCATCATCCACTTGAAAACTTCTAACCCGATTCATCTCAAACCTCTTTCATAATCATAACTTAAGTGATCTTATTTTCATTATAAATCGGACAAAAGAGGAATGGTATGGTGTCTACCACTCTTTTCCCCAAATACTTGGATACGACCCTATAACCCTACCATCTGAGTATTCTTCTTCCACTCAAAATACCTTAATCACATATAACCCTTTTATAATTAATTGAGTGAAAAAGGAACGGTTTGATGTTTACCACTCTTTTCCCCGATTGCTTGGTTATGAGTCGTATAGCTCGACCATTCGAGCACTCGTCATTTACTCAAAAATAAAATTCAAATAATAAAACATTTTCCCCACCTTAGCATGATGTTAAACCCTTTTCATAAATGAAAGATGCTTCGTCCATGTCGAGACGATGCAAACATAGCTTTGTTCTTATCATGTGCGAGAAGTGTAACACCCCTTTTTCTACCCAAATTATTTAGCATATAATCAGAGTAAATAAGCACGCATATAAAGAAAAGGGCGTCACATCGACGTTTTCGAAACTTAAAACTTTTCAAAAACCAACAATACACCTGGTCATCCAAAATAACACATTTCACTCATCATGAATATTCAAGCAATATGCGTTCGCAGCGGAAAATAAAGAATACTCATGTATTTCATAAGATGATCCATTTCCCATACCATGATCAAATAAAATAAAACAATTAATGACATAAAGCATATCAAAATAAGCTACGAGTTCAATACCACTAATCTACCCAGTGTTACATGACCAGAGCATTGACTCATCACCTAATTTCAAACTAAATACGGAAACTCTCCCGCTAATCTTGAGCGAGCTACCGTCCACCTACTCCAGCAATACTACTCTGTAGTATCTGCACGATACCCATGTAAAGGTAACATTCAAACAGAAAGGGTGAGAATTCAAATCATTATGAAATAGCATAATAAGGCACAATGAATTAAAACAACAATTCAAGAATTCATCACACTTTGTATTATTATATCAATGATATTAACAGACAATCATTCCACATATTTCAAACATACATCACACCCACATCAATTACCACATAATTATAAACGACTCAATGCAAGACAATGTGACACCATGCATGTGGTACCGCAATGTGAACTCAAAGTTTCACCGCTTTCCGATTCAATATCTAGAATCCAAGCCACGCTTCCGATCCGGACAAGACCAAAGCCCTATGTCTGTTTCCAATAAAGGATCACCGCTTAATACTACGCCTAATCCCAATTAAGGATTAACGTCTGCTACGTCTGTTTCCAATTAAGGATCACCGCTTAATACTACGCCTGATTCCAATCAAGAATCAACGTCTGCTACGTCTATTTCCAATAAAGGATCACCGCTTAACCACTTCCACACTGAAGTCGACCATGCTATGAATGAATGCACACATACCAACACATATGCAATTAAGACCTTCTATACCGTCTTAACATTCCACATACCACCATAACTCACAATTGGTACATATACACATTCATCACAATACATCATCTACGATTACACATACACATCCATAACCATAAATCATTCACAATTCAAAAATAGTATACATACACATTCATGCAATATATTATTCACCAATATAGGCCAATCATCAAATATGTACACATAAATTTCATTCCAAAACGCACACAACATTTAAATATCAATTTTTCACTTTTCAAACAGTGTTAACCGGTTAACGCCCTGGGTTAATCGGTTAACGTAAAACAGAATGCGCTTCTTGGCAATTTTTAACAGTGTTAACCGGTTAACGCCCTGGGTTAACCGGTTAACGCAAGACAGAATGCAATTTTTCATAAATCGCAACAGTGTTAACCGGTTAACGCCCTGGGTTAACCGGTTAACGCAAAACAGAAAGCTGTTCCTGCGCTAACAACGAAACAGAATGCAGATTTCCCCGCATTTTTCATCGTTGGAGGACTTCCGGACCTCCGATTTCGATTCCGTAAAAAGCTACACGTTCAGAAAATTATGACTCATCCAAATATATATTCATTCACAGTTTTAGCATAACTTAATCATCACAATTCAAGAGTATTTATCAAACCTAATAATTCCAAAACCATGCCAATTAAGGATTTCAACCTAAAACATGTTCCTACCCATTGACCCAATCATACTAACCCATAATAATAAGGATTCCCCCATTACCTCGTCAATCTGATGGAAACCCTAGCTCCTCTTTACGTTTCCTCTCCTTTTCCTCTATTGCCTTCAATGCTCAAGTGAATTCTAATTCTCACTTCCCTCACTCTTACTATTTATAATAGTATTCTAGTTGGGCTTAAATCATCTAATTTAATCACCAGGCCCAAAATACCTAATATTTAAATACCTCTATTTAAATTCAAATAATTAACCACTCACTAGGCAACCAAGTTAATTAATTAATTATTTCTCATATCAACTAGATAATTAATTCCCACACTAATTAAGTTAATTAATCCATTATTATACTACCTTACAACCGCTTAATTACTTAACACTCTAATTAAATATAATATAATAAAATAATATAATAATTAATTCCTAAAAAATTGGGCTGTTACAACTCTCCCCCACTTAAAAGATTTTCGTCCCCGAAAATTCCTCAGACGAACAACTCTTGACACGATTCCCTCATCTTATCCTCGAGTTCCCAACCTACCAATGGAAAATAAAACAAGCACCGACAGTGTTCTCACACACATGTCACATATTAGGGAACAAACATAACTAAACAACCTGGCCGGACGGGCCAACCTGCTCTGATACTACTAATGTATCAGACAAACAGTATCGATCGTGTCAGATACACAAATCCAATACCATGGAAAACCTACGACTATTGACCAACTGGTCGACCATGCTCTGATACCACTAATGTAACACCCCTTTTTCTACCCAAATTATTTAGCATATAATCAGAGTAAATAAGCACGCATATAAAGAAAAGGGCGTCACATCGACGTTTTCGAAACTTAAAACTTTTCAAAAACCAACAATACACCTGGTCATCCAAAATAACACATTTCACTCATCATGAATATTCAAGCAATATGCGTTCGCAGCGGAAAATAAAGAATACTCATGTATTTCATAAGATGATCCATGTCCCATACCATGATCAAATAAAATAAAACAACTAATGACATAAAGCATATCAAAATAAGCTACGAGTTCAATACCACTAATCTACCCAGTGTTACATGACCAGAGCATTGACTCATCACCTAATTTCAAACTAAATACGGAAACTCTCCCGCTAATCTTGAGCGAGCTACCGTCCACCTACTCCAGCAATACTACTCTGTAGTATCTGCACGATACCCATGTAAAGGTAACATTCAAACAGAAAGGGTGAGAATTCAAATCATTATGAAATAGCATAATAAGGCACAATGAATTAAAACAACAATTCAAGAATTCATCACACTTTGTATTATTATATCAATGATATTAACAGACAATCATTCCACATATTTCAAACATACATCACACCCACATCAATTACCACATAATTATAAACGACTCAATGCAAGACAATGTGACTCCATGCATGTGGTACCGCAATGTGAACTCAAAGTTTCACCGCTTTCCGATTCAATATCTAGAATCTAAGCCACGTTTCCGATCCGGACAAGACCAAAGCCCTACGTCTGTTTCCAATAAAGGATCACCGCTTGATACTACGCCTAATCCCAATTAAGGATTAACGTCTGCTACGTCTGTTTCCAATTAAGGATCACCGCTTAATACTACGCCTGATTCCAATCAAGAATCAACGTCTACTACGTCTGTTTCCAATAAAGGATCACCGCTTAACCACTTCCACACTGAAGTCGACCATGCTATGAATGAATGCACACATACCAACACATATGCAATTAAGACCTTCTATACCGTCTTAACATTCCACATACCACCATAACTCACAATTGGTACATATACACATTCATCACAATACATCATCTACGATTACACATACACATCCATAACCATAAATCATTCACAATTCAAAAATAGTATACATACACATTCATGCAATATATTATTCACCAATATAGGCCAATCATCAAATATGTACACATAAATTTCATTCCAAAACGCACACAACACTTAAATATCAAATTTTCACTTTTCAAACAGTGTTAACCGGTTAACGCCCTGGGTTAATCGGTTAACGTAAAACAGAATGCGCTTCTTGGCAATTTTTAACAGTGTTAACCGGTTAACGCCCTGGGTTAACCGGTTAACGCAAGACAGAGTGCAATTTTTCATAAATCGCAACAGTGTTAACCGGTTAACGCCCTGGGTTAACCGGTTAACGCAAAACAGAAAGCTGTTCCTGCGCTAACAACGAAACAGAATGCAGATTTCCCCGCATTTTTCATCGTTGGAGGACTTCCGGACCTCCGATTTTGATTCCGTAAAAAGCTACACGTTCAGAAAATTATGACTCATCCAAATATATATTCATTCACAGTTTTAGCATAATTTAATCATCACAATTCAAGAGTATTTATCAAACCTAATAATTCCAAAACCATGCCAATTAAGGATTTCAACCTAAAACATGTTCCTACCCATTGACCCAATCATACTAACCCATAATAATAAGGATTCCCCCCTTACCTCGTCAATCTGATGGAAACCCTAGCTCCTCTTTACGTTTCCTCTCCTTTTCCTCTATTGCCTTCAATGCTCAAGTGAATTCTAATTCTCACTTCCCTCACTCTTACTATTTATAATAGTATTCTAGTTGGGCTTAAATCATCTAATTTAATCACCAGGCCCAAAATACCTAATATTTAAATACCTCTATTTAAATTCAAATAATTAACCACTCATTATGCAACCAAGTTAATTAATTAATTACTTCTCATATCAACTAGATAATTAATTCCCACACTAATTAAGTTAATTAATCCATTATTATACTACCTCACAACCGCTTAATTACTTAACACTCTAATTAAATATAATATAATAAAATAATATAATAATTAATTCCTAAAAAATTGGCCTGTTACAACTCTCCCCCACTTAAAAGATTTTCGTCCTCGAAAATTCCTCAGACGAACAACTCTTGATACGATTCCCTCATCTTATCCTCGAGTTCCCAACCTACCAATGGAAAATAAAACAAGTACCGACAGTGTTCTCACACACATGTCACATATTATGGAACAAACATAACTAAACAACCTGGCCGGACGGGCCAACCTGCTCTGATACTACTAATGTATCAGACAAACAGTATCGATCGTGTCAGATACACAAATCCAATACCACGGAAAACCTACGACTATTGACCAACTGGTCGACCATGCTCTGACACCACTAATGTAACACCCCTTTTTCTACCCAAATTATTTAGCATATAATCAGAGTAAATAAGCACGCATATAAAGAAAAGGGCGTCACATCGACGTTTTCGAAACTTAAAACTTTCCAAAAACCAACAATACACCTGGTCATCCAAAATAACACATTTCACTCATCATGAATATTCAAGCAATATGCGTTCGCAGCGGAAAATAAAGAATACTCATGTATTTCATAAGATGATCCATGTCCCATACCATGATCAAATAAAATAAAACAATTAATGACATAAAGCATATCAAAATAAGCTACGAGTTCAATACCACTAATCTACCCAGTGTTACATGACCAGAGCATTGACTCATCACCTAATTTCAAACTAAATACGGAAACTCTCCCGCTAATCTTGAGCGAGCTACCGTCCACCTACTCCAGCAATACTACTCTGTAATATCTACACGATACCCATGTAAAGGTAACATTCAAACAGAAAGGGTGAGAATTCAAATCATTATGAAATAGCATAATAAGGCACAATGAATTAAAACAACAATTCAAGAATTCATCACACTTTGTATTATTATATCAATGATATTAACAGATAATCATTCCACATATTTCAAACATACATCACACCCACATCAATTACCACATAATTATAAACGACTCAATGCAAGACAATGTGACTCCATGCATGTGGTACCGCAATGTGAACTCAAAGTTTCACCGCTTTCCGATTCAATATCTAGAATCCAAGCCACGCTTCCGATCCGGACAGGACCAAAGCCCTACGTCTGTTTCCAATAAAGGATCACCGCTTAATACTACGCCTAATCCCAATTAAGGATTAACGTCTGCTACGTCTGTTTCCAATTAAGGATCACCGCTTAATACTACGCCTGATTCCAATCAAGAATCAACGTCTGCTACGTCTGTTTCCAATAAAGGATCACCGCTTAACCACTTCCACACTGAAGTCGACCATGCTATGAATGAATGCACACATACCAACACATATGCAATTAAGACCTTCTATACCGTCTTAACATTCCACATACCACCATAACTCACAATTGGTACATATACACATTCATCACAATACATCATCTACGATTACACATACACATCCATAACCATAAATCATTCACAATTCAAAAATAGTATACATACACATTCATGCAATATATTATTCACCAATATAGGCCAATCATCAAATATGTACACATAAATTTCATTCCAAAACGCACACAACATTTAAATATCAATTTTTCACTTTTCAAACAGTGTTAACCGGTTAACGCCCTGGGTTAATCGGTTAACGTAAAACAGAATGCGCTTCTTGGCAATTTTTAACAGTGTTAACCGGTTAACGCCCTGGGTTAACCGGTTAACGCAAGACAGAATGCAATTTTTCATAAATCGCAACAGTGTTAACCGGTTAACAGAAAACAGAAAGTTGTTCCTGCGCTAACAACGAAGCAGAATGCAGATTTCCCCGCATTTTTCATCGTTGGAGGACTTCCGGACCTCCGATTTCGATTCCGTAAAAAGCTACACGTTCAGAAAATTATGACTCATCCCTATATATATTCATTCACAGTTTTAGCATAATTTAATCATCACAATTCAAGAGTATTTATCAAACCTAATAATTCCAAAACCATGCCAATTAAGGATTTCAACCTAAAACATGTTCCTACCCATTGACCCAATCATACTAACCCATAATAATAAGGATTCCCCCCTTACCTCGTCAATCTGATGGAAACCCTAGCTCCTCTTTACGTTTCCTCTCCTTTTCCTCTATTGCCTTCAATGCTCAAGTGAATTCTAATTCTCACTTCCCTCACTCTTACTATTTATAATAGTATTCTAGTTTGGCTTAAATCATCTAATTTAATCACCAGGCCCAAAATACCTAATATTTAAATACCTCTATTTAAATTCAAATAATTAACCACTCACTATGCAACCAAGTTAATTAATTAATTCAATTAATTAATTATTTCTCATATCAACTAGATAATTAATTCTCACACTAATTAAGTTAATTAATCCATTATTATACTACCTCACAACCGCTTAATTACTTAACACTGTAATTAAATATAATATAATAAAATAATATAATAATTAATTCCTAAAAAATTGGGCTGTTACAACTCTCCCCCACTTAAAAGTTTTTCGTCCCCGAAAATTCCTCAGACGAACAACTCTTGACACGATTCCCTCATCTTATCCTCGAGTTCCCAACCTACCAATGGAAAATAAAACAAGCACCGACAGTGTTCTCACACACATGTCACATATTAGGGAACAAACATAACTAAACAACCTGGCCGGACAGGCCAACCTGCTCTGATACTACTAATGTATCAGACAAACAGTATCGATCGTGTCAGATACACAAATCCAATACCACGGAAAACCTACGACTATTGACCAACTGGTCGACCATGCTCTGATACCACTAATGTAACACCTCTTTTTCTACCCAAATTATTTAGCATATAATCAGAGTAAATAAGCACGCATATAAAGAAAAGGGCGTCACATCGACGTTTTCGAAACTTAAAACTTTTCAAAAACCAACAATACACCTGGTCATCCAAAATAACACATTTCACTCATCATGAATATTCAAGCAATATGCGTTCGCAGCGGAAAATAAAGAATACTCATGTATTTCATAAGATGATCCATGTCCCATACCATGATCAAATAAAATAAAACAATTAATGACATAAAGCATATCAAAATAAGCTACGAGTTCAATACCACTAATCTACCCAGTGTTACATGACCAGAGCATTGACTCATCACCTAATTTCAAACTAAATACGGAAACTCTCTCGCTATTCTTGAGCGAGCTACCGTCCACCTACTCCAGCAATACTACTCTGTAGTATCTGCACGATACCCATGTAAAGGTAACATTCAAACAGAAAGGGTGAGAATTCAAATCATTATGAAATAGCATAATAAGGCACAATGAATTAAAACAACAATTCAAGAATTCATCACACTTTGTATTATTATATCAATGATATTAACAGACAATCATTCCACATATTTCAAACATACATCACACCCACATCAATTACCACATAATTATAAACGACTCAATGCAAGACAATGTGACTCCATGCATGTGGTACCGCAATGTGAACTCAAAGTTTCACCGCTTTCCGATTCAATATCTAGAATCCAAGCCACGTTTCCGATCCGGACAAGACCAAAGCCCTACGTCTATTTCCAATAAAGGATCACCGCTTAATACTACGCCTGATTCCAATCAAGAATCAACGTCTGCTACGTCTGTTTCCAATAAAGGATCACCGCTTAACCACGTCCACACTGAAGTCGACCATGCTATGAATGAATGCACACATACCAACACATATGCAATTAAGACCTTCTATACCGTCTTAACATTCCACATACCACCATAACTCACAATTGGTACATATACACATTCATCACAATACATCATCTACGATTACACATACACATCCATAACCATAAATCATTCACAATTCAAAAATAGTATACATACACATTCATGCAATATATTATTCACCAATATAGGCCAATCATCAAATATGTACACATAAATTTCATTCCAAAACGCACACAACATTTAAATATCAATTTTTCACTTTTCAAACAGTGTTAACCGGTTAACGCCCTGGGTTAATCGGCTAACGTAAAACAGAATGCGCTTCTTGGCAATTTTTAACAGTGTTAACCGGTTAACGCCCTGGGTTAACCGGTTAATGCAAGACAGAATGCAATTTTTCATAAATCGCAACAGTGTTAACCGGTTAACGCAAAACAGAAAGCTGTTCTTGCGCTAACAACGAAACAGAATGCAGATTTCCCCGCATTTTTCATCGTTGGAGGACTTCCTGACCTCCGATTTCGATTCCGTAAAAAGCTACACGTTCAGAAAATTATGACTCATCCAAATATATATTCATTCACAGTTTTAGCATAATTTAATCATCACAGTTCAAGAGTATTTATCAAACCTAATAATTCCAAAACCATGCCAATTAAGGATTTCAACCTAAAACATGTTCCTACCCATTGACCGAATCATACTAACCCATAATAATAAGGATTGCCCCCTTACCTCGTCAATCTAATGGAAACCCTAGCTCCTCTTTACGTTTGCTCTCCTTTTCCTCTATTGCCTTCAATGCTCAAGTGAATTCTAATTCTCACTTCCCTCACTCTTACTATTTATAATAGTATTCTAGTTGGGCTTAAATCATCTAATTTAATCACCGGGCCCAAAATACCTAATATTTAAATACCTCTATTTAAATTCAAATAATTAACCACTCACTATGCAAACAAGTTAATTAATTAATTATTTCTCATATCAACTAGATAATTAATTCTCACACTAATTAAGTTAATTAATCCATTATTATACTACCTCACAACCGCTTAATTACTTAACACTCTAATTAAATATAATATAATAAAATAATATAATAATTAATTCCTAAAAAATTGGCCTGTTACAACTCTCCCCCACTTAAAAGATTTTCGTCCTCGAAAATTCCTCAGACGAACAACTCTTGATACGATTCCCTCATCTTATCCTCGAGTTCCCAACCTACCAATGGAAAATAAAACAAGCACCGACAGTGTTCTCACACACATGTCACATATTATGGAACAAACATAACTAAACAACCTGGCCGGACGGGCCAACCTGCTCTGATACTACTAATGTATCAGACAAACAGTATCGATCGTGTCAGATACACAAATCCAATACCACGGAAAACCTACGACTATTGACCAACTGGTCGACCATGCTCTGATACCACTAATGTAACACCCCTTTTTCTACGCAAATTATTTAGCATATAATCAGAGTAAATAAGCACGCATATAAAGAAAAGGGCGTCACATCGACATTTTCGAAACTTAAAACTTTCCAAAAACCAACAATACACCTGGTCATCCAAAATAACACATTTCACTCATCATGAATATTCAAGCAATATGCGTTCGCAGCGGAAAATAAAGAATACTCATGTATTTCATAAGATGATCCATGTCCCATACCATGATCAAATAAAATAAAACAATTAATGACATAAAGCATATCAAAATAAGCTACGAGTTCAATACCACTAATCTACCCAGTGTTACATGACCAGAGCATTGACTCATCACCTAATTTCAAACTAAATACGGAAACTCTCCCGCTAATCTTGAGCGAGCTACCGTCCACCTACTCCAGCAATACTACTCTGCAGTATCTACACGATACCCATGTAAAGGTAACATTCAAACAGAAAAGGTGAGAATTCAAATCATTATGAAATAGCATAATAAGGCACAATGAATTAAAACAACAATTCAAGAATTCATCACACTTTGTATTATTATATCAATGATATTAACAGACAATCATTCCACATATTTCAAACATACATCACACCCACATCAATTACCACATAATTATAAACGACTCAATGCAAGACAATGTGACTCCATGCATGTGGTACCGCAATGTGAACTCAAAGTTTCACCGCTTTCCGATTCAATATCTAGAATCCAAGCCACGCTTCCGATCCGGACAAGACCAAAGCCCTACGTCTGTTTCCAATAAAGGATCACCGCTTAATACTACGCCTAATCCCAATTAAGGATTAACGTCTGCTACGTCTGTTTCCAATTAAGGATCACCGCTTAATACTACGCCTGATTCCAATCAAGAATCAACGTCTGCTACGTCTGTTTCCAAAAAAGGATCACCGTTTAACCACTTCCACACTGAAGTCGACCATGCTATGAATGAATGCACACATACCAACACATATGCAATTAAGACCTTCTATACCGTCTTAACATTCCACATACCACCATAACTCACAATTGGTACATATACACATTCATCACAATACATCATCTACGATTACACATACACATCCATAACCATAAATCATTCACAATTCAAAAATAGTATACATACACATTCATGCAATATATTATTCACCAATATAGGCCAATCATCAAATATGTACACATAAATTTCATTCCAAAACGCACACAACATTTAAATATCAAATTTTCACTTTTCAAACAGTGTTAACCGGTTAACGCCCTGGGTTAATCGGTTAACGTAAAACAGAATGCGCTTCTTGGCAATTTTTAACAGTGTTAACCGGTTAACGCCCTGGGTTAACCGGTTAACGCAAGACAGAATGCAATTTTTCATAAATCGCAACAGTGTTAACCGGTTAACGCCCTGGGTTAACCGGTTAACGCAAAACAGAAAGCTGTTCCTGCGCTAACAACGAAACAGAATGCAGATTTCCCCACATTTTTCATCGTTGGAGGACTTCCGGACCTCCGATTTCGATCCGTAAAAAGCTACACGTTCAGAAAATTATGACTCATCCAAATATATATTCATTCACAGTTTTAGCATAATTTAATCATCACACTTCAAGAGTATTTATCAAACCTAATAATTCCAAAACCATGCCAATTAAGGATTTCAACCTAAAACATGTTCCTACCCATTGACCCAATCATACTAACCCATAATAATAAGGATTCCCCCCTTACCTCGTCAATCTGATGGAAACCCTAGCTCCTCTTTATGTTTCCTCTCCTTTTCCTCTATTGCCTTAAATGCTCAAGTGAATTCTAACTCTCACTTCCCTCACTCTTACTATTTATAATAGTATTCTAGTTGGGCTTAAATCATCTAATTTAATCACCAGGCCCAAAATACCTAATATTTAAATACCTCTATTTAAATTCAAATAATTAACCACGCACTATGCAACCAAGTTAATTAATTAATTCAATTAATTAATTATTTCTCATATCAACTAGATAATTAATTCCCACACTAATTAAGTTAATTAATCCATTATTATACTACCTCACAACTGCTTAATTACTTAACACTCTAATTAAATATAATATAATAAAATAATATAATAATTAATTCCTAAAAAATTGGCATGTTACAACTCTCCCCCACTTAAAAGATTTTCGTCCTCGAAAATTCTTCAGACGAACAACTCTTGATACGATTCCCTCATCTTATCCTCGAGTTCCAAACCTGCCAATGGAAAATAAAACAAGCACCGACAGTGTTCTCACACACATGTCACATATTAGGGAACAAACATAACTAAACAACCTGGCCGGACGGGCCAATCTGCTCTGATACTACTAATGTATCAGACAAACAGTATCGATCGTGTCAGATACACAAATCCAATACCACGGAAAACCTACGACTATTGACCAACTGGTCGACCATGCTCTGATACCACTAATGTAACACCCCTTTTTCTACCCAAATTATTTAGGATATAATCAGAGTAAATAAGCACGCATATAAAGAAAAGGGCGTCACATCGACGTTTTCGAAACTTAAAACTTTTCAAAAACCAACAATACACCTGGTCATCCAAAATAACACATTTCACTCATCATGAATATTCAAGCAATATGCGTTCGCAGCGGAAAATAAAGAATACTCATGTATTTCATAAGATGATCCATGTCCCATACCATGATCAAATAAAATAAAACAATTAATGACATAAAGCATATCAAAATAAGCTACGAGTTCAATACCACTAATCTACCTAGTGTTACATGACCAGAGCATTGACTCATCACCTAATTTCAAACTAAATACGGAAACTCTCCCGCTAATCTTGAGCGAGCTACCGTCCACCTACTCCAGCAATACTACTCTGTAGTATCTGCACGATACCCATGTAAAGGTAACATTCAAACAGAAAGGGTGAGAATTCAAATCATTATGAAATAGCATAATAAGGCACAATGAATTAAAACAACAATTCAAGAATTCATCACACTTTGTATTATTATATCAATGATATTAACAGACAATCATTCCACATATTTCAAACATACATCACACCCACATCAATTACCACATAATTATAAACGACTCAATGCAAGACAATGTGACTCCATGCATGTGGTACCGCAATGTGAACTCAAAGTTTCACCGCTTTCCGATTCAATATCTAGAATCCAAGCCACGCTTCCGATCCGGACAAGACCAAAGCCCTACGTCTGTTTCCAATAAAGGATCACCGCTTAATACTATGCCTAATCCCAATTAAGGATTAATGTCTGCTACGTCTGTTTCCAATTAAGGATCACCGCTTAATACTACGCCTGATTCCAATCAAGAATCAACGTCTGCTACGTCTGTTTCCAATAAAGGATCACCGCTTAACCACTTCCACACTGAAGTCGACCATGCTATGAATGAATGCACACATACCAACACATATGCAATTAAGACCTTCTATACCGTCTTAACATTCCACATACCACCATAACTCACAATTGGTACATATACACATTCATCACAATACATCATCTACGATTACACATACACATCCATAACCATAAATCATTCACAATTCAAAAATAGTATACATACACATTCATGCAATATATTATTCACCAATATAGGCCAATCATCAAATATGTACACATAAATTTCATTCCAAAACGCACACAACATTTAAATATCAATTTTTCACTTTTCAAACAGTGTTAACCGGTTAACGCCCTGGGTTAATCGGTTAACATAAAACAGAATGCGCTTCTAGGCAATTTTTAACAGTGTTAACCGGTTAACGCCCTGGGTTAACCGGTTAACGCAAAACAGAAAGCTGTTCCTGCGCTAACAACGGAACAGAAAGGAGATTTCCCCGCGTTTTTCATCGTTGGAGGACTTCCGGACCTCCGATTTCGATTCCGTAAAAAGCTACACGTTCAGAAAATTATGACTCATCCAAATATATATTCATTCACAGTTTTAGCATAATTTAATCATCACAATTCAAGAGTATTTATCAAACCTAATAATTCCAAAACCATGCCAATTAAGGATTTCAACCTAAAACATGTTCCTACCCATTGACCCAATCATACTAACCCATAATAATAAGGATTCCCCCTTAACTCGTCAATCTGATGGAAACCCTAGCTCTTATTTACGTTTCCTCTCCTTTTCCTCTATTGCCTTCAATGCTCAAGTGAATTCTAATTCTCACTTCCCTCACTCTTACTATTTATAATAGTATTCTAGTTGGGCTTAAATCATCTAATTTAATCACCAGGCCCAAAATACCTAATATTTAAATAACTCTATTTAAATTCAAATAATTAACCACTCACTATGCAACCAAGTTAATTAATTAATTCAATTAATTAATTATTTCTCATATCAACTAGATAATTAATTCCCACACTAATTAAGTTAATTAATCCATTATTATACTACCTCACAACCGCTTAATTACTTAACACTCTAATTAAATATAATATAATAAAATAATATAATAATTAATTCCTAAAAAATTGGGCTGTTACAAGTAGTAAGAATGTTTTCTGCTCGAACGCGATGAAAACATAAATCTGTGATATCCCAAGTTATGTTGTCCATTTTGATGCAGCTCACAATATTACTTACTTCCATGATTTCGTAGCAAGTAATATTTTCCGCTCGAGTGTGAACTAAGCATCCTTCGGTAAAATCGACCAACACACAAATATTTGTTACTCATAACTACGTAGCTTTGAATTCCTTAAGACACTAGAGGATACGTATGAGCGATATTCAACGTCTAGTAATAAAATTCCAAAAATATTTTTTCCTTACAAAGAACTACGTAGCTTTGAATTCCTCATCGCACTTGAGAATACATAGGAGCAAGACTCGCAATCTTGTCAAACACCCTAATAAAAAACTTTTTTGTGTCCTTTTCTTTTTCCTTTTCAACTTTTAATAACTATAAGAAAAAAAATAACATAAGCTAACATTATATTCACAAATCTAACTAAATGGTTTTCGTGTAATACAACGAATTTTAGGGGTTGTAATACCTTCCCCTTGTATAACTGATTCCTGAACCTGAATTTAGTTGCAACGACCATTTTCTTTTTCCTTTAAGGGTTTTAGTGATAATTTCCATTTCCTCCTGGAATAAATAAATTTTGGTGGTGACTCTATTATTATCTCGGGCGTGCAAATGCCCTGGTCATTTTTTGCGATGCGACAACCCAGACGGTTAAAGGTTGGTCTCCCTATAATCATATTATACGAAGATGGGGAATTGATAACTAGATACCTAGCCTTTATTTCCTTAGATTGATCTTATTTTCCAAAGGTGATCCTCAAGGTGATATATCCTTTTACCTGTACTTGTTCTCCCGAGAATCCAACCAGCGATCCTCTAAAAGGTTTTAGGTATTATGGGTCAAGGTGAAGTCTGTCAAAAACCTCCCACTATAATATGTCTACAAAGCTCCCTTGGTCGACGAGAACTCTTATAATCTTGTCGTTTTCACATTTGACGACAATGGTTATGGGATCGTCGTTATAAGGATGGATACCAACTGCATCTTTTCTCGAGAAGGCGGTTGTGTCTTACGATGCTTGGAGCTTACCTTCAATATTGACATCAAGAAGGTTTTCTACACTTAGGACCTAGTGAGCATACCATTTTTTACGAGATCTAGTTTTCCCGCCTCCAGCGAATCCTTATATTATAGTGTTAAGCGTGTGACACGTAGCTTTCTTGTCCTTGCTCTGATGCAACTCTTTAGCTTTATTGGGCCTGAGGCTCCCATCATTATCTTGCCCATGTGAGCCAGATTTGTCTGACAAACCAGAGGAATTGCCCTTCACATATTTCTTAAGGTGTCCCTTATGTATTAATCTTTCAATTTCCTTCTTGAGTTGATAGAAATCCTCAGTGGGATGTCCATTTACCTCGTGGAACTTGCATCATCTTCCTAGTTCATAACCCATCACATCCGCCTTGGGGCAGCGATGTACAAATGTTGTGCAAGTAGAGTACCTAGCACCGAATTTGCTCACACTGAGTGTTCAAAGGTGCGAATCACTGTGTCGCCTTACCCATCCTTTTGAATGTTGATTTGTCTTTTATAGGTGAGGTATAATTGCTCTTTCTATGGTGGTGTGAGCTCTCGGTGTTGGAACACGCTCATTGATGTCATGTGTCTTCTTTTTGGCGTTGTTTTCCTTGTCCTTTATGTAACACTCAGCCTTGTGACTACTTCTTCCAACGATAATATTGCTTTATAGGCAAGGGACTCATTGAACTTTATTGTTTTAAGTCCATTTTGGAGCGCCCCCACAAACATTTCTTAGTTTAGTGGGACGAACCTGATGGTGGCCTTATTAAATCGGGCGAGATAGTCTCTCAACGACTCCGAAGGACTCAAGTGTATGTTGAACAAGCTGGTAGTGTACATCTTCCCGTAACAAATGGCGATGAATTGGTGTACCAAATTCTTTACCGGCTATTGGTAGATGTTGATGGAAGCACATGGTAAACCCATATACCATCTTAGGGCAATGTCCCTAAAAGTGCCAAATAAAAGCTTGTATTTTAGAGACTCTAGCGCTCCTATGATGGCCATATATGTATTGATGGAGGCAACATGCTTGTAAGGATTGTTGCACCCATCAAACCATACCAAAGAGGTAGGTTTGAAACCCTTTGGACATGTGCTTTCCATATCTCGCCAAAGAGTGGTTAGGGATCCAACAATTATATCTCCTCCAGAGGATTGAAGTCATATTGGCGACGTCTGATGATGTGGATGTCGTCTTCCAACGTCTGATTTTGGTGGCATAATTCATCCACGACAGTATGGATCTCTGCCAAAGCATCAACGTCACCGTTACTGTTGGTGCCATTGGTGTAGGGGATGAAGCTCTC
This sequence comes from Lathyrus oleraceus, assembly GCF_024323335.1. Lineage (NCBI taxonomy): Eukaryota > Viridiplantae > Streptophyta > Magnoliopsida > Fabales > Fabaceae > Lathyrus > Lathyrus oleraceus. The sequence continues at coordinate 364,995,634 of NC_066579.1, read as the reverse complement.
TTATTAAACATAGTTGATGATGGATAAGTATATGATTAAAGGGTACTAGCGAGAAAGGTGACTGTGATAAAAGGAGGTGTGGCCCAATTTAGTTTTTCGGAGCCTTACGATGGGCTTCACATTATTGGTAAATAAATACAAGTGTACATGTTCGTCATACAAAGGCATGGAAACTCAGAGGCATTAGTAGGTTTATAACAATTATGGGTGGTTAAGGCTTACCCATGATGACGAGAAGCCTTACATGATGGTGTTTTAAGGTAGTTTAAGAGACCTTCTCATGTGAGGTGAGAGGCTCTAATGATGATCGATGATGCTTGGTAGCAATGGTGTGGTTATAGACAATTATGTATTGAGACTATGATAATTGTTGTGCTTTTTAGAGTGTATATAATGTGTATTACTTATAGATTATCCCTTCATCTCTTTAAGGGAAATTTATTTATAGAGGTCCCTATGGCATAGGGTTTGAGTCACTCTTAGTGGCTTCAACTACTTTCTTTCTCTCAGTGGAAGTTATTCATCGCCTATATTTCAGGAGTTCGTAGAGACTCCTTCTTCCTTAACTCACACGTTATGGTTACTTTTGGGGGGTTCCTAAGTCATTGCTCAGGCGACACGACTCATGGATGAGGGTTCCCTAACTTAGGTGTTTTACAAATATAACACTACACATTTATATTCCAAGGATGTTTATGTCTTCTTCCCAATCACCAAAGCCATTCAATCTTGTAAGAAGACAATTTCCTATCATTGTCTCTTTTGTCATGACCATTAACACTCTTAAGGGTAATCATTATACTATGTCGGTTTATACTAGCCAAAAGAAGTTTTTAGTCATGGTCAACTATATGTTGTATCGCGCTGGGGAAAATACCCGAGCGCATCACATGCTCGAAATACAACAGAGTCGCTGTAGCGGTAAATTCATGACCATTAAGTTATGGATAAACTTAACGTCAATTAAACCAGAGTCACCACCGCGCTTTTATTGTTTCCAAAGGAAAACGGGAAAAGTACGAACAAAACCCAAAGATAAGAAGTTTTCAAATCAAAACTAATAAAATGCCAGAGATTACAGGTAAGGGGGTTGGTTACACAGAGGGAAGGTGTTAGCACCCAAAGTGTCTTAAGTACTCCTAGGGAGCCCTTTTTTATGTGTGTATGTGTTTTTGGTATGAAAGATGTTTAAGAAAAATAGAGTGTGGGGATGAGAAAATAATTCATTGATTATATTATTGTGTTTGACAAGACCTTCGGACTTGTGCTTACGTACCAACAGAAAAATGAGGTATTAAAACCTCGTAGTTCGTGGTATCAATTTCAAAATGAGTGGATTACTTTTAACAAAAATTTGAATTTAAAAGAGGCATCAATGGCCTAAAAGAGTTTGAATGAGTGTTAGTTCTTTTTATCTTTTGAAATTTTAAGTTAAGTATGGTTAAGTTTATTTACAAGTTTGATTTAAGAAAAGAGTTTTAAAATGCAATGGCATATGTCCAAAGTTTCTAATTTGCAATAAAGTAGAAGTTTAGAAATCACAAGCAAAGAAGATTTTGAAAGGGGGGAGAGATTTGAAATTTAAGAAATGGGAGGAGATGAAGAGACTAATCCTAAGTAAAAATTAAAAGTTAAAAGTGTAAGAACAAAATTGGTTCTACAATAGAATTCCAAGATTTTGATGATAACAAAGGATGAAACCAAATGACACCCTAACGAAATTTTTCTAAGTGTGCATGACTCTGAACAGCAACGAAGGACTTTGATCATTTTATCAGATACAAACACTGATCAGATACGAAGTGCTAGAAGATCAGACGCCGCTAAGGAAGAAGTGCGCCCAAGAAGTTCTGAATCTGAGCAAAGCAAGACAGTAAAAAGAACTGAAGGTTGTTTAGAAGTTGTCTCCAGTACTCAGACTGAAGGTTGTTCATGACTTATTATCCCCAGCATAGGTCGTTGGCCCACGTGCCACCTCAATTATCACCTTTCCTATTTCTGCCGATTCTGACAAGCATGAAGTTTTTTCCGGTATTCAGACCGAAGTGGCATTCAGGCCAAATTTTCCGATATTCAGATTGAAGAAGTTTCCGACGTTCAGGTCAACGCAACTTGTGGCATTCGGGCCAGTTTTTCCGGTATTCAGACCGAAGTGGCATTCAGGCCAAATTTCCGATATTTAGATCGGGGAAGTTTCCGATGTTCAGGTCGACGCAACTTGTGGCATTCGGGCCAGTTTTTTCGGTATTCAGACCGAAGTGGCATTCAGGCCAATTTTCCGATGTTCAGATCGAAGAAGTTTCTGACATTCAGGTCGACGCAACTTATGGTATTCAGGCCAGTTTCCCAGTATTCAGATCGATGTTAACAATCTCATATCTTCCGATGTTCAAATCGGAGTCATTTCCAGTATTCAGACTGATGAGCGACATTCAGGCCATGGTTATCTCTGTGTTACCATTTATTTTGGTATTCAGGCTAACATTCTCCTTTTTCGGTGTTCAGACCGATCCTCACCGTACCAGACGGATTCTTGTTCAAGACCACCTCTTTGCCGATTCTGACAGGCATTTTTACTTCACCTCACTTCGGTGTAAATTTTTGGGCTTTTTATTGTATTCAATCCTTTGATACCTCGAAAGTACGAAAGCCACTCTTATCCTCCTTTTCAGGTCTCTAGTCGATTGAATAGGGGCAACTGTAATACCCCAAAATTTACCCTTCATTTTTTATGGAAGCATGGGATTTTGTTTCACACTGCATTAACATCATGCTAGGTCATACTCATTACATACTGCATCAATGACTTTGGAAATCAGGGTTTGATTGCTCACTCCTTAATAGAAGGAGCCCACACAAAGCAAGATTGAGGATTGGATTTAATTTTCTATGTATACAAATCTCAAGGGTCTCAAGGGGTTCCATGTGTCTTGTTATGGTCCACAGTTCATCAGTGGAAGATTCAGAGCTCTCAGAGTGTGCATCTGCACTTAATCGAGAAATCAGGGTTTCGTTTCTATCTGCAACAAGCAATGTTTGGTGGGAAGAAAAGGGGACTCATTCATGTCATGATTAGAGAGGCATCTTGGCCTAGGAATATCCACAATCATCTCACAAAGATCCATTGGCAATCAGTGCAATCAGTTCCTGATCATTTTGCCCTAAAACTAGGGTTTTGCATAAAATCGGTTTATTTCTGATTCCTTGGGTGAAAATCTTTTCCATGGCCCTCCATATATCCACAAGGGTCTACATACAAAAAATCGGCTCTTTATTTGAGCCAGAGGTGCTTCAATTGATCAATGGAATCGAGAATCAGACAGATTGGGAAAAGTCAACTGTGGGGCCAGAAAAGTCAACTCTTGACATTTTGAAAGTGGAATCTCAAAATTCATGCCTAAGGAAGCCTACATGTGAAATTTGATCAAGGTTAGAACATGGATTCATCATTTAATCAGGAGTTGGAAAAATTACCAAATTTGGAAATAGTTAACTTTCCATTTAAAGCAAGTTTTTATGGTTTTTGCACCCACTTTAAGCCTATATTCCATCACGATGCAAGCTCCATTTGAAACTTTCTTCAACATGAAAGTTGTTCCTCTTGTTCCAAGCTTTCTAGATATATAAAGTTTGTTTCATTTGGATTATAATTGAGAAAGTTATGCTTGGTCAAAGTAAGACTTTATTTTAGGACACTTGGAAAATTTTCTAAGTCCAAAATTTGCAAAATTTGTCAAGACTTATGGGCCAGATTTCTTGCACTTCAAGGCATCTTTTGAAAACACTTTCTTCATGAAAGTTGTACCTTGGTATATCCTCTTTCACAACTTCTTGGAACCACCCCATTTGGATCATTGGTTTGGAAGATACACTCATCTAAAGGTGGTATCATAGGCTGAATTTTTTGACAGCATTTAGGCCAAACTGGCCCAACCATTTTGAAGCTATGGAACCTGAACTTTATGGCCATTTTCACCTCTTTCCACTCATCATTTCAAGTTGTGTTCAACATGAAAAATGTTAAGTTCCATGCCCTCTTTCTACTGTTTGCATTGCCTTGCCATTTGGACACTTATTCATCAAGATATAAAGTTTTAAAGTCACCCTGTTGGACTTATTTCCATGTTTTGCTGCATAAACCAACCAGCCCTTGCATTTCTTCATTTGGCCATTTGCTTTATTTACTTTTGTTATAAACTCACTTAAGCTTTACCACAATTAGATCTTCTAATACACCTCACCTTTTGCACCATTTTTTGCATCATTTTGTCATGAACCAAACCACACCCTTAAGCCCATTCAAACACTTAAAACCCTACATATTTAAGACTTGGAAACCCTAATCTGAGGGGGAGGCTGCTACATTTTCGACCTAAGCAAGAGCAAGGCAAGGGAAAGGCTTTTTCTTACTTCCATTTGCCATTCTTCAAGTTTGCAACACCATTGAAATATCTTCCTTCTCTTTCCTCTCATCCCAATAAGAAGCAGTGGACTTTCTCCACTAGGTAATCTCTTTATTCCAACCTTCCATGGCCATGAATATTTTGCATGCTCATTATTATTTTTCATGCTTGCAATGCTTATGCTTACTATTGTTTTGATTTTATGGCCATGCTCTTATCATATTGTTTTTTTTCCATGTTAACATTGTGCACTACTTGTCCATAAAACCCTCACCATGAGGCTTTGTTTTGAATTGGAATTCATGCTGTTATTTTTCACTCATATCCATGTTCATATGCTTGCCTTGCTGTTCATTTTTCTTCATGCTAAAGTCACTATTTTTCATAAAATAAGATACCATGATGTTCCTCTCATTTTGTACTTGAGTTTTGCTTTTTACACCATGCCATTTGATGCACTAAGTTGAGAGCAATGTTGGTTGAAAGTTGGAGAAAATAACTGCATGGCATTCACATTTTTCTTGCTGTAATGTTGTTGGGTTTATGCTGCATGGGGAGACGTGTACGTGTCTCCTTCGTAACCGCATGATCGTGTGCGCGATTTGCAATCCTGGCCAGTCGCTCCAATTTTGTCTTTTGTGGCTTTAAGTTAACTGGACCAATTGAGCGCAGGTTCACATGAGCTTTTAAGTTGAACATTTTTTTTTAATGTCACATTTGATTAATTCCCTTGGACTGGGCTTGCACCGCTATCAGCACCCCACATTTCGCCAGGCCCATTACTAATATCCTTTTATTTCCATTTCATTTTTATTTTATTTTCCAATTCATTTTATTATTCTGTTTTGATTTACTTAATAAAAAATGTTTTATTTATTCATAAAAATATCAAAAAATATATTTTACTTTCTTTAATGTTTTATTTAACTTATTTAATTTTTATTTTCATATTTTATTTAATGTTAATATTTTATTTCAATTATTTATTTCAAATAGTCCTTTTAAGGACACGTTTTTATTTATTTTTATTTACATGACTTAAAATTATTTTTAGATTCTGATTTTTGGGATGAGGGTTGACCAATATCTCATGGTCAACCTGACCTTTTATTGGAATTTTATTTCCCACTTTTAATTTATTTTGGATTTATTTTTGACCTAGTTTGCTTGGTTGACTTTTCATTTGACTTCTGTTTTATTTCAATTAATTCAATAACTAATTTTCATTATTTTTAAAATCTTTTTGGGGGATGATGATGTCCTGACCCCACCTCATTTAATTTATTTATTTTCATAATTTATTGAATTAATTTACTATTTATTTGATATTTTTTTAAGTTGACTTGACTTTTCGGTTGACTTTTCTATGATTGATGTTTGACTTAGGGATTGCTTAAGGCAATTGAAGAGATCTTTTGATCCTCCCTTGTCCATCTCATATGCCACATATTAGAGGCTTTTCATCTTGATTTTATTTGATCCTTGCATCATTTCCCGACTAAATTATTCATTGATTCTTTGTGTGTATAGTTTCACTTGTCTGATTCATCTGATATTTTTTACACTTGTTTCTTTCATCCATGCTTCTATTGTTTGATTGTTTAACATGTTTATACTTCTCATGCATTGTCTAATACTTTATTATTTCATTCTTTGATTATTTGACTTGATCATATACCTGTTATTTATCTTATTGTTTGATTAACTGTTGCCTACCTTTTACCCCACTCCTCTCCTTGCTCCATTCGTCGATTCTTGTTCGTTTAGGTAGCACCCATTAGGTAGGACCTTTTGTATGATAACATAGGTAGAATTACCATATTCTTTTGTATGATAACATAGGTAGAATTCTCATATTCTTTTGTATGATAACATAGGTAGGATTCCCTCATTCTTTGTATGATAACATAGGTAGAATTCCCTCATTCTCTTGCATGCTAACATTAGGTAGATGTTCCCATTTGTAAATCCTAACACTTTAGTACATATTGTATGACAACCATATCGTAGTGCTTCCCCATTCTTTTAGACCTTCTGTGCGTCTCCGATCCTGTGGCATGTCACTCCGTCCTATTACAAAGAGGTAACTGCCTAAGACTCGATTCAGCGAGCTCCGACACCTACTGCTAGGACGTGAACACATTGCCCACTCTCCTTTGACACAACTGGTGTCCTCCTTTGTAAGTCCATGTTCAGATGGCAATCCCTATGTAGCCGAACTACGACAACTCTGATTCTCATGTTCAGATGAGATACGTAGGCACAAGATGCGATGTCTTGCCGAGTTTGACTGACAACTAACAACTAATCTTTGTTTGCTTTCGCCCTCGTTGCGATCGAGACTTTCCCTTTCTCTTGCCCTAGTTGCAATCGAGACCTTTGTTCCCGTAGTTAGCTGAACTACGTGTAGCGGGGTATTCGTTACCATTAGAGATATTGACTAAATCCAAGGTAAATCATACAAGTCGAGTCGCCACCGCACTTCTATTTATCCAAAGGAATGGTTAGAAAGCGAACAAAAACCTAATAGTTTTTAACAAAAACTAATAAAAGAAACAGAGATTTGGGTAAGGTGGTTGGTTATGCAATGGGAAGGTGTTAGGCACCCAAAACATCCTAGGTACTCCTAGGGAGCCCTTTTCATACTTGTTGTGAAGGTTGTTTGTTTTGTGGAAAATTTTGTTTGTGCAAACATGATTGAAGAGATGAGAAGAGAATGTACAAATTATTTACATTTTGTGTTTGGATGGATAAACCCATTGCTTACGTACCATCTTAAAAAAGATTAGGATCAAAACCTCGTAGTTCGGGGTAAAAATATCAAAACAAATGGGTGAATTGATTGGTCCAAAAGCCTTAAGGTCTTTTGTTATCAAAGGGAGAAAACTCAACCAAACCGTAAATCCACCATGTGAGGATATCTTCAACATGCTAGTGAGGGGTTAACCATGTAATAAGCATGGAAGACTTATTGTCCATCACTAAGGATATAGGTGAGTATTACATCTACCACAAGGATAACTCAAACCTAATAGCTAAAGGTTATGAAAGATTTTGATTAAGAAAGTGGCCATTGGAACCACAAAAGACATTTGAATGGGTTACATTTACCAATTAGAAGTATATACAAAAATGGTCAAAGTTGACTTAAAAGTTCAATTCAAAATAAGTGTTATGAAAAGAAAGTTTGAAAATCAAAAGCATAAGGCTTAGGTTTCTAATGTTTAAAAACAATGGTTAAATGTTTGCACAAAGAGTTTTGGCTTGGGTTAGAGTGAAGAGAAGAAGAAGAAGGGCTAAATCCTAAACATACAAGAGGTGAGAGGAAAGAGAACAAAACCACACAAGGAGTTCCTCTCTTGAGATCATATTAATGATCTAAGTAGCTCCCATCCTTTGGAATAAGCAATCACAAAGCATAAGCAATCAAACAAGTCTCATAAGAGATCCTCAATGTGTCTTGTATCTTTCACTTTGAAGGATCATGGCAATGGTCCTCCAATTAAGCTCAAGTAGAATTCCCTAGCACAAAAACACACACATCAAAAGTTCCATGAAGTAAATCAAGAATGGACAAGAGTGAGTTTAGAAATTTGGTCCTTCTAATCCATCTTCTTCATTAAGGTCCATTTACTCCAATTTTGCATAAGGAAAGTCCTAGAATCTAAGTCCAATTCTCCATTCTTTGCATAGGGAAAGTCTTAGAAACTAAGTCCATTTCTTTGCATTTGGTTCACAACAATCAAAATAAAACACAAGCATAATAATATATACACAATTATGTGCTCAAGTGAGCAAAAGGCAAATGGCATTAACATAAACATGTGCTCAAGTGAGCAAAGAGAAAAGCAAATGGATAATATATGCAAGAATAGTAAATTGCATAAAAGTAAAGAGCAAAAAGTAAATGTTAATTGTCAATAGTTAGTGTTAGTAGTTAGTGTGCCATAAGGAAAATTTAGCGCTATGTTAAGCAATCGTAATTGGACTTATGTAGAAGTCACAACTATCTGAGGCTGGTCAATAATAATGTAGGCAACAACACAAGTTAGAAGTCTTGATTAGTGAACCAAGTTCCAACAACTTGCCATGCCAAAAAGAAAAAGAGAATTGATCTTGTATTGATTTAAGCCTTTTGCATGATTTAGAAGACAACCTATCCTTAATGCAAAGCCATTCACTTGATCAATTGATCAAGATGAATTAGATTTGAATCAAGGAAGATTAAGTCTCCCTAATCAATGCCAACTTATCAACCTTCAACTCATTGATCAAAAGGAAAGAAGAAGAAGAAGATGAAGAAGAAGATGAAGAAAGGATAAGGAAATGGAAAGATCAAAATGCATAAGATGAAATAATATGTACCAATCCATATGTATTGACCAAATGACATTGAAAGTCAAAGTCAAACAATGATATATCAGAAATGAGATGAAGATTGGAGATCAAACAATAAGCATAATATTTTTGGCATTTTCAATATTAAAATAAACTTGAATTAAAAATAATGGAAAAGTCAAACTTCAAAATCACCTCAAATCAACCTTGAAAGGTCCAAGTAATTTATCCTAAGTTTGACAAAAAAATTCAGCATTTTTAAAAGTCAGAAACTATTTTTAATCAATTAAAAATGAATAAAAATAACCTAATTGAACTAAAATCTCAAATCAATTTAAAAATTGATGAGAATATTTTTCATAGATCCATCATCATTCAAATAGGTTAGGAAAATATTTTTGTATTTTTTGAATATCAAAAACTATTTAAAATGAATTAAAAATAACCAGAAAAGAGAAAATTCACAAAAAAAATATCAAATGATAAAATAAAAAATATTAAAAATCAGAAATAGAAACAAGAATTTATTTGGAGACTAATGCAATTGGTCCCATAATTTTTGGATTAAAAATGAGAGAGATATTGATTTTTGAAAATAATTGGAATTAAAGAAAATAAAATCAGAAAATAAAAAATGAAAAAAAAACAAGGAGCGTTAGATCTGCGCTTATTAATTGAGCTGGCAGATCATACGCTCCAGAGATGCGCTCCCACCATACGCCTTGGTCAACTGAACCACACGCAGCATTAAAACAAGTCATAACATGGAACGGTCCAGATTAGATCTGGAAACAAGATCGTGTGGCCAGGAATTGATCTGGAGTTGGGATGGTTGCTGGAGCCACCGTCTTCTCCGGTGAGCCTCAGAATTCCGGCCAGAGTTGCAGAGATCCAAACCTTAATGAAAATGCACGATCTATACATCTTTGGAAAGCTGGGATGATGTACATCATCCCTGTACCATCCATTTTCACTCTAGATTTCCATGGTGTCAGAAATTATAAGTTGAAAAATATGGTGTTCATCATGAACTCAATGGATTTCAAAAATTGAATGCATAATCATGATGCCTCTATTGAGAGGACTTCAGCCAACACAAGATCTAAGCCAATATGTCAATGGATGATGAGATTCGAATGAAATACCAGTTGAAGAGTAAGCTTGAATTCTGGTAACTTGAGCTCAATTCCTTGCTTGCTTTGCCAAAACAGAAGATCAGTGAGATCAATGATGAAGGTTTAGAAGCTTTAGATCTAAGAATTCAACCAGATGAAGTTTAATTTTGGATCTGAAAAATTTGAAGAAAAATGGAAATTGCTTCTTTGGTGAGGTTGGGGAATCACTTCAGCAGGGTTTCAGGCGCCTTTAGGTTGAGTTTGAATGAAGTTGAACCCTTCTATTTATAGCAAAACAAACTGCAAGCAAGGTGAATTCTCATGTGCATGGAATTTGGATCCTTCATGCATGGGCCTGTACAGGCGCGTGCAAAGCCTAAAAGCTGATGCAAATGCATGCTGAACACAAACCAAGTTGAATTGGACGTGTAGTTTGAATGGCAATTGCTTGTGTATCAAGATTTCATGTGCATTCCATAATTATGCCTAAATGTTCAACTCTTCGAAAATACGATTTGCCAAATCCAAATATGATCATGTGAGTAATGGTTGGAAAGGTCTTGATGTAAGGAACAATTATTATGTTGGGCAAAAATCCATTTGGAGTGTGGAAATTTATGAAATTTGAGTTTAAAGTGTGATGTGCAAGACATGTCAATGCAAAGTTTCCAAATTTGGCCAATGTTCAAGCCCTTCTGTTTTGATGATGCAAGCCTCAAATGAAAAAACCTCCAACATAAAAGTTGTATACATTTTCAATACAATCAAGATGGACTTAAATATGGCATCATTTGGATTTTTGATGAGAGAGTTATGGGCACTTGAAGTTGGACTTTTTTGCCTTTCAATGCATTTGGCCCAAAAGGACCTATAATGTCTTGCATTATCACATGTATTTCCTTTGAAATTTTGAAATTTTGTTCAACATAACATTTGAAGTAGACATCTTAAGATTTCCCATGAATTTGATCCCACCTCAAAATCATAAAAAATGAATGAGTTATGTCCTTGGGAAGTTGACCCACAATTAGGGTTTCAGTCAAAATGACCTATAATGTATTGGAATGGGAGATGGCCTTCCAAGCTTCAAATCAATTTTTTATGAACATGAAAGTTGTTCATATTGTCCGTAAGAACATTTTTTATTTTGGAACCATCTCCATTTGACCAACACATAAAAAGTTAGGTCTCAGTGCATTTCAAAATAGTCAGAGGGATTGACTGATCAACTTCTCAAGTCCACAATCCATATCTTGATGAATTGATGATTGAGGACACTCAAATAAGTTCAAATATGCATGAAATGATGAATTAAAGAACTTCCCTTGATTGTATTTGATCATGGGTTGAGGTTGCTTCAAGAGCAAGGCATTATGGTGCACAAATGAATTAGGGTTTCTTTAGGGGACAAACCTCAAACCCTTTGACTTGCTTTGATCAAAATGATGAATTCAGATGCTGGGGGGCATATTTTATGGATGAGAGCTTTGGGAACCATTACCATGCTTGCTATCATTTCCTCTTGACCATGTCTTTGTACCAATGATCTCCTTGAAGCTTTTGACCTTGTGATTGCTCAAGCTACAAACAAAAGATGTTAGTGACATATTTTTATGCTTTTGGTTAGTAAATAAAATAAGAAAAACAATGATATACAATTCAAACATGCTTGGTGATCTCAAACTATTCACAAGGAGTCCCACCCAAAGGCAAGGGGAACCAAGATGCTTATGATCCTTGAGGCAATGCCAAATGCAGTGTTATGATGCCATGAGGGATCTTAGGGACAAAATTGGGGTCTTACACTACGTTTTGCTCTAATTCTCATTCCAGATGAGATACGTAGGCATAAGACGCGACGTCTTGGCGAGAACACATCTCTTACACCCGTAGGTAGCCGAGCTACGAAGACTCTGATTCTCATATTCATATGAGATACGTATGCAGTGGATGTGACATCCGTGCGAGTCATTTTCTTTTGACCCTTTCTTTTAGTAAATAGTACATTAGATATTACACACACCCTTTAGACAAGAACAACAAGAGTGGATCCCGTAGAGTACTACGGATGCGTAGGGGTGCTAATACCTTCCTATCGCATAATCGACTCCCGAACCCAAGATTTGGTTGTGAGACCTTGTCTTTTCCTTTCCTTTCTCCAGGTTTACTTCGAGCGTTTCCTTTCCCTCCTTTGGGATAAATAACGCACGGTGGCGGCTCTTCTGTCATCTCTTTTCTCGCCGGTTGTTTTCTCGCACACTATATGTTTTAGGCTGCGACAGCTGGCGACTCTGTCGGGGACCCGGTTTCCCTAAGCGAGTCCCTCCTAGCTTTTGTAGGTTTCTTGTTTGTTGGATGTTTATTCTTTTGTACAGTTATTTATTTTCCAGCATTTATTTGCTTTATCTTATTGCATTGTGCATATATTATTGCTGTATTTGTTGGCTCTGTGGGGGTTGATTGTTTGTTGGGGTGGGATGTTCTATGAGAGATAAGCCCATTACCCAGGTTTGAGTGTACACATAGGTGTTAGAGTGGATAATCATGAGGCTTGCGTGGTATGTTGCTACGTTAAGTCGTTCATGAGACCCACATCCAGACGAGGTTTCTTTTGGATATATTCTGTTATATGGGTGTTCCATAACGACAGATGTTCCTCTAGAAATCATCGACTCTGGTGACCATTTCCCGAGAACTCAGTCGAGGCCTCTCCTCCGAGACGCGTTTATGTTAGCTCTGGTGGGTGCATTCTCGCTGCTCAATCCGAGGACCCCGAGACTGGGAACTTGCTTTAGGATGTCCTGTTGAGGGGAGTCAGTGGAGGTCTTTTATCCTGTAATAATGCCAAACCTTCAGTGGAAAACGTATTATTCTCGACTGAAGGGCTGAAGCTGACAAACTTCTGTTCTTAGAATCTACTGGTGAGGGGCGGGCTAAATTCAGGAAACCTTAACCTTCAACCAACCCGGTTTTCTGGAGCAGAGCTTTGATTTCACATTATATTCCTCAGTGGGTTTTCTCTTCAGACAGTGCAACCTGACAGTTGTCCAAGCAGATACAGCAGTCTTGATTTCCATGTCACTGCATTGCATCATATCATTCTGCATTCATATCATTTAACACATTTTTATTCATTACTAGGGGGTTTACATCTTCTTTTTTGTTTCCGGTCGGGGTTTTCTGGTTCTCCTGAGATGGATATTGGCAGAAAGAGACACGTCGCCTACAAGTTTCCTGTGGTTTGTTTGGAGCCTATTCAACAATTGATGAAGTTAATGAATCATGATTCTCTAGAAGGATTCCGGAAGGAGTACGGTTTGATTCTAAGTTTCGTCACGGTTCTTTCCAAGGATCAACATGATGCTCTTTTCACACTACTGCAGTTCTATGACCCTCCATTGAGGTGTTTCACATTCCCGAATTATATTTTGGTCCATACTTTGGAGGAGATTGCCAGTTTTCTCAGAGTTCCTATCAAGTCACAGTTGTTGTTCTACAGTTTTGAGTTTCTGCCCAATCTCATCAAGGTTGCTTCGGCCACATATTTGGGGAAATTAGTCTTGAAGGCTAATATGTGTCAGAAGGGAGGAGTCAGTAGTTTTCATTTGAGTTTCTTACTGGGAGAAGCAAAGAAGAAGCTTGAAGATGGTGACCAGAAGGGTTTTAATGTTGTGTTGGCTCTTTGTGTGTATGGGATTGTCCTGTTCCCTAATGTTGCTAAATTTGTGGACATGGACACAATACGCCTCTTCGTGTTGGGAAATCCATTGCCGACCTTACTAAGAGATTTCTTTCACTCGGTGCACCACAGGAATGAGAATAGAAAAGGAGGATTGTTGAATTGTTGTGTGCCTTTGTTTTATAAGTGGTTCAGTTCTCACCTACCCAAATCAGGAGCGTTCATTGATGTCGAGGACTCGTTGAGTTGGTCGAAGAGATTGATGGGGTTGAGAGCTGAAGATATTTCTTGGTGGTCTAACCAGAGCTTGCTTCGGGCGGATATTATTCATAGTTGTGGGAACTTCCCAAATGTACCGTTGGTAGGAAGAAGAGGAGGAATCAACTATAATCCTTCTCTAGCAGTTAGACAGTTTGGATATGCTTTAAGAACTCCGCCTTTGGAAAAGGATGTGGAAGAATCTCTGTTTTTCCATTCTTCGCCTGATTTGACTGTATCCCGTAAGGCAGCTGAGGCTTGGCTCAAGGTGATCAAGAGAGGAAGAACTGTGCTTGGGAAAGGAGATTGTAGAACTTACCCTTAGTATGAAGAGTGGCTTCAAGGAAGAGTCGAAGAGTTTGGTCTGCCGTTTCCTATTAAAGAATCTTTGTATCCACCTACTCCTGAGTAGTCAACAATGGTGAGCCGAGAGGCGTATGACAAATTGAAGAATGCCATGGAGGAGCTTCAAACTGAAAACTCGGAGTTAAGTGTGAAGTTGCAAGACTGTATGCATCAATTCCATGAGGCAAAATATCAGAAGAGGGAAGTCGTCAGATTGCAAGAGGAAGCAGAGAGGAAATTAGCTGTGGAGGTGGACTTCTTCAGGAAGACAAACAAAGCCTTGGGATCATCCAGTTTTGAGTTGAGGCGAGTCAAACAGCAGTTAACAGATGCTCATGGTAAGTTAGCTGGTTGGCAAAAGCAATGGGATGCATTTTCAGCTTCTAGGAAGGTAAAGGAGGAGGAGATGGTGGCCGAATTGACTGGCCAGATGGAGAAGTTGAAGATTCTGCTGAAGGAGAAGAACAATGAGCTTCTGTGCGCCCGTTCAACCAATGGCTACATGACAGATCAACTCGACAAGGCTCAAGAACAGATTGAAGAACTCAATGTGCTGGCAGGTTTGAAGAAATTCAGACTTGAAGAGGTATTCGGAGAGGATGATGGGAATTACTACATAGAGCACATCAACAAGCTGGATGGGATTATTCACAAGAGGAATTTGCTTATCCAGCGTTTGACAGAATCTCCAGATCGTCCCGACACAGTAGCACTACTGGCTGAAGTGAGGAGCAGTCCTTATGTGTTGTATACAGGAGGCTGAGGCTGAGTCCTGATTTTGTTCCTCTCTTTACTTATTGTGTTGTTGCTCTGTAGTGATAATCCACAGGCTTGTTGTGGAGATCCTCTTTTGATGTACTATTGGCTAAAGCCTTTCTCTTTGAACTCATTTATATGATGGTTTTCTCTCTATTACATCTTGATCTCTGAAGTTTATTCATGGCTCGATCTTCTCGTGAGACTGGAATCAAGGGGGTAAAATACCCTTTGGAATTAATAAACATGTCATTGCATTTACATATTCATTTGCATGTCTTGCATAATAGGTACCGTTACGGTGTTCTCATTTGTTTGGTGTTCCACTAGCAGGATAGTGTAACACCCCAAAATTTGCCCCCCTCATTCATGCATTCATTTAGCATTTCATATTGCATTTCATCATGTCAATCAGAATTAGATCCAAGAAACTTTAAAAAAAAAAAAAGCGGAAAAAGAAAAGGGCGAAAAAAAAACGAAAACGAAAAAAAAAAATTAATTTTTTTTAATTAATTAATTAAATAAATAAAATAAAATATAAAAGAAAAAATCTCAAACTTGGACCTCTATCAAAAGCCCACTAAGCTACCAATATTAGCCTATAAATACTAGAGTTTCATTGAAACAGAACAGACAGAAGAAGGAAGAGAAACAAAATACTCTGAGGTTTCCTTGAAACAAAACCCTGGACAAAACCTGAAGAAAAACCTGACAGAGAACTCGGAGCAACCCCCAGGCAGCTCTGAAAAATTCAATCTGACTCACACACTTTCATCTCACGCAAACCCTAACATTGCCTTGCAAACCCAGCCGTGCCATTTGATTTCAACCAGTCTCTCCCATCAGGTTTGCCTCATTCCCATGATTTTATGCTCTTAATTTGGATCATCTGAATGTATGAGGTATGATGGATGAATATCATTATGTTTTTGCCCACGGGTTTAATTATGCATGAATGGGTGAAACTTATGCCTTGAATGTTTAATCACATGATTTCTGAAATGTATGCCACAGGGTTTGAGGTTTCTGAAACCATATTGTTATCCATGAAAAAAATGATTATCGTGTTTCACTAACCCTTTTGTTGAGTTTTTGTGAGGGCTCACAGACTCTTGCATAGATGGTTTGCGTGGTTTTCCCACTTTATTTGTGGGATACCCCCTGGAGGTTCATTCTGATTACCTATACTGACTCACCTTTCTTTGATGGCATTAGCTTGGGAGATCCCTGGGTTTCTTACTCCTTTAATTGCTGTTACTTCGGATCTTTATCCGTGTGGTACTTTTACCTCTTTTCCGCATTCTATCGCTTTCTTAGCTGGAAGACCTCGATAGGAGGCATTTGTTTTCTTTTGTTTATTTACTTCTGAGCCCCTTGTTGGCACATTTACTTTATACATGTTTGTTTTGTATGTGTTCGTATCCCTGCAGGTAGCGCGGTTCCTTCGTCAAGGACTTCCTTTTTGCCCTTGAGCATCCCAAACCATAAAACCCAAAACACACGTTTACTCCTTCTACTACAGGTGAGTAAGTCTCCAAAGGTCGAGCATCTGGTAGATTGCGTAGTAACGTCGTTCGTCTAAAACCCACTCCATAACCCCGTAGTTAGCCGAACTACGGCTTGCTCTGATTCTCATTCCAGATGAGATACGTAGGCATAAGACGCGATGTCTTAGCGAGCACACATCCCCCCAACCCATAGGTCAGCCGAGCTACAAAGACTGTGATTCTCATGTTCAGATGAGATACGTATGCAGTGGATGCGACATCCGCGCGAGTCATTTTCATTTAACCCTTTTTTTTTGTAAACAGCACAAGATAAACTCACACCCTTTAGACAAGAACTACAAAAGTGGATCCCGTAGAGTACTACGGATGCGTAGGGGTGCTAATACCTTCCCTTCGCATAACCGACTCCCGAACCCAAGATTTGGTTGCGAGACCCCGTCTTGTCCTTTCCTTTTTTAGGTTTACTTCGAGCGTTTCCTTTCCCTCCTTTGGGATGAATAACGCACGGTGGCGACTCTTCTGTCATTTTCTTTCGCCGGTTGTTTTTTCGCGCACTGTATTTTTCAGGTTGCTACAGCTGGCGACTCTGCTGGGGAGACTAAGAAGTTGACCTCTTGCTGGTCCATCTTTCCTAAGCGAGTCCCTCCTAGCTTGTGTTATTTCTTGTTTATTGGGTGTTCATGCTTTTGTACCTTTATTTGCTTACCTGCTTGCATGCATCTGTTGTATCTGTTGGATCTGTTTGTTTGTTTGTTGGGATGGGGTGTTCTATGAGAGATAAGCCCATTACCCAGGCTTGAGTGTACACACAGGTTTTAGAGTGGATAATCATGAGGCTTGCGTGGCGTGTTGCTACGTTAAGTCGTTCGTGAAGAACCACACCCTGACGAGGTTTCTTTTGGATATATTATGTCTTACGGGTGTTCCGTAACGGCAGGATGTTCCTCTAGAAATCGTCGACTCTGGTGACCATTTCCCGAGAACTCAGTCGAGGCCTCTCCTCCGAGACGTGATTATGTTAGCTCTGGTGGGCGCATTCTCGCTGCTCAATCCGAGGATCCCGAGACCGGGAACTTGCTATTAGGATATCCTGTTGAGGGGAGTCAATGGAGGTCTTTTGTCCCGTAATAATACCAAACCTTCAGTGGTAAATGTATTATTCGCGACTGAAGGGCTGAAGCTGACGAACTTCTGTTCTTAGAACCTACCAGTGAGGGGCGGGCTAAATTCAGGAAACCTTAACCTCCAACCAACCCGGTTTTCTGGAGCAGAGTTTTGGTCTTGTATTATATTCCTCAGTGAATTTCTCTCCAGGCAGTGCAACCTGACAGATGTTCAAGCGGATCCATCAATTCTGATTGACATGCCTTTGCATTGCATAACATCATCTGCATATTTGCATCCAACATCTCATGCTTACTCATTTGCAGGGTATTCCCTTTCAAAACGGGGGTGCCTTAAAACTGAACAAACAGTGCATCGCATACCATGCATATTAACCCTTGTCTGTTTTGCAGGTGTCACCGCAGTGTCTAATGTTTGTTCCCTGTATCAGGCAGTTATTGGTCCCAAGCGAGTCCACAGGTACCCGACAAAGGAAAATCGTCCACAGCTAGCGATGGACCAAGTACAGAAAGAGCTGGCTGATATGCGTGAAAGGATGGATCAGTTCATGACATTGATGACTGGTATGGCACAAGGCCAGGAAAAGTTGAGGGAATTGGTTGAGCAACCGAGACCCGATCCGGAGGTGGAGATACCAAATGCTGAGGGAAACCCTGGTAACCCTGGGAACGCTGATAACCCTGTGAACACTGGTAACGCGGGTAACGCAAATGCTGATGGAAACCCGGGTAATGTTGGCAACACAGGGAATGTTGGAAATGGTATTGGCGGAAGGTACAATGTGAATCAAGGAATTCGGATTAACGGGCGCCCCGTTACTGAAGATTATCAGTATGATCAATTTTCTTTGCACGACGAGGCCCTCGAGACCACTCGCCGTATGGATGAGCTTGCTGAGAAGCTCAAATCTTTGGAGTCTCAAAATTCCTTAGGCTTTGATGTCACAAATCTTGGTCTGGTTCAGGGAGTAAGGATTCCTCACAAGTTCAAACCCCCTACTTTTGAGAAATACAACGGGGCTTCTTGCCCACGCACTCATCTCCAATCTTATCTGGGAAGGTTGGGAGCTCACACGGAAGATGAAAAGCTGTGGATGTACTATTTTGAAGACAGCCTAACTAGAGCTTCTCGTGAATGGTATTCTCATTTGTCTCGTACTACCATCAAGAGCTGGAAAGACTTGGCAGAGGCTTTTGTCAAGCAATATCAATACAACTTGGACATGGCTCCAAATCGGACCTTGTTGCAAGGTATGTCTCAGACTGCCAAGGAAACCTTTAGAGAGTATGCTCAGCGTTGGAGACAGATTGCTGCGTCCGTCCAACCCCCTATGTCTGAAAGGGAGACGGCGGACATGTTCATGAACACTCTTCAAGGCAATTATATTGAGAGATTGGCTGCTTGCCCGTCAATCAGCTTTGCAGAGATAGTGATTGCTGGAGAAAGAATCGAGAGTCTGTTGAAGATGGGCCGAATTCAAGACAATAGTGCTTCCAACTCATCAGGTCCCAAGAGACCGTTTGCTGGTAACGGTCAGCGAAGAAAAGAAGGCGAGGCAAGCGTTGTGTATGCCGGCAGAGGCAGGGGTAGAGGACGCCCTAATTATTATCAAGATCAAGTGGTCGCAGTCGCTATTCCAACACTTGTTCCTCAACCGCAATATCATCCACAACAACAACCCAGGTACAACAATCAACAACAAGGAGGTAATCCGGGTCAGTAGAGACACTATCAACAACGTCCAAGGCAGACGGACCGGGTCATCGAGCCAATCCCAATGCCTTATTCAGTATTACTTCCCAAGATGATTGACATGAATCTGGTTACGTTGAGAACTCTGGCCCCACCAATCGATCCCAATAATTTGCCTAGAGGTTATGATGTCAACGCCAGATGTGCTTTTCACTCCAACGCACCTGGCCATACTACAGATAATTGCAAGGCTCTCCAGTTAAAGGTACAAGATTTGAGAGATGCCCAGGCTATCAATTTTGCTCTGGTGCCTAATGTTATCCAGAACCCGATGCCGGCTCACGGCGAGCAGAGGATTAATGTTGTTGATAGTGGGGAAACTTTGAATTTGGTTTCTGATGTGACTAAGGTGAAGACTTCTCTATCGGTGGTTAAAGACCGACTTCTGAAAGGACAGATTTTCCTGGGCTGTGGGCAAGAATGTAGAAATTGTCAAGCTGCCGAAAATGGATGTGATAGTTTGAGAAGGGGTATTCAGCAACTGATAGATGAAGGTTGTCTTCAGTTCGATCAGGCCCGTCCAGTGAAGAATGATGTGTCGACAGTAACGTTTTATTTCACTCCTGAAGAAATATATGTTCCCGAGAGACTCGCTCCGACAACAATATATTTCCCAGAAAGTCCAGCACCAATTTACTCTGACAATCCTCAACCGACTTTGATTGGTCCGGTCACCATCACGGTACCAGGACCTGTTCCGTATGAGAAAGACAGTGCTATCCCGTGGCACTATGGGGCTGATATCTACTGCCAGGGGCAGAAAGTTAACGAAGAAGACATTGACATTGGTAGCTCCGCTGTAGACAATGTTGGAGGGGTTGGTGGCTTCACTCGCAGTGGACACCTATTTGCACCATCAACATTACGCGCGAATACTGAAGCCGAGGCAGCTGCCAAGGCTAAAGGGAAACAGATGGCCGCCAAAGAGGTTACTACCGAGGAAGCTCCTCCTAAGACCGCATTCGAGAAGGAAGTGGATGAGTTTATGAGGATTATCAAGAAAAGTGACTACAAGGTAGTCAACCAGCTAAATCAGACACCCTAAAAGATCTCCATTCTCTCACTATTGCTGTGCTCTGAGGCGCACAGAGCAGCCTTGTTGAAAGTACTGAATATGGCCTATGTTCCACCAGAGATAACTGTTAACCAGCTGGAGTCGGTAGTTTCCAATGTAAACGCTAGCCGGGGGCTAGGTTTCACCGATAATGACCTGACATCTGATGGCAGGAATCACAACAAAGCCTTGCATATCACAATGGAGTGCAAAGGGATGATGCTTTCCCATGTTTTGGTTGATACAGGCTCTTCTCTGAATGTTCTTCCAAAGAAAGCCTTAATGAAGTTGGATTGCGATGACACCATCCTGAGGCCAAGTAACTTAGTTGTGAGGGATTTTGATGGCTCTAAGTGAGCTGTCTTTGGCGAAGTTGAGTTGCCCGTTAAGATTGGACCGCAGGTGTTCGAGAGCACCTTTTATGTGATGGATATCCAGCCTGCCTACATCTGTCTGCTAGGTCGGCCTTGGATTCATGTTGCCGGTGCTGTTACTTCTACCCTCCACCAGAAGCTCAAATATGAACTAGAAGGATAGGTCGTCACTGTCTGTGGTGAAGAGGATATTTTTGTTAGCCACCTGTCTACATTTAAGTATGTAGAGATGGACGGCGAGATGCACGAGATGCTGTGTCAGGGCTTCGAAGCCATAAACATCAATGAGGTCGCGCCCGAAGCTGTCTTTTCACCTGAGTTTGAGAAGGTCGGGACTTCTATCTCTTCATACAAGCAAGCTGTCGAAGTGGTTAAAGCTGGTGATGCCCAAGGCTGGGGCAAATTTGTGGAGCCAGTCATCAAAGAAGACAAGTTTGGATTGGGGTATGCTCCGGGATCTCAGAAGAATAAAACTGGTACTCTCTCCAGCGGGGGTTTGGTTTCTCCCCACATCGTCAATGCTGCAGATGAAGACAAGGCTGACAGCGACTGTGACTTAGATAGCTGGATTCGCCCGTATGTCCCGGGAGAAAAGCTCGACAATTGGTCGTCTGAAAAAACCGTCAGGGTTACTCTACTGAAAGAGTGATTTTTATTGTTTTCCTTTATTACATGCATAATAAAGTCTTACACTTTGCCCAAGGTGTAACGGCTCATTTGTAGGGCCACCCATTTAGTTACATTTCGCAATTATTTTTATCATCAATAAAGGACGGTTTTTGCAAACAATTTTGTGTTCTCTTTCTTTCAGTTTTTTTTACTTTTACAAAAAAAAATGGCAATGTTTCTTTTTTCGTTTTTTCTTTCTTTCCAAAAAAAAATATCTCTCATTCTAAGGTAAAGCATGATCCTCCATCATGCAGAGCGGACCACCCGGATCTCACTACTAACGACACTGCTATGGCCAAGTATGACTTCGACAATCCTATCTATTAAGCCGAAGAAGGGGTTGAGGAAGATTGTGAATTGCCTGAAGGGTTAGCCAGATTGTTGAAACAGGAGGACCGAGCTATTACACCTTATCAGGAGGTGATTGAGACCGTCAACATCGGTACCGCAGACGACAAGAAAGAGATCAAGATCGGGGCAAGTCTACAGGCCGAGAGGAAAGACCGTTGATCATGTACTTGACTGTGTTAGAAAGGTCAATGGGTTGTGTGCTCGGTCAACATGACGAGTCAGGTCGAAAAGAGCATGCAATATACTACCTTAGCAAAAGTTTACCGACTGTGAACAAAGATACTCATTGCTCGAGAAAACTTGCCGCGCTTTGGCATGGGCTGCTCGCCGACTAAGACAGTATATGTTGACTCACACGACTCTATTGATATCAAAGATGGATCAAGTCAAGTATATTTTTGAAAAGCCAGTGTTTACCGGAAGGCTTGCTAGGTGGCAAATGATGCTGACAAAGTATGACATCCAATACCCTTCACAAAAATCCATCAAAGGAAGTGTCTTGTCAGACTATCTTGCAGAGCAACCGATTGATGATTATCAACCTATGAGGTTTGACTTTCCTGATGAGGACATCATGTTTCTCAAATCGAAAGATTGAGAGGAACCACTCCCGGAGGAAGGGCCTGACCCTGAATCCAAATGGGTTATGATGTTTGATGGGGCGGTCCACGTCAATGGTCGCGGAGTTGGTGTAGTGTTGATCACATCGGAAGGGGGTTCATATGCCATTTGGTGCCAGAATAACTTTTCCCTGCACCAACAATGAAGCCGAATACGAAGCTTGTATCCTAAGACTTGAGGAAGCCGTCAATATACAGATTAAAACCCTGGATGTATACGGGGATTCAGCTTTGGTCATCAATCAAACCAACGGGAAATGGTATACACCTCAGCCTCATCTGGCTCCTTACAGAGACTACACGAGAAGATTGTTGACTTTCTTTTGAAGAAAACCAATTTGCTGATGCTTTGTTTACCTTGTCTTTGATGATTAAGGTGCTATGCTGGAACTACGTACCCAGAATTGACGTATCTCGGTCAGAGACGAATGAAGAAAGCATTTGGTCAGAAAGTGCGCCCTCGGGGGTATCAAGTCGGTGAATTGGTACTCAAAAGATTTCTTCCTCCCAACACAGATCACAGGGGCAAATGGACACCGAACTATGAGGGTCCGTACGTGGTTAAAAGGATTTTCTATGGCGGAGCTTTGATGCTAACAACCATGGATGGCGAAGGATTCCCGTCCCCTATTAACTCAGACGCAGTTAAAAAAAAATATACTTCGCATAAAATAGACCCGCTGGACGATAAAAAGAATAGTCCAGGCAAAAAAAGGGCATCCCGACGAACCAAAAAAAAAAGAATAAAGAGGTTCGGGCAAAAATTAGGGATATAAAAAAAAGAGTACACCCGGTGAGTCAAAAACCCAAAAGGGCGGCTCAGGAAAAAATGGGAATCCCGGTGGATTGAAAACCCGAAAAGGGGGCGATCCAGGCAAAAGTTAGGGAATAAGCGAATGACTGTGATCTAAGTTCATCAGTGTTATATCACCGTTTCATTCAATCCGGCAATCTTCGAAGGTTAAAGATCGACTAATCATCCACTTCAGAAAGCAAGATGAGCAGAGCGTCTTGAGGACATACGAGCCATAGCAGAGTCGAAACTCGATGGGACCCCGTATCCCCATTGCCATTAGGATAGTTCTCTTTTTATAGCGATCACCTCTTTTCAGGGATCAGCTTCCTGATACCCTCGCCTATTCCTGGCACAAATTTTCTCCCCAGTAAGAGTCGAATAATTCAGTTAAAGAGCCTCTTTATTTTTCATTTATCAGTTTGTTTGCAAAAATGTCCGAATTTTTGATAAAACATATTGCATATGAACATAATGGTGGCTTTTGCAGATGATTTGCACAGGAAAACATTTAAAATTGCTTTAAATGTGCTTAATCCCGGACGGTGAATTCAAACCGAGTAATTCCCTCGAGGCATACGTGTATTTTTGGTTGCAGGTCACAAGAACCGGATGCCAAGTCATGAATCCTCATCCCCAAGCGGTTGACAAAGTCTCTCCTCAGCAGAGCATGTTCCCCAGTAGAGTTGACAGTATCCAGACTATATATCCCCAGCGGAGTTGACAGTGTCAGACTGTATCTTCCTAGCAACAGCGGAGTGGTTGCATAACCAACAGATGAGAGGGTGGTGTTCCCAGTGTTCATCTCATTCCCCAGCAGATTATTTTTAACAGATTTGTTAATCCCCAGCTTGAGGGTGATTAGCAAGTTCATATCCCCAGCAAAGGTCGTTTCCTACGACATTTCCCCAGGAAGTGTTTTCCCCACAGACTCTCCTCACAGAGCCTCGTCGAACAAAGTTTCCATAGTTGATACTCCTTGTCATACCCCAAAATTTGCCTGTTAATCTTGCAAGACATTTTTCAAGGCACTCCAACTCATTTTTCAAGACATTGATCTTAATGGAACAAAGACCCAGCACACAGGTGGCCAAATCCGAAAAATGACTTAAACTGGCTTGCTCGCTAGGCGAGCAAAATCCTTCGCCTAGCGAACTCTTCGCTGCACCACTCGCCTAGCGAAACTTGCGAATACCAGAAATTTTGGGCTTCATTCTGAGCCCATTAGGTCACAAAAACTATTATAAATACCAAGACCTCATTCAGAAAGAGGGGGACGGACGGTGGAGAGAGAGGGAATAAGCAAACCCTAACAGAGGCAACCGGAAAAACCCTGGAGGCTAACCAAGAGAATTCAGAACAACCCTAAAGGAAACCCTGAAGGAAACTCATCTGCACAAAGGTTACCTCCGCCCAACTCAATCCGACACCAACCCTAAGAGTGATCTGCCAATTCAACATTGCAATTCAATTGTAAACAGGTTTGCACTACCACTACCGCTTTATGCTCCCAATTTACATGTGGCATTATGATTGAATTTATAAATGTATCTTAGGTTTTGCATGTGGATTTAAGTATGCATGGATGTCTTGAATGTTTAACCATGTAATTTCTGTAATGGATGCCATAGGGTTTGGAGCTTGCTGAAATCATACTATTATTAAACTCAAAACCCGCAACTGTTTGCTAGCACATCGCTAAGCGAACATGTAGCGAGTGTTCGCCAAGCCTTCGCTAGGCAAAGCAGTAGCGAACATGACAGTCGCTGATTTTTTCCCCGTTCTGTTCTGTGCTTATCTGACATGTTCTATCATAGCTATGTATTATTTGCCGGACATTATTACTGCTGCGATTCCTTTGTTCGGTGCAACTATTGATCGCACCCCATTTGGTATTCTGACCCGTTTGTTGAATTTTGTGAGGGTTCACATACTCCCGAAGAAGGTAGCTTGCTAGGTATTCCACTTTATTTGTGGGATACCCTCGTGGAGATTCATCCTAATTACCTAACTGATTACAAATGTTGCCTTTGAATATATGATCTTAGCCCTCTCTTTGTTGCCTTACGGTATTACGGTCATGTCCCGCGAATGTGGAGATACACTTAGCAAAGACCCTTCGATTAAATCATCATGTCTCTATAAGATAAATCATAGTCCCTCGGATGTTGCCTGCGAATATATGATTTTGTCCCTCGATAACCCTCCGTGGTAGCTTACGATTAAATGATGATCGTCCCTTCGAATGCTAAGGTATCCTTACAAATGTTGCCTTCAATGACCAATCGACGACCCTACGATGTCCCTTTACATCCAAAGGATAAGACTACTTACTTCTCAATAGTAAGGACATTTTTACCTTCATAAGGATAGGAAATACCCATAAAGACCTTGGGTAGGTATAACTCTTAAATGCTGACTCACAACTTAAAACACTTTTCACACCTCACACTTTGCAAAACATCTATTAGAAAGTCACCACTTGGTATACATTCGTACTAGAATCATTGCCAAGTTATATTTTTCTAAACATCTTTCAAAATTAAACGAGATAAATACTTTGTATACATTCGTACAAGAATCATTACAAAGTTAAACTCTCTTTTCAAAACATTTTCTAAACAGTTCTCAAACACTTTTTCAGACAAGAAAAACATAAGTGATCAAGCAATTAAGAGCCCATGGATAACCATGGATACAAAGGGTGCTAACACCTTCCCTTTGTATAATGTACCTCCCGGACCCAAAATCTAACCAAGGTCTTTCCTGTTCTTTTCCGCCTTTCCTTATTGGATAAAAGAAAAGTCGGTGGCGACTCTTGCTATCCGCGACATTGCGTTTCAAAGCAAAAAACATAAAAGTCAGTTCACCGTATAACAGAACTGGCGACTCTGCTGGGGACCCTTAAAAAGAGAGGTTGCCTTAAAAAAAAACAAGATCACTTATTTGAATTGTCTGATTTACTTTTAAGGGATTGTTTGGGTATTCTATGCTTGAGTGAAAGATCCTACACCCGGATCTAGTGTACCTTAGGTAAGTAGCAAGAGATCATCGCGACTGTCCGGCGTATACTGGAATGGTTAAAATGATGGCTACGGTTAATGTGACACTTTAGATGTCCTGATGTTCCTCATGTTTACTTGAGGAAAAATTTGGCGTCTGCGTGGTGTCATCAAAGCATTAACCAGACCTTTAGAACCCTAATTTACTCATCCTAGCCATTAGAAAGTAGTGAGATAACTGACTTCGGTTCCGACTGGGGTTGGTTGATACTCGATACTACACTCTTTGAGATTGGACTTTAGGGAAATTTTGGTCAACCGCTTGGTGTTGCACTGAAGTGGACTTAAGGAAAGGTCGATGATTTGAGATCCTTCTAGAACCCGGTTACTATTCTAGGACAGGTGAAACCAACCAAACTTCAGTGGAGAGGGTACTTACTTATGGAACTCAGGCAAGCCTTAAAACCTAGGAATGATTGCGGTGTGACTTGTTTGTGTGTTACTTACTTAACATCATAACATCATAACATCATGGCATCATGACATCATGACGTTGTACTAATCATTTCAAGGACTTAGGGATTTAACTTTGCTCTGTTAAACAGGCTATGGCTTCCAGGAAGGCCATCTGGATCAATCTTGTAGCGATCTCTCCTCAACTCAAGAATTTAGTGTCAGAGCTGCCCGATCATGCTCAGTTCATCAAGAAGCATGGTTCTCTCCTCAATTTAGTTACCACCGGTTTCAAAGAAGATATGATGAGAGTTCTATTCCAGTTCTTCGATCCTAAACATCATTGCTTCACCTTCCCAGATTATCAGTTGGTACCCACATTAGAAGAATTCTCCAGGCTGCTTGGGATACCTATCCTTGATCAAACACCTTTCAGTGGTCTAGAAAAGATTCCGAAGTCTGAAGAAGTTGCCGCGGCTTTACACATGACAAAGTCCGACATTGAAACTAATTGGGTAACAAGAAGTGGAGTTAAGGGTTTACTTGCCAAATTTCTGATGAATAAGGCCCGAGAATTCCTAAAAGTTATGAACGTCCATGCCTTCGAAGATGTTCTAGCCCTATTAATCTATGGTTTGGTGCTATTTCCTAATCCGGATCAATTCATAGACATGAATGCTGTTAGGATATTTCTCACTCATAACCCTGTGCCCACCTTGCTTGGAGACATTTTGCATTCCCTTCACACTCGTACTATGAAAAGGCAAGGGACTCTCATGTGCTGTGTACCTTTATTATCTAGGTGGTTTATTTCGCACCTTCCTCAATCAGTCTTGAAGAATGAGCAAAATTTGAAATGGTCTCAACGGATAATGTCGCTCTCCCATTCGGACATCCATTGGTGTCCTCAACCCAAAGAAAATGTTATCATCATTGACCGTTGCGGAGAATTCTCTAACGTACCACTCCTGGGGATAAGAGGAGGTATTACTTATAATCCTGCTTTAGCCCTACGTCAGTTTGGTTATGCTCGAAGAGACAGTCCACATGAAATAATTATTCAAGGCACTGTGTTTGACTATGACAACGACTCTCAAGGTCTCCGTCAAAAGTTTGTACGAGCTTGGAGCATGGTGAAAAGAGGTACTTTAGGACAGAGAAACTCTATTCCTATGGAACCTTATCTCAGAGGGGTACGCGCCAGAGCTCGTGAGCTTACCATGCCATATCTTGCAATCGGACCTCTGACTGTCGAACCAAAAGTTGAAGGAGGTGCCCCTCAGATCATTCCTTATCCAGATATGCCTACCAATGTTGAATAATTAAAGAAGTCCTGGATCCAGTTGAGAGAGGAAAGGGATACTTTTGAAACTCAGTTCGGTGCAGAAAGGAAGAAAGTATTAGAGCTCACCAGCCAGCTTAATGAGGAACGAAGACTCAATGCATATCTCCGCCCCAAAAGAAGTCGTCCCTGGGAGACTTGAACTTTCATTGTATTGTTATTATTTTTTTTGTAACGAACATTGATTAAAGAAATTATTAATAAAAGTTTTTTTTGTGGTTTACGCAAAGTTAAATTCCAAAAGTCCTTGAAAACATTTCATACATGGCATAGCATAGCATAACATTGCATAACAGGTATTCTAAAAGATCAATGTTCTCACGGTCTTCCCTCTAAACAAACAGATGGCTCTCGAACAAACTGTCAAAGATCTCCAGGCTCAGAATGCTCAATTCCAGGAGATGATCCTGAACTTATCCAAGGGGCAGGAGGAGCTGAAGGCTCTCTTGCTCGAGAAGAAGAAAGACAAGAAAGCTGTGAGTTACATTAACCCGGGAAGAAGGCTTAAAGGACAGGCCGCAGGAGTCAAGATTAAAATTCCGAAGGATCACGAAGAGGAGACAGAAAATGATTCGGAAGAGGAAAATGTTGATCCCTTCAACCCTGAGGACGACGATGAAGACTATGAAAATGAACAGTAATCTCCAAAAGATGATAAGTATAAGTTGATGGAAGAACGTATGCTAGCTATGGAGGGTCAAAAGGCGCCCGGTCTGGATTTCGAAAGCTTAGGTCTGGTCTCTGATGTGGTCATTCCCCGTAAATTCAAGGTCCCCGCTTTCACTAAGTATGATGGTGCGTCTTGTCCTCAGATGCATCTGAGAGCTTATGTGAGAAAGATTCAGCCATATACCACTGATAGGAAGCTATGGATCCATTTCTTCCAAGAGAGTCTGTCTGGCACACAGTTAGAGTGGTATTATCAGCTCGAGAGCTCTAACATCCGCACCTGGACTGATTTAGCGGCAACTTTCTACAAACACTACCAGTATAATTCTGAATTGGCGCCTACTCGGCTACAGTTGTAGAATATGACTATGGGCTCTAAAGAAAGCTTCAAAGAATATGCTAAAAAATGGAGAGATTTGGGTGGCAGAGTCAAACCCCCTATGGATGATCGAGAATTAGTGGACATGTTCATGGGTACACTGACTGGCCCATTCTACAACCATCTATTGGGAAGTTCCTCGTCGGGTTTCACTGAACTTATATTGACAGGTGAACGTGTTGAAAGTGGCATTCGAAGTGGAAAGATACAGGTGGCTACCTCTGCCAGCACCAAAAAGTCCTATCAGGGGAGGAACGAATCAAATGCGGTGTACGGTCAAAGGGGTCACAACAAGAAAAATCGCGACCATGCTGTTGGAGCAGTTACGATTGCAGCACCGCCATCTCAAAACTTCCAACACAGACAAGACAGGCCGAGAAGACAGTTTACGAAGATCAATATGACTTTAGCACAAGCACTGCAGGGTATGCTAAAAGCAAATTTAATTACCCTCAGAGATCCTCCTGCAAATCCCAACACTACTTCTCCTCGTTATAATCCCAATGCCAGGTGTGCATATCACTCCGATAGCCCCGGGCATGATACAAACGATTGTTGGTTGTTGAAGAATAAGATTCAGGATATGATCGACGCTGGAGAAATTGAATTTGATCCTCCAGAGACTCCTAATGTCATCACTACTCCTATGCCTAATCATGACAAGACTGTTAATGCTGCGGATGACAATTCTCACATTTCTAATGTAGCTGACTTAGCATCTCCTCTTCTGATCATCAAGAAGAATTTGTTGCAAGCTGGTTTATTTCCAGGTTGTGCTGAAAATTGCGATCTCTGTATACCCCGACCCAATGGTTGCTTAAAGTTGAGGAACGGTATTCAACAGCTGATGGATGATCGTACAATTCTCTTTGAAAAGATTCCTAAGGTGGAAAGCCCTATTGAAGAAATATTTGTGATTGCCAGATCCAAAGTTCCCGTGAAGATTACCGCTACTAAAGTGCCTGTGAAGATTACTGCTGAGCCCAAGGTAGCTCTCCTAATTATTACTGCACCTGGCCCAATACCGTATTCCTCAAGCAAAGCCATTCCGTGGAATTATGGAGGTGATGTTTACGTCCATGGCGTAAAGCAAGTTGATAATTCTGCTAATCCTAATGACATTGTTGGGACTAGTAAAATTACTCGAAGTGGAAGGATCTTCTCTCCAGAAATCTCACCTCCCGTCCCTGAAACTCGAGGAAAGGAACCAGTAATCAACCCTTCTCAGTCAAGGACACCAGTCAAAGTTACTACCGAAGATGTTGCCAAACAGGAAATGGAAGAAATGCTGAAAATCATCCGCAAGAGTGATTTTGATGTGGTAGAACAGTTAGGGCATACTCCGTCTAAAATTTCGATGTTATCCTTGTTGTTATCTTCTGAATCTCATGCCAATGTATTGATAAAATTCTTGAAGACCGCTCATGTACCTCAGGAGACATCTGTCGATCAGTTCGAAAATTATGTTGCTAACTTGGCTGTTGACAATGGCCTAGGTTTTTCCAATGCTGACCTGACACCAGCAGGAAAGAATCACAATAAAGCTCTGCATATCTCCATTGAGTGTAAGGGGATCACCTTATCTCATGTGTTGATCGATAATGGCTCTTCTTTGAATGTGCTACCAAAAATTGTGCTCGATAAACTTGACTGTAAAAGCATTGAACTGAAACCTAGCGACATTATGGTGCGTGCTTACGATGGTGCGAAGAGCGTTGTCCATAGCGAGGTGGTTCTCCCTATCAAGATAGGACCTCAAGTATTCAACACTACCTTTCACGTAATGGACATTCGCCCTGCCTATTCCTGCTTGCTGGGACGCCCTTGGATTCATGGGGCAAGTGTTGTAGCTTCGTCTCTCCATCAAAAGCTGAGGTATCCAATAAAGGGCAAGATTGTCACTGTGTATGGAGAAGAAGAGTATGTTGTCAGAAGTGTGCATACCTTCAGATACGTCGAGATGGATGGTGAATTCTTTGAGACTCCTTCTCAGTCATTTGAAGTAGGTCCTCCGACCAGCCCTGTCCTTAAGCCAACTTCCCATGTGCCCAAGGTTATTCGTGCTCCCCCTGCTATGACTTCTCTGAAAGACACTCAAGCCGTGGTCGAAGATGGTGGTTGTACTGGCTGGGGTCAACTGATCAACGTACCGTACAAGTCTGATAGATTTGGCCTGGGATTTAGCTCTGAAAAGGTAGTCAGAGATCAGATTAATGTTGTAGAAGATGCTGATAGCGATTGCGACTGGGATAGCTGGATTTTTCCAACAATTGGTGAAGGACTCAAAAATTGGAAGGCTGAAGACACTATCTCGATGTCCTTTAGTCAGGAGTAATTGTTATTGCCTATTTTAGTGTTGCAAATTTTTAATTTTTACAATTGAACTTCTTAAAGCATTGTGTTTATGCCCGGGGCACAAATAGCTAATTTGTTAAGGGTTTTGTCATTTTCATAAGCATATCCACATTCAATAAATCAATGGACTTTTTGCATTCGAATATTGCGCTCTTTATCTTTCCTGTCATCTTTTAAACAAGCTATGCTTTCTTACACACACTCACGTAACAAATTGCAGATCCATATCCACTCTGGATCCTGTTGATAATAATTCTGCTACTGTTCATTATGACTTTGAAAATCCGATCTACCAAGCCGAGGACGGAAGTGAGGAAGATTGTGAAGTACCTGGAGAGCTTGCCAGACTGTTACTACAAGAGGAAAAGACTATACGGCCGCATGAGGAATTAATTGAAACTGTAAATCTGGGTACTGAAGTAGACAAGAAAGAAGTCAAAATAGGAGCAGGCTTGGGAAACAGTGTCAAAGAAAGATTGATTCAGATGTTACATGACTATATAGAGATTTTTGCTTGGTCTTATGAAGACATGCCAGGACTGGATACTGATATAGTAGTGCATCGTTTGCCAATGAAGGAAGATTGTCGTCCTGTTAAGCAAAAGGTTCGTCGCATGCGTCCTGAAATGTCTGAGAAAATCAAAATCGAGGTTATGAAACAATTTGATGCAGGTTTTCTGGCTGTTACTTCTTATCCTCAATGGGTTGCTAATGTGGTACCAGTGCCAAAGAAGGATGGTAAAGTGTGAATGTGTGTAGACTACACAGATTTGAATAAAGCGAGTCCTAAAGATGACTTTCCACTCCCGCACATTGATGTTCTGGTAGACAACACCGCTCAACACAAGGTATTCTCATTCATGGATGGATTCTCAGGTTATAACCAGATTAAAATGGCGCCTCAAGACATGGAGAAAACTACGTTTGTGACGCAATGGGGCACGTTTTGTTACAAAGTAATGCCATTCGGTTTAAAGAATGCAGGGGCAACATACCAGCGTGCTATGGTGGTTTTGTTCCATGATATGATCCATCATGAAATAGAGGTATATGTGGATGACATGATAGCCAGATCTTATACTGAAGAAGAACATCTCGATCATTTATAACAAACTGTTTGAGAGGTTGAAGAAATACAAGTTGAGATTGAACCCGAACAAATGCACCTTTGGAGTAAGATCCGGTAGGCTCTTGGGCTTTATTGTCAGTAGTAAAGGAATTGAGGTTGACCCGGCTAAGGTGAGAGCTATTCAAGAAATGCCAGTTCCCCGTACAGATAAAGAAGTCAGAGGTTTCTTGGGACGTTTGAATTACATTGCCCGATTTATCTCCCATTTGACTGCTACCTGCAAACCCATCTTCAAATTACTGAGGAAAAATCAAGAGATGATATGGAATGATGAATGTCAAGAAGCTTTTGACAAAATCCAGAAGTACCTCCAAGAACCTCCAATTCGGATGCCACCAGTTGAAGGAAGACCTCTAATCATGTATTTGACCGTGTTAGAAAATTCAATGGGGTGTGTGTTGGGGCAACATGACGAGTCTGGTCGAAAAGAGCATGCCATATACTACCTTAGCAAAAAGTTTACCGACTGTGAAACAAGATACTCATTGCTCGAGAAAACTTGTTGTGCTTTGGCTTGGGCTGCTCGCCGACTAAGACAGTACATGTTGAATCATACCACTTTATTGATTTCTAAGATGGATCCTATCAAATATATATTTGAGAAACCTGCCCTCTCCGGAAGAATAGCGAGATGGCAGATGATTTTAACAGAGTATGATATCCAATATACTACTCAGAAAGCCATCAAAGGAAGCGTGTTAGCTGATCATTTGGCTCATCAAGCAGTTGACGATTACCAATCTATGAATTTTGAGTTCCCAGATGAGGATGTCATGCTTGTTACTGATTATGAAGAACCTGGACCAGATGAAGGACCCGAACTGGGATCCCGATGGACTATGGTTTTTGACGGATCTTCTAATGCGTTGGGCAATGGTGTTGGTGTTGTAATTATTTCTCCCAGGGGTTGCCACACGCCTTTCACTGCTAGACTATGTTTTGACTGTACCAACAATATGGCTGAATATGAAGCATGTATTTTGGGACTCAAGGCTGCTCTAGACCTGAAAATCAAGTTTTTGAGTGTGTACGGAGACTCAGCCTTAGTAATCAGTCAGATCAAAGGAGAATGGGACACTAAACATCCGAATCTCATCCCTTATCGAGAGCGGGTGCTGACATTAATCCTATACTTTGAAGAGATTACATTCGAACATATTCCACGAGAAGAGAATCAATTGGCAGACGCATTAGCTACCATGTCATCTATGTTCAGAGTCAGATGGGACAATGAAGCTCCCATGATCACCATCGCACGATTAGATGAACCAGCATATTGTTATGAACTAAATACTGATGAAGTAGAAGAGAAACCTTGGTTCCACGAAGTAAAAAGATATTTAGAAACTCGGGAATACCCTGAAGGGACATCCATCAATGACAGAAAATTTCTGAGGAAGTTCTCCGCTAAATTCTTTTTGAGTAACGGAGTATTATACAAACGTAATCATGATTCGACTTTGCTTCGCTGTGTGAATAAAAGGGAAGCAGAAAGGATTATGGAAGACATACATGACGGTATTTTTGGGACTCATTCTAGTGGACATACGATGGCCAAGAAGATTCTGAGATCAGGGTATTATTGGTCTACCATGGAAGCTGATTGCCACCATCACTCCAGAACTTGTCACAAGTGCCAGATCTATGCGGACAAAGTACATGTACCTCCTGCTCCATTGAACGTGTTGACAACCCCTTGGCCCTTTGCAATGTGGGGCATTGATATGATTGGAGAGATTAAACCTACTGCTTCTAATGAACATCGTTTCATTCTTGTTGCTATTGATTATTTTACGAAGTGGGTAGAGGCAGCCTCATTTGCTTCTGTCACCAAGAATGTGGTGGCACGGTTCATCAAGAATAGTCTCATTTGTCGGTATGGCATCCCTGAAAGAATTATCACTGACAATGGTACTAATTTGAACAACAAGATGATTACTGAACTCTGCACGCAGCTCAAAATAAAACACCATAACTCTTCTCCGTACCGGCCAAAGATGAATGGCTCCGTAGAAGCTGCCAATAAGAATATTAAGAAGATCATACAAAAGATGACAGTAACATACAAATACTGGCATGAGATGTTACCCTTTGCTCTTCATGGTTATCGCACTTCAGTACGCACTTCGACAGGGGCAACGCCTTTCTCTTTAGTCTACGGAATAGAAGCCGTTTTACCGGTGGAAGTTCAGATTCCCTCTCTAAGAATTATGAAAGATGCAGGCTTAGAGGAAGACAAATGGATTCAGACTCGACTCGATCAGATAAATTTGATTGATGAAAAGAGACTCGCGGCTATTTGTCATGGACAGATATATCAGAAGCGCATGACCCAGGCGTTTAATAAGAAAGTCAAGAGACAGGTATATCAAATTGGCGACTTGGTAATAAAGCGTATCATTCTACCACAAGGTGATTCTAGAGGCAAATGGACTCCCACATACGAAGGGCCGTTTGTAGTTAAGAAGGTATTCTCTGGTGGAGCCATGATGCTTACTACAATGGATGGCGAAGACTTCCCGCATCCCGTGAACGCAGACATAGTTAAAAAATACTACGCATAAAAGAGACTCGCTAGGTCGACGTATCTAGGCAAAAGTAAGGGCATCCCAGCGAACCAAAAGGGTTCGGGCAAAAACTAGGGATAAACATATAAAAATGTACACCCGGCAAGTCGAAAACCTGAAAAGGCGGATTGGGCAAGAAAGGGTATCCTGGTGGACTGAAAACCTGAAAAGGCGGTCCAGGCAAAAATTAGGGATTAAAGCGTATGACTATGTCCCGTTCTAGGTCAGCTTCACCCAAGTCAAAGGGACTGAACAAGCCAATCACTTCTATCCGACAACAGGAGATGAGAGGCTTGAAGACATAATGACAGTAGTGAAATTAAAATCAATAGGACTTTTTCTTCATAGCTTTTTCTTTGTTTTCTTGACAATTTCCTCTTACTAGGATTTCTGTCTCCTTGTACTCAAATTGCCTATTTACAGGCCCTCTTTTAAAATCAATACAATTTTATTTCCAAAAAGATGCTTTGTTTTACTTTCTCTGTTTTGTTTGCATAAACGTCCATTGATTTAATTCGAATTAACATATGCGTTTGAACATGATTGATGTTTACCGAAAATACGTGCATAAAACGGAAATAGCAATTACTAAAAGACTTCAGGATCGAGGAGAAGGTCTAACCATGCTTTCCAATGAATCCGGTTGCTAATTCTATTCCCCAGCAAAACCAGTTATTTCCCAGAAGAAATTGGCATTACTAGACAGACTGGTCATCTCTTTTATCCCCCCAGCCAGGCTCTGTTGAATATTTCTACCATCAGACAGAAATCAAGTATCCCCAGCTAAGAAAGGGTCATCAATACAAATATCTCCAATCAGAATATGGGGATTTATTTTCCCCTGGCAAAATTTTCAGACGCATGATTCATTCATGCATCATTTCGCATCATATACATGCATGCAATGTTCACATTTATTTTCACAAGCATAAAACATCTCGTGCATCATGACATGGCATGGGGCTAACTTTTTCAGGTTAATTATCCTCCCGATATGGTCAAAATAAAGGTTCATTCAGACGGACGCCCTCATCGGTTACATTTTAGATTCAGATGCATCTTTCAGATATAATCCATATGAATGTTCATTCTGATAAGCATTCTGACATCCTCCTAATGATGGCATCTTTAAGCCCATCCCAGACATTTATTGCAAATACAACATATACAAATATTATCAGATATAGCCTAACATACGGTTCATTCTGATTCAGCCTAACGTATGGTTCCTTCAACTGTTCCAATACGGTCTAGCGTACAACCCATTTGGATGTTCATCCCCTCAGATACTACCTAACGTACGGTACATTCTGAAGTGTAGTCTAGCATATGACTACCCCTTTTATCATCAGATACAGCCTAACGGATGGCTCATTCTGCTCAGATACGATCTAGCGTACGATCCATTCTGATCTTTATTCCTCAGATACTACATAGCGTACGGTATATTCTGAAATGTAGTCTAGCGTACGACTACCTTTTATCATCAGATACAGCCAAACGGACGGCTCATTCTGCTACTCAGATACGATCTAGTGTACGATCCATTCTGACCTTTATTTCTCAGATACAGCCTAATGGACGGCTCATTCTGCTACTCAGATACGATCTAGTGTATGATCCAGTCTGATCTTCCATCCCCAGTGAAGTCACCCGCCTAGAGTACGGCTCATTCTGCAACTCAGACATGATCTAGCGTATGATCCATGCTGATCCTTTATCCCCAGCGAAGTCGACAGCCTAATGGATGACTCACTATACGGTCTAGCGTACGACCAGGTGTGGCACCCATGTCTTCAAATTGGTCTGATGTACGACGCACTCTGAAGCTCTCATCATCAAACTTCCTGGATGGCATCTTTAATCCCATTTCCATCAAGACTAACTTTTAATTAACAAGTGCAAATTTTTGGGGCATTCTAAGTGTTCAATAATCTTCCACCTCCAGACCACGAATGGCGTACATACCATTCTAACTCTCTCGGTTTAAGAATATTGA
This sequence comes from Lathyrus oleraceus, assembly GCF_024323335.1. Taxonomy (NCBI): domain Eukaryota; kingdom Viridiplantae; phylum Streptophyta; class Magnoliopsida; order Fabales; family Fabaceae; genus Lathyrus; species Lathyrus oleraceus. The sequence continues at coordinate 364,958,599 of NC_066579.1, read as the reverse complement.
ACAGGGGCAACTGTCATACCCCAAAATTTGCCCGTTAATCTTGCAAGACATTTTTCAAGGCACTCCAACTCATTTTTCAAGACATTGATCTTAAAGGAACAAAGACCCAGCACACAGGTGGCCAAATCCGGAAAATGACTTAAACTGGCTTGCTCGCTAGGCGAGCAAAATCCTTCGCTTAGCGAACTCTTCGCTGCACCACTCGCCTAGCGAAACTTGCGAATACCAGAAATTTTGGGCTTCATTCTGAGCCCATTAGGTCACAAAAACTATTATAAATACCAAGACCTCATTCAGAAAGAGGGGGACGGACGGTGGAGAGAGAGGGAATAAGCAAACCCTAACAGAGGCAACCGGAAAAACCCTGGAGGCTAACCAAGAGAATTCAGAACAACCCTAAAGGAAACCCTGAAGGAAACTCATCTGCACAAAGGTTACCTCTGCCCAACTCAATCCGACACCAACCCTAAGAGTGATCTGCCAATTCAACATTGCAATTCAATTGCAAACAGGTTTGCACTACCACTACCGCTTTATGCTCCCAATTTACATGTGGCATTATGATTGAATTTATAAATGTATCTTAGGTTTTGCATGTGGATTTAAGTATGCATGGATGTCTTGAATGTTTAACCATGTAATTTCTGTAATGGATGCCATAGGGTTTGGAGCTTGCTGAAATCATATTATTATTAAACTCAAAACCCGCAGCTGTTCGCTAGCACATCGCTAAGCGAACATGTAGCGAGTGTTCGCCAAGCCTTCGCTAGGCGAAGCAGTAGCGAACATGACAGTCGCTGATTTTTTTCCCCGTTCTGTTCTGTGCTTATCTGACATGTTCTATCATAGCTATGTATTATTTGCCGGACATTATTACTGCTGCGATTCCTTTGTTCGATGCAACTATTGATCGCACCCCATTTGGTATTCTGATCCGTTTGTTGAATTTTGTGAGGGTTCACATACTCCCGAAGAAGGTAGCTTGCTAGGTATTCCACTTTATTTGTGGGATACCCTCGTGGAGATTCATCCTAATTACCTAACTGATTACAAATGTTGCCTTTGAATATATGATCTTAGCCCTCTCTTTGTTGCCTTACGGTATTACGGTCATGTCCCGCGAATGTGGAGATACACTTAGCAAAGACCCTTCGATTAAATCATCATGTCTCTATAAGATAAATCATAGTCCCTCGGATGTTGCCTGCGAATATATGATTTTGTCCCTCGATGACTCTTCGTGGTAGCTTACGATTAAATGATGATCGTCCCTTCGAATACTAAGGTATCCTTACAAATGTTGCCTTCAATGACCAATCGACGACCCTACGATGTCCCTTTACATCCAAAGGATAAGACTACTTACTTCTCAATAGTAAGGACAGTTTTACCTTCATAAGGATAGGAAATACCCATAAAGACCTTGGGTAGGTATAACTCTTAAATGCTGACTCACAACTTAAAACACTTTTCACACCTCACACTTTGCAAAACATCTATTAGAAAATCACCACTTGGTATACATTCGTACTAGAATCATTGCCAAGTTATATTTTTCTAAACAACTTTCAAAATTAAACGAGATAAATACTTTGTATACATTCGTACAAGAATCATTACAAAGTTAAACTCTCTTTTCAAAACATTTTCTAAACAGTTCTCAAACACTTTTTTAGACAAGAAAAACATAAGTGATCAAGCAATTAAGAGCCCATGGATAACCATGGATACAAAGGGTGCTAACACCTTCCCTTTGTATAATGTACCTCCCGGACCCAAAATCTAACCAAGGTCTTTCCTGTTCTTTTCCGCCTTTCCTTATTGGATAAAAGAAAAGTCGGTGGCGACTCTTGCTATCCGCGACATTGCGTTTCAAAGCAAAAAACACAAAAGTCAGTTCACCGTATAACACTCCCCCCGCAAGGTCAACTTTTCAAGCAGCCAATTTATTTTTGGTGGCTCATTGGTCCCGGCAGACGGATCATTCCCCACAGAGCATTCAAGGATTGATACAACGATTTGTTCCCTACCGGAGTTTGCTTCCCCAAGCAGATTTCTTTTTACTCCATGCATAACATTTGCATTTGCATGCATATCATATCAAGCATACACATAAGCTGATAAACAGGTTCTTCCAAGCAGACTGAAGAATTACTTTACAACCAAGGTCATGAGATCCAGCCAAAGGATCAAGCGTGAGTGATCCAGCCTGAGGGTCGTTTTGAAGATTCAGCCTGAGAATCGTTTTCCAGTGATCCAACCTGAGGGTCATTTCGAAGATTCAGCCTGAGAATCGTTTTCCAGTGATCCGGCCTGAGGTTCATTTTGAAGATTCAGCCTGAGAATCGTGTTCCATTGATCCAGCCTGAGGGTCATTTCGAAGATTCAGCTTGAGAATCGTGTTCCAGTGATCCAGCCTGAGGGTCATTTCGAAGATTCAGCCTGAGAATCGTGTTCCAGTAAGCCAGCCTAAGGCTCAATTTGAAGATTCCCCAGTGAAGTCGCCTACAAGCTTTATTTCCCCAGCAAGCCGAAGTCTAATTGAGGAGTCGTTACAACATGTTCTAGCCCGAAGAATATGTACGAAGCCCAAAAGTGGAATATTCTCGAAGCTGCATATCTAATATGAAGGTTAGGTGTAGATTTCAAAAGAGGGTCAACCAGCGCATGCCTCAGATGCGGGATCCTAATGATGGGAATTTATCATCAAAACAATCCAGATCTAGCCAGAAGATCGAAGTAGATTCAGCCAGAGAATCGAAACAAAGAAGATCTAGCCAGAAGATCGAAAATCGCAATAATTCAGATCTAGCCAGAAGATCGAAATAGATTCAGCCAGAGAATCGAAACGAAGGAGATCTAGCCAGAAGATCGAAGAAGATCTAGCCAGAATATCAAAATCGTATCCAGCCCGAGGATCAAAATTAATATCCAACCAGAGGACTAAATTGAGTATAGGTTCAGCCAGAGGATCGAAACTCCAGATTAAGCCAGAAGACTAATTCAGATCCAGCCAGAGGATCAGAAGAAAAATAAACAGCGCGATGTATTTCCGCGTTTTTGTGGTGTTCTCGGAGCGCAAATTTTCGGTCTGTCTTTGGTATTCAATCACCGCTCACCCCGTTTGTCTGATAAGCTGTTCGCTTTCACCCTACTCGGGTTAGCTGATGATTGAATAGGGGCAACTGTAACACCCCAAAATTTGCCCCCCTCATTCATGCATTCATTTAGCATTTCATATTGCATTTCATCATGTCAATCAGAATTAGATCCAAGAAACTTTAAAAAAAAAAAAAAAAAAGCGGAAAAAAAAAATAAAAAATAAAAAATAAAAAATAAAAAAATAAAAAAAAATTTAATTAATTAATTAATTAATTAAATAAATAAATAAAAGAAAATATAAAAGAAAAAATCTCAAACTTGGACCTCTCTCAAAAGCCCACTAAGCTACCAATATTAGCCTATAAATACTAGAGTTTCATTGAAACAGAACAGACAGAAGAAGGAAGAGAAGCAAAATACTCTAAGGTTTCCTTGAAACAAAACCCTGGACAAAACCTGAAGAAAAACCTGACAGAGAACTCAGAGCAACCCCCAGGCAGCTCTGAAAAATTCAATCTGACTCACACACTTTCATCTCACGCAAACCCTAACATTGCCTTGCAAATCCAGCCGTGCCATTTGATTTCAACCGGTCTCTCCCATCAGGTTTGCCTCATTCCCATGATTTTATGCTCTTAATTTGGATCATCTGAATGTATGAGGTATGATGGATGAATATCATTATGTTTTTGCCCACGAGTTTAATTATGCATGAATGGGTGAAACCTATGCCTTGAATGTTTAATCACATGATTTCTGAAATGTATGCCATAGGGTTTGAGGTTTCTGAAACCATACTGTTATCCATGAAAAAAATGCTTATCGTGTTTCACTAACCCTTTTGTTGAGTTTTTGTGAGGGCTCATAGACTCTTGTAGAGATGGTTTGCGTGGTTTTCCCACTTTATTTGTGGGATACCCCCTAGAGGTTCATTCTGATTACCTGTATTGACTCACCTTTCTTTGATGGCATTAGCTTGGGAGATCCCTGGGTTTCTTACTCCTTTAATTGTTGTTACTTCGGATCTTTATCCGTGTGGTACTTTTACCTCTTTTCCGCATTCTATCGCTTTCTTAGCTGGAAGACCTCGATATAAGGCATTTGTTTTCTTTTATTTATTTACTTCTGAGCCCCTTGTTGGCACATTTACTTTATACATGTTTGTTTTGTATGTGTTCGTATCCCTGCAGGTAGCGCGGTTCCTTCGTCAAGGACTGCCTTTTTGCCCTTGAGCATCCCAAACCCTAAAACCCAAAACACACATTTACTCCTTCTACTACAGGTGAGTAAGTCTCCAAAGGTCGAGCATCCGGTAGATTGCGTAGTAACGTCGTTCGTCCAAAACCCACTCCATAACCCCGTAGTTAGCCGAATTACGGCTTGCTCTGATTCTCATTCCAGATGAGATACGTAGGCATAAGACGCGATGTCTTAGCGAGCACACATCCCCCCAACCCATAGGTCGGCCGAGCTACGAAGACTCTGATTCTCATGTTCAGATGAGATACGTATGCAGTGGATGCGACATCCACACGAGTCATTTTCATTTAACCCTTTTTTTTTGGTAAACAGCACAAGATAAACTCACACCCTTTAGACAAGAACTACAAAAGTGGATCCCGTAGAGTACTACGGATGCGTAGGGGTGCTAATATCTTCCCTTCGCATAACCGACTCCCGAACCCAAGATTTGGTTGCGAGACCCCGTCTTGTCCTTTCCTTTTTCAGGTTTACTTCGAGCGTTTCCTTTCCCTCCTTTGGGATGAATAACACACGGTGGCGACTCTTCTGTCATTTTCTTTCACCGGTTGTTTTTTCGCGCACTGTATTTTTCAGGTTACTACAGATAGCTGATTCAGGAATTCACCGGTACGGTACCCGCAGAAATCAGCAGAGAGCAATGGAAGGCCTACAAGCAGAGCTCGCCGAGATGAGGATCCGCATGACCCAATTCATGGATGTGGTTCAAGGGGTGGCTCAGGGACAGCAAGAGCTCAGGCAGATGATACAAAGGAATCCCGCCACTACTCAACCAGAGACGGTGACTGATCCGCCAGCTGGAGAGGTTAACGAACCCAGTGGACCGGGGCCTACCCCGATCCCACATGTCAACTCCAATCAACAGCCCGTCCATGATGATCAGGACGATCAGTTCACCATGATGCAGGAAGACTTTGGCATGGGCCATGGCATGGACCCCATGTTTAGAAGATTAGAGGAGAGGCTGAAGGCAGTGGAATGACAGAATCCACTGGGAGTAGACGTTGCTGACTTGGGATTGCTCCCAGGCGTGAGGGTGCCACCGAAATTCAAAGTCCTAGTCTTTGACAAATACAATGGCAGCTCTTGCCCAAAGACTCATGTGCAAGCCTACTTCCGTAAAATGGTTGCATACTCCGACGATGAAAAGTTGCTTATGTAATTTTTCCAAGATAGCCTAGCTGGGGCATCCCTGGAATGGTATATGAGGCTGAACAGAGCCCACGTCCGTTGCTAGAGGGATTTGGCTGAGGCTTTCGTGAAGCAGTATCAGTATAATGCAGACATGGCTCTGGACAGAACTCAACTTCAGAATCTGTCTCTTAAAAGCAATGAGTGCTTCAGGGAATACGCTCAACGCTGGAGGGAGACAGCTTCCCGTGTTTAACCTCCTATGTTGGAGAAGGAAATGGCTAACATGTTCATGAACACTCTGCCCGGACCTTACTTTGAGCGCCTGGTGGGTTGCAATGCCTCCAACTTTGCTGATGTAGTCTCTACCGGTGAGAGGGTGGAGAACTACCTGAATTCATACAAGATCCAGAGTGGAGGTGGATCTTCATCAGGGGTAAAGAAGCCGTTTATTGGAGGACAGAAGCAGAGAGAGGGGGTGTGAATTCTTTGTCTTCATATCAAAGCAGGGGTATCAGAAGGAATAATTTTCAGAACTACCATCAACAACCGTATGTTACGGCTGTGACCATTCTGGCTGCAACACCACTACAATAACAACAACCACAACGTCAACAAACTCAGTACCAACCACACAAAAAACCGGGTAACAGACCCGCCTATCAACAGAGGCAAAGGATGATGGATCGGCGTTTTGACACTCTTCCAATGTCGTACGCTCAATTACTTTCTAGTCTTCAACAACTACAACTTGTGCAGTTACACACTCTGGCTCCTCCCGTTGGTAGGCTTTTGGCGGGTTACGACGCCAACGCTAGGTGTAGCTTCCACTCTAGGGCATCTGGCCACAATATTGAGAACTGCAAAGCTTTTAAGCACGTAGTTCAAGACCTCATAGATTCAAAGGCCATCAACCTTGCACCGGCTCCTAATGTCGTCAACAATCCCATGCCGCAGCATGGTAGTGCAAATGTTAATATGGTGGGAGAAGAAGCCAAATCCATCAGGGATGTGTTGAAGCTGAAGACTCTGTTGTTGGATATCAAGGGCTACTTGCTGAAGGCCGATGTTTTCCCCGGTTGTGGGAGGGGTTATGTGGATTGTGCTACTCAGAGTGGGGGTTGTTTGAAGCTGCAGCAGGGTATCCAGGCCTTGCTCGACGAAGGTACCCTCCAGGTTGAAGACTTGTCTGTCCAAGAGTCTGTGGAAGGGGTTGAGGAAGAGGCATTTGGAGGTGCTGCTGATGAATCCGCAGATGTTGTTCCTGTAATTCATGATGATGTATTTAATTTTTCCAATGTTGTTGCTGATATCCCAAACAATGTGGTTGATTCTGATGTAATTGAACTTGATTCTGATGTTTCGGATGTTTATGTTTCAATGAACGAGATTTCTGAGTATGACTATGATGTTGCTACTATCACCATTTTCTACCCAACTAATCAGATCAATATACCAAAAGCGCAACCGGTGCCACCAGTGCGAGCGTCCACTATGACTATCACAACCCCTGGTCCTTTACCTTTCACCAGCGAAAGGGCCATTCCTTGGCACTATGGGGGGAGTGTATACACGCACGATCATGGGGTGGAACGGCCACTGAAAGTAGAAAAGGGTCAGAAGTCTGAACTTGAAGTTGAAGGTCCCGTAATGGACAATGTTGGTGGAATCAGGCGATTCACTAGGAGTGGTAGACTGTTCTCACCACCGGTTACCCAAGCTGACAATGTTGATTCCGCGGCGAAGACCAAAGGCAAACAAGTCGTGAATGAGGGTACGTCTGCACCCGAGGCTGGTTCTGAGCCCACTTTTGCGAAGGATGTGGACGAGCTCTTAAGGATTATAAAGAAAAGCGACTACAAGGTAGTCGATCAGTTGATTCAGACTCCGTCCAAGATATCCATTCTCTCACTCCTGTTGTGTTCGGAGGCGCACATGGAGGCACTGCTGAAAGTCCTAATTGCTGCATATGTGTCTCAGGAGATCTCAGTGAACCAACTGGAAGGGATCGTTGCAAATGTTCATGCAAGCAACGGGTTGGGTTTTACTGATTCTTACTTAACACCAGTTGGACGCAATCATAACAAGGCTTTGCACATCTCGATGGAATGCAAAGACACCGTATTATCTCATGTTCTGGTGGATACAGGTTCCTCTCTCAATGTGTGTTGAGTGTAGTTTTAAGTGTCGGGTTTTTGTTATCGTCTCCATAGGGATTGTGAGATATCGCCGCCGTTCGACAGTTGTTTCAATTCTTAACTCGTAGTAACAAGGAGGTTTTGGTTTTAGTCATAGTATCTTGCATAAAAGTGTAATAAAATGCAGTAAAAGTTTTGGTTTTTCTATTTGAGAAATATTGTCAAAGTTAGGGTTCGACGATCACTTTGCATGTATATGTTCGATCAACAAAACTTATAAACTCCTTTAGATGACAAACTATTTCATAAAGTCCTCCCAATGTGTTTATCTCTAACACACATTGTGGGTTTTTCCCATTTTGATCCATTGTTTATCTCTAACACAATCTATCAAAATGACAACTTTTTGGTTCAACCTTATGGTGAACAAAATCATTCATTACTATCTCTAGCTAACAAACAAGATTGGATGAAAACCTAGGTAAAGAGTTGGTAAACATCTCTCGATCATAAACCAACACAAAGAGTTTTCAATAAAACAAAGTTTTCACCATATATTCATCATTAAAGAGTTTACAAATGAAGATCATCCCATTTACACACAAAGCTAATGATCATCTACATCTAACCTTGACAAAATGAAGAACTTAGCCACTCATTTTCATGGCGGCTTGCACAACAAGTCTCGGTTGAAGGTTGATCAACATCCAAGTCGAAGAATCGAGATTGGATGGGAATCCACCTTCTTTTTGTAGAATAATGTTAAGAGATGAAGAAAAATGGGTTTCTAGGTTACAAAATATCTCTAGAGCAATGCTGAAAATATCTAAAAAAAGTACAAAGTATGGAAGTGTAAAAGTATGGCTCTAAAAAGTAGCCCCTGCTACTTATAGTGCTGCTACTGAGCTGTCATGCTCGCTAGGCGAGCATAATAGTTCGCCTAGCGAGCCCCTAAAATAGGCACCAGAGGCACCTGCGCCCAGAGAAATATCCTTTGCCAGATTTGCATGTTCGCTAGGCGAACAAAACCTTCGCTAGGCGAAGCCCACGCTTCAACCTTCGCTCCAGCGAGCTTAGGAGGTTTTGCTACTGGAATTGCTCGCTGGGAGCTCGCTAATGGCTCGCCTAGCGAGTGAGTGTTGGCTGCGCTTTTGACCAAGTCTGGGCATGTTCGCTACCACCTTCGCTGGCTGCTCGCCTAGCGAGTTTGTTGATGTTTGCTACTGTAAAATACTGGAGATGTTCGCTGGAAGCTCGCCTAGCGAGCACTTCGCCACAGCACTCGCCTAGCGAGTAAGCTGATGAATGCATTCTTTTTCTTGGTCCCTTGCCATTTTCTTGTGCCTTCATTTTCTATTATTTCATGCCTAATTCCTGCACAATAACGCACAAATCAAAGGTACCAAGATCGTTTAACATTGTATTGCGATTCATCTAAAACAAAGGCGGTTTCGAACGCTTTAGCAACAAAAAGGAGTGAAAGATGCCCACATTTGATAGCTCAAATAAGCACTTTTGGGCATCTAACAACTCTCCCCAACTAGATTCTTGCTTGTCCTCAAGCAAAGTATGCCTCTTGAAGGACAAGAGGATTTGCTTTAAGAAAAAGGTTTCTCCGAAGTCGGATAAAACGACTCAAACACAAGAAAATCAACCAGGCATAAGTTCCCAATGGTTAGAATAACATAATGCACAAGAACTAAAACTTAATAGCAATGCGAAATATGTATCTATCCACAACAATATTATCTTGAATGAATCACCCTATCTCTCCTCTTCGAATAAGGATTGAAGAAATTACGCGTTTGCAACCGCGGGGACAATCTCTCTCTCCAACAAACAATGAAGAAATCAATTTAATTTATACAATGTCTAACAATTATAAATGGAAATGCGGAAGCGAGAAGATCACTAAGGACTTTTCCGGTTGTAGCTTGGTTAGGTTTACAAACAAGGGTCATTTCTAAGGCCATTGAAAACGAAATTGCCGATGCAAACGAGACATTCACTGTACATTATTCACACATCTCAACTTCGTTCCATTTGTTTCTCATTTGAAACCTTCACAACTCTTATTTCACAACTCAATTTTTGTTTTTCACTATTTTTCTTCCAAGCAAGCATTCATTTTCATTTTTTCTATTTTTTCTTTTCTTTCACATCATATTTTCAAAACAGATGTTTCTCTTTTCTATATTTATATATATATATATATATATATATATATATATATATATATATATATATATATATATATATATATATATATATATATATATATATATATATATATATATATTTATTTTTTTATTTTTTTTTATTTTTTTATTTTCAATGTTTGCTCGTTTTTCAAGAGTTGTGGCACTTACCGATTCTCTTTTTCGTTCTCCCCAACTTATTTCTTACTCACCCTAAGTGAATGCTCTTGACTTTTTACGGCAGAAGAACAGTTATCAAAATTTTCCGGGTTTCAAGAAAATAGATTTTTGACATCTCGCTTTATTTCAAGCTGAGATTCAACTGTTTAAGCTCAAAGGGGTTAACGAATACTCTCTCTGCTCACGGGTAAATTGTATTTGGAACTGGTTGTGCTCATAAGAAAACAAGCGCCTTGATCATTTCTAATTGCTTCCACAAATTCACAATAATAAAAGACCAAGCATGAATCAAATGAATCAACAAAGTTTATTAGAATCCAGCATTTAAGTGTACAATGGAGGTTTCCTCACAATTTGTGGTTCTAAGTCCTAGATGAAACATTCATTCAATTATGTTGCAAAAAGAACAATATTCAATTACAAAAAAGAGTAAAGTTCTTAATGCATTCTAAAATTCTAACCGGAGGTAACCATGTACCTTAGCATTATTCACTTGTTTATTTTTATCATTGCCATCCAAGCTCGGATGCACCTTCATTGGATACTTCTTTGAGGAGCAACCAATCTAGAAGGTTTGACACTCAACAACAAAAAATTTATTAAACAAAAAGAAATTTAAACCAAACACACAAATTAAAAACATAAACAATATTCATTACTTAAATTTTTTTAAAATGTGCATGGGGGACAAAACACCCCAAAAGTACATAACCAAAATCAAAATACAACAAATATGAAAAATACAATAAAATAAAACAAACTTAGCCCTCAAAGGACTCAAAACCCTCATCACTACCGGCTTCAGAACCGGTAGCATCATCATCATCGTCATTATCACCATCATCCTCAGCACCACCTGAAACACCAGCACCATATGCACCGGCACCCGCCCCCTCTCCAAACATAGGCCTGTCCACAGGCCAGCTAGCGTTCTGCAGAAACTGCTCACGCGTCATCATCGAGTGATCATCGGAGGGGTCACGTGCCTGCAATTGCAACAGCTGCATAGAGTCGTGCATGTCAACCATGGCGCGCTGAGTTGCCGCCATCCAATCTCAATTGTAGTTGCAGACAGCCTGCTGGAAAGGATCGGATCCATGAGCAAAAGTACCAGGACCATCAGAAGTCCCGGTATTACCAGCAGCTGCACCACTTCTTAAGTTCTTAGGCTTGCAAAACTTTGCCACATATTTATCATTGATGGCCGGCGGGATCCTTACTTGACTCCGGGAGGGTAGCTTCACCTTCGCATGTTGGCACAAAGCCATGATTAGACACGGGAAAGCAAGGGGGCAGTTAACTCGTGCCCCCGACTTTAGCCCGCTCTCGACCATGGACTTCATCTCCAAAGCAATTACCCTCGTCACATCAATTTGAATATTCGTGAAGATGCAGTGAACCAGATGTGCCACTGGGATCAGCACGGTAGAGGTGTGAGACTTGGGTTTTATATTTGTGAGAACCAACATGAGTATCAACTGAGCCATGGGAATCATGTCTTCCCTATGGTATCTCATCGGAACCCCAGATGGGTTCAACTCAACTGATTTCCCTTCAAAAAGAAGAGCAGCAGAAATTGAATCGATATCCCGGTGAAGCCTCAAATCCCTATGGTAAGTGTCTCTCTCATTCGCTCCCAGATGGAGCGGTTCACCTAAGACACGGTTAATTGTGTCCCGATCGAATGCAACCTGACGACCAGACACTCGTGTTGTCCATGTGAATGGCTCGTCATCGTTAGGGAGTGCGTTCGCGTAGAACTCACGCACTGTTTCAATGTCATAGTGTTCAAGCGGAGATATCAACCGGTCCCACCGCTTACTGTGAATCAACCCGACAATTGTACGGCATTCGCCCTCGGGGTTGATTATGAATCTTTTCTCCGGCAGAATCTTTCTCTTCTCCAAAGCGATATATCTAGCCGCTTGCTTTGGCCCGACAAATTTGTCGGTGTCGAATTGTAAGGGCACGATACGGGAAGTGCTCCCGACCTTTCTCTTTTTAGGCGCGCTTGATTTGGATGCCATCTGCAAAGACATAGAGAGGAAACAACACAAACACAAAACAGATTAGAAAGCAAAACAGAATATCCAATTACTGTCATGTTCGCCACTGATTCGCCTAGCGAGGTGCTAGCGAATCTTGCGGGTTTTGGGTTCTGCCTTGTTAACACTGAAATTTCAGAAAAACCCAAGGTCTCATGGTATCTATTTCAGAACAAAATGATTTATCATGAAAGACATCGTTCTAAGGTACATGCAAATCTACATCCACATGCAAAACCTAATGTACCCATTCCCTCAAATTCATCCTAAATGTCTCATATTCAGAAATTTAATCTTGACAATAAAATGTAAATGAGATAGGACAAACCTGGCGAAAGAGATCGATAAAAGTAGAAATGCACAATGAGGTTTGCAATGTAACAGTAGGGTTTTGTGTGAGATGAAAATGAGAGTGTGATTGTGAGTTCTGGAGTGAGTTTGATCCTTTATCAGACTAAAAAAAACGAAATAACAAGTGTTTAAGCCCAAATGAGTGGCCCTGTGAAACAGAAATAAAGTGCTGCCACGCAGCGCTCGCTGCTACTTCGCCTAGCGAGCAGATAGCGAATCATCTCGCTACTGCCTTCGCCTAGCGAGCTGCTAGCGAGCATGACAACAATTTGTTTTTTCATAACAGCAGGTAAAGCACATTCAGCAAGGTTTTTCAAAATGGACACCAATACAACATAACAGAAAACGGTAAATACTTACAATGTTGGGGTGCCTCCCAACAAGCGCTTGTTTAACGTCGGATAAGCTCGACGGTTCGATGCTCACAGAGGAGCATCCAAGGAAATAGCACAGCTCCCGCGATCCACATGACCGCCGAGATAAACCTTCAAACGTTGGCCATTTACCGTCCAACTCTCCTTCTTTTCCATGTCCTCAATGACAATAGCTCCATATTCCTTGACTTCTTTGACCCGAAATGGCCCGAACCATTTTGATTTCAATTTTCCGGGGAATAGATTCAACCTGGAATTGAACAATAGGACCAACTGTCCGGGCACAAAATCCTTCTTTCGAAGCTTTTTGTCATGATATTTTTTTACCTTTTCTTTATACAACCAACTCGAGTGATATGCGGCATTGCGCATCTCTTCCAACTGAAGCAGTTGCACTTTCCTTTTCTCACCGGCCAAATCCTTATCAAAATTTAATAATTTCAGGGCCCACAATGCTTTGTGCTCCAATTCAACCGGCAAATGGCAAGTTTTACCAAACACCAATTGAAAAGGAGTTAGCCCAATTGGAGCTTTGAAAGCGGTACGGTATGCCCATAACGCTTCATCCAATTTTTGTGACCACTCTTTTTTCGAATTTGACACAGTTTTCTCATGAATTCTCTTAATCTCACGATTAGAGACTTCGGCTTGACCATTAGCCTGTGGGTGATACGGAGTTGTCACTCTATGCGATACACGGTAATGTTTTAAGACGTTTTCTAATGGTGCATTACAAAAGTGTGACCCTCCGTCACTAATCAACACTCGGGGGGTTCCGAAACGGGAAAATATGTTTTTCTTCAAAAAAATTATTACCGTTTTCGCATCCTCCCGAGGTGAGGCAATTTCCTCAACCCACTTTGAAACGTAATCAACAGCCACAAGCATATACTCGTTAACATAAGAGGGTGGGAATGGTCCTACAAAATCGATACCCCAACAATCAAATACTTCAACCTCTTGGATGTTTTGGAGAGGCATCTCGTCTCTCTTACCAATCCCACCGCTTCTTTGACAACTATCACAACCTTGCGCATGGGCATGTGCGTCTTTGAAAATAGTGGGCCAATAAAATCCCGACTGAAGGACTTTAGTGGCCGTTCTTACCCCATTATAGTGTCCGCCGTAAGGCGAGTTGTGACAATGCCAAAGGATGCTCTGCGCCTCATCACCGGTAACACACCTTCTCAAAAGGTTGTCACCACCCAACTTAAACAAATATGGGTCATCCCATACGTAGTACTTGGCATCCGAGAGAAATTTCCTTTTTTGGTTTGAAGTTAGGTCGGGAGGCACCAAACCACTAGCCTTGTGGTTCGCAAAGTCCGCAAACCACGGCCTAACTTGAACTTTAAAAAGTTTTTCATCAGGAAACTCTTCTCGGGTTTCTTTCTCTGAAGCTGTAACCTCCACATTAACTAAGCGAGATAAATGATCCGCCACCAAATTTTCCGATCCTTTCTTGTCTTTGATTTCAACATCAAATTCTTGCAACAAGAGGATCCAACGGATGAGCCTTTGCTTCGAATCCGGTTTGGTAAGCAAATATTTAATCGCCGAGTGATCGGTATACACTACGACTTTGGACCCTATAAGATAAGACCTAAACTTTTCAAGCGCATACACTATCGCAAGTAATTCTTTTTCAGTGGTGGCATAGTTAATTTGAGCCTCATTAAGAACTTTACTTGCGTAATGTATCGCATGAAAATTTTTCTCTTTTCTTTGGCCTAATACCGCTCTGATTGCATAGTCGCTCGCATCACACATGAGCTCAAAATTTAAATTCCAATTTGGAGCGACTATAATTGGAGCAGTAACCAATTTTTCCTTTAAAATCTCAAAAGCTTGCAAACATTCATCAGTTAAAAGAAATACCTGGTCCTTGGCTAGCAAATTACTCAAAGGCTTAGCTACCTTTGAGAAGTCTTTGATAAAGCGCCGATAGAAACCGGCATGCCCCAAAAAGCTTCGGATTCCCTTCACATTCACCGGAGGAGGTAACTTTTCAATCACTTCAACTTTAGCACGATCAACTTCAAGCCCTCTTGAAGAGACTTTATGGCCAAGCACTATCCCTTCGGTCACCATGAAGTGGCACTTCTCCCAATTAAGCACAAGATTGGTCTTCACACATCTTTCAAGAACCGTTTCCAAGTTTGCCAAGCATAGACTAAAGGAACCACCAAATACTGAGAAGTCATCCATAAAGACTTCCATTGTTTTCTCGATAAGGTCGACAAAAATAGCTTGCACACATCTTTGGAAAGTCGCTGGTGCATTGCATAACCCAAAGGGCATTTTACGGTATGCGAAAATTCCAAAGGGACATGTGAAAGCCGTCTTTTCATGATCGGTCGGGTCAACCGCAATTTGGTTATACCCGGAATAGCCATCTAAGAAACAATAGTATTGTTGCCCCGAGAGTCTTTCTAACATTTGATCCATGAACGGGAGTGGAAAATGGTCTTTTCGAGTTGTGGTATTCAACCGCCTATAATCAATGCACATACGCCACCCCGTTGCAACTTTGGTCGGGATCAACTCATCCTTATCATTTTGAATCACGGTAATGCCACCTTTCTTCGGAACCACATGCACAGGACTAACCCATGGGCTATCCGAAATCGGGTAGATCATTCCCGCATCCAACAACTTAACAACTTCCTTCCTAACAACTTCCTTCATAGTAGGACTTAAGCGGCGTTGTGGTTGAGCTACCGGCTTAAAATCCTCTTCCATTAAGATCTTGTGCATGCAATAGGAAGGACTAATTCCCTTGAGATCGGAAAGAGTCCAACCCATGGCTTCTTGATTCTTTTTCAACACTTTGATCAAACGGGCTTCTTCATCTTTTGTCAAAAGATTGCTTATGATAACCGGCTTTGCCTCGGTCTCGTCGAGGAATGCATACTTCAAAGTAGAAGGTAACATTTTCAATTCAATAGGCGATTTTTCCTCATTAACCTCCTTCTTCAAGTCTTCCTCCTCAACTTCCCACGGTTGTAGTTCGTTTAAACTATCAAGCTCCCTTAAGCATTCATCAAGAGCTTGCTCTTCTTCAACTGTGAAAACTTCAAAGGAGTCATCAAGAGCTAACTCCATAGGAGATATCTCATGAATATGCTTAGAAACTTCAAAGGTCGCCTCTTCAATCGCATCAATGCGAAAACTATCACGTCTATCATTTGAATGCTTCATTGCTTCGAATAAGTCAAATGTAACTTCTTCATTTTGGACCCTTACCTTCATCAAACCGTCGTCAACGTCTATCATCATGCGCGCGGTTTTCATGAACGGTCGGCCAAGAATGAGCGGAGCATCATCATCTTCTTCCATATCAATCACAATGAAATCGACCGGGAAAAAGAATTTGTCGACTTTAACCAAAACATCTTGGGCTACGCCATGAGGATGGGTAGTCGACTTATCGGCCAATTGCAACGTCATCCGGATGAACTTAATTTCAATATTGCCAAGCCTCTTCACAATAGACAATGGTATAAGATTAATGCTTGACCCCAAATCAATTAGTCCCTTTCCGACATAGACATCATCAATTTTAACCGGCAAAGTAACTCGTCCCAGATCAACCTCTTTTTTCGGAAGCGTCCGTTGGATGATCGCATTACAACTAGCATCGAGGACAATCGTCTCCGGTTCCGTATACCTCCGCTTTTTTGTAAGTATGTCTTTCATGAATTTGGCATACTTGGGCATTTGCTCCAGTGCTTCGGCAAACAGAATGTTGACTTGCAGTTGTTTGAAAATATCCATGAACCGGGCGTAATATCGTTCATTCTCCCCTTTAGATGGAGCATGTGGATAAGGAAGGTTTTGGATTGGAGTAGCGCTCACTACCTCCTTTCCTTTAGCAACTCTAGAACTTCTCGCTCTTTTCTTTTTCACTTCCTCCACCATTACTTTATCACTCTTATTTTTCTCAATTTCCACACTTTCTTTCTTTTCAACTTCACCATTCTTTTCGTTCTTTTCAACTTCTTCCTCACTCCACTCCCCCACTTCACCATCAATTCTATCCTCTATTATTTTCTCCTCATCATTTTTTTCTTCCTCTCTTTTTTCACTCTCATCTCTTTTTTTATTCTCACTAATCAACTCCCTTCCACTTCTCGTCGTTATCGCTTTACAATGCTCTTTAGGATTAGTTTGCGTGTTCGCCGAAAAAGATGGACCGGGTTGTTGTTCCGCTAGTTGCTTAGCAAGTTGTCCGCCTTGAGTCTCGAGGTTTTTGATTGCCGCATCGTTACTTTTTTGATTAGCCATTGACATTTGCATAAATTGTGTCAATGTCTCTTCTAGCTTTGAAGTCACGACCGGCGGTTGTTGAGGTTGGTAAGGATTTTGGGGAGGGTTTTGACGGCTAGAAGAACCACCCCCATAACCTTGGTTATGGTAATAGTTACTCCTAGGTTGGAACCCTTGATTCCCTTGGAAGTGTTGTTGTTGATTTTGAGGATGTGGTTGATAAGGTTGTTGTTGTTGTTGTCTCGGTTGGTAGTCTCGTTGGTTCGCCATGTAGTTTACTTCTTCGAACCCGGGAGGTGGACAAAATCCGGTGTCATGCTCACCTTTGCAAAGCTCACAACAAGCTATTTGTTTAGCTTTTGAAGGTTCTCTCAACTCTTTTATTTGTTGAGTTAAGAGTTTCACTTGTTGTGAAATGAGTTTGTTTTGGGCAAGAATAACATCGTTCGTCCCAAGTTCAAGCACTCCCGGCTTCTTCAAAGAGTTGCCTCTACTTTGACTTTGGAGGTCATTTAGAGCCATTCGGTTAATAATATTTGTAGCTTCTTCGGCGCTTTTAGACAATAAAGAACCACCTGAGGTAGCATCCAACAAAGTCTTGCAATTCGGTTGAAGGCCATTTTTGAAAATATGGATTTGAGTCAATTCGTCGAAACCGTGCCCTTTGCACTTCCGAAGCATGAATTTGAATCTTTCCCATGCCTCATTCAACGATTTGTTGGTCCCTTGTGAAAACATGGAGATGGCCGTCTTGGATTCCATGAACCGGTTGTGGGAGAAAAATCTTTCGATGAACTTCTCTTCCAACACGTTCCAATCTGTCATGACAGCAGGTGTTTGATCTAAGTACCAATCTTTTGCTTTGCCGAGCAAAGCGTGGGGAAATAATCTTTTGAACAACGGTAGCTCTTGAGCTTGATCAACTCCGGCCGCCAATGCTATCTCGTAAAATTTGGTGAGAAAAGCAAAGGGATCTTCATGGTCCATTCCGGTGAATGGACTTCCATATAGTAAATTAAGAGTTCCCGTCTTCATCTCGGCTTGCCTTCCCGTGTGGTTGGCAAACTGAGCAGTATTCCTTGGACTGTTTACACATGGAGTGGAAATGGGCGGTGGTTGATCCATGATAGGTATGAACGGTGGTGGATGTATGGTAGAAGAACTTTCTCCTAGTTCTTGTCGTTGTCTAGCTTGTTTCCTCCTTCGTCTTGTTTTGCTATTCAGTCTCCTGGCGGTTCTTTCGATCTCGGGATCAAAAAGAAGTTTGTCCACAGGAATCTGCCCGCGCATAAAACGAAAGCTGCACACTAAACCAAACAAATTACAAGCATAAGTCAAAAATTCGAAAGCTAAAAATTAAGCAACTATTGTGATGCTCGCAATATCAATTCACAATCTCCGGCAACGGCGCCATTTTGCTGAGTGTAGTTTTAAGTGTCGGGTTTTTGTTATCGTCTCCACAGGGATTGTGAGATATCGCCGCCGTTCGACAGTTGTTTCAATTCTTAACTCGTAGTAACAAGGGGGTTTTGGTTTTAGTCACAGTATCTTGCATAAAAGTGTAATAAAATGCAGTAAAAGTTTTGGTTTTTCTATTTGAGAAATATTGTCAAAGTTAGGGTTCGACGATCACTTTGCATGTATATGTTCGATCAACAAAACTTATAAACTCCTTTAGATGACAAACTATTTCACAAAGTCCTCCAAATGTGTTTATCTCTAACACACATTGTGGGTTTTCCCATTTTGATCCATTGTTTATCTCTAACACAATATATCAAAATGACAACTTTTTGGTTCAACCTTATGGTGAACAAAATCATTCATTACTATCTCTAGCTAACAAACAAGATTGGATGAAAACCTAGGTAAAGAGTTGGTAAACATCTCTCGATCATAAACCAACACAAAGAGTTTTCAATAAAACAAAGTTTTCACCATATATTCATCATTAAAGAGTTTACAAATGAAGATCATCCCATTTACACACAAAGCTAATGATCATCTACATCTAACCTTGACAAAATGAAGAACTTAGCCACTCATTTTCATGGTGGCTTGCACAACAAGTCTCGGTTGAAGGTTGATCAACATCCAAGTCGAAGAATCGAGATTGGATGGGAATCCACCTTCTTTTTGTAGAATAATGTTAAGAGATGAAGAAAAATGGGTTTCTAGGTTACAAAATATCTCTAGAGCAATGCTGAAAATATCTAAAAAAAGTATAAAGTATGGAAGTGTAAAAGTATGGCTCCAAAAAGTAGCCCCTGCTACTTATAGTGCTGGTACTGAGCTGTCATGCTCGCTAGGCGAGCATAATGGTTCGCCTAGTGAGCCCCTAAAATAGGCACCAGAGGCACCTGCGCCCTGAGAAATATCCTTTGCCAAATTTGCATGTTCGCTAGGCGAACAAAACCTTCGCTAGGCGAAGCCCACGCTTCAACCTTCGCTCCAGCGAGCTTAGGAGGTTTTGCTACTGGAATTGCTCGCTGGGAGCTCGCTAATGGCTCGCCTAGCGAGTGAGTGCTGGCTGCGCTTTTGACCAAGTCTGGGCGTGTTCGCTACCACCTTCGCTGGCTGCTCGCCTAGCGAGTTTGTTGATGTTTGCTACTGTAAAATACTGGAGATGTTCGCTGGAAGCTCGCTGGGTGCTCGCCTAGCGAGCACTTCGCCACAGCACTCGCCTAGCGAGTAAGCTGATGAATGCATTCTTTTTCTTGGTCCCTTGCCATTTTCTTATGCCTTCATTTTCTATTATTTCATGCCTAATTCCTGCACAATAACGCACAAATCAAAGGTACCAAGATCGTTTAACATTGTATTGCGATTCATCTAAAACAAAGGCGATTTCGAACGCTTTAGCAACAAAAAGGAGTGAAAGATGCCCACATTTGATAGCTCAAATAAGCACTTTTGGGCATCTAACAATGTGCTACCCAAGAGAGCCCTGTCAAGGTTAGAAGTAGAGGGTTTGGTCTTGAAGCCTTCAGATCTTATTGTGAGAGCCTTCGATGGTTCTAAGAGGTCGGTGTTCGGAGAGGTAGAATTGCCAATTCAGATTGGATCACAAACCTTCAACACCGTCTTCTATGTGATGGATATCAGTCCTTCCTATAGTTGCCTGCTGGTGTAAGACCCCAATTTTGTCCCTAAGATCCCTCATGGCATCATATCATATCATTGCATTGCCTCAAGGATCATTGGACACCTTGCTTCCTTCCCTGTGGGTGGGTCATCTTTTTGAGAGTGGTTCTTGATCACCAAGCATGTTTGCATTTGTATATCATTATTTTTCTTTTTATCACTAACCAAAATGTACAAAAATATGTCATCTAACCTTTGACTTGCAGGTGAAGCATTAACAGGTCAAGGCAATCAAAGGCATTCATTGAGCAATAGATGGTGGTCATTCTTGAGATTTGGACCCCATAATCATTCACAAGAGTTCATATGAGTTATGATGTCATTTTGAAGCAAAATTCCAAGTGGTAGAGGCTTGAATTTCATCAGAACATTTTCAGGTCATCTGAAGACCTAGAAAGTCAACTACAAAGTCAACTGTGGATTTGGAGGTGGGAAGTGATTAGAAATACTTCATTCATGTTCAAACAAGTCTCATTTGACATTTCAAACACTCACATAGAAGAATTTGAGGTCCAGTCAAGAATTTCCAAAAATAGCAAGTGACCTATAATTTGAAGTTTCCAAAAATGGAAAGATTTTGGACCAACTTCAACTCAATATTACATCATCAAGAAGGCTTTAAATGAAATTTTATTGAACATGAAAGTTGTATATCTTTCTCTCCCATTTCCAAAATGTCCAAGATCATGAATTTCTAATGTGTGGTTGAGGAGATATGATCAAATCATGGCAAAGTGTGCTTGAAAATTCAAATGGGCATAACTTTTGAACCAAAGCTCCAATTTGGGTGGTTCTTTTTGCATTTTGTTCATCATGACATGCACTTTACAAAACATCCATTACATGGCTTGAATTCCTCTTGCATGATCATGTGCTCATTCATGAAGTTTTTGAAGAGAATTTTCATAAAATCAAGTTGGTTGATCATATGCATAAAATACCAATCCATAAGCTTGCATGGGCCTTGTTTAAGAGGTTTTGGATCAGCATTGTGCACTATTCACGCATGCATGAAGTGCATGAGGTGAAAAATCATTTTTGTACATACACCTCATAAGTTGCTAATCTCATTTGTATTTGGCTTAAACTTGATTTCAGAATCATTAGCAGGACCTATATATTGTTAATCATAACTGCATTCATCATTAACACTCATTCTCAGATCTAGATTCAAGAATCATCAAATTTTTTCTCTCAAAATATTTTTCAAATTCTTCACACAAGAGCATTCTCTATTGATTGATTCATGATCAGGATGTGTTTTTTAGGAGATTTGAACGTGGAATTGGAAGGAATCGTGCCATATTTGTTCATACTCGAAGCTTGAAGCATCCATGGAATTTTCAAAATCTACTGGATTCACGTGCAATTGAGCTTCAATCTCACCAGCATTCATCTCCACAAGCATCATAGAGGAACTTTGAGCCATTACAAGCCTTGTATCACGCGATTCCAGCTAGCTGTTCTTCAAGAGGTTAGGATTCGATCTCAATAATTCTTGAATTCATTAGGATATTATTGTAGATCTTGTTGTCCTGATGAATCTGAGCTTTGAATCGTGTGATTTGGTGCTGTTTTGAGTTAGTTATGGATGATTGAATATTTGACATGTTGAAAGGATTCTCTTCGATCCGAACTTGTTTTGATGTTTTTGCATGAATTGTTTATGGATCTTGCATGTGCATGTGATGATGATTCGAATGGTATAATTTTGGTTGGATTCTGGAACATTTTGTGATTTTCTGGAAATTCACATGAAGATCATCATGATCTTCATCTTCAACCTATGAAGTTCATAGCGTTTCCAGATTCGCTATGACTTTGCTAGGATTTTGCTACGAAATGTTCATAGGATTAGCTACGAATTCTGGAAACGCGCAGGTTTAGGGTTTAAGACCAAAACGTGGTCGTTTTAGGTTGGCGCGCCAAAATTTGAATGTGTGCTCGGTTCGATACTGAGCGAAGGAACTTTTCAAACTGCCTTGCCATTTTTCATGTTTCCCTCCTATTTTCAAATGCTATTTCCATTTTTGACTTAAAATTTTTCCCTCAACTTCAAAAAATCATATAAAATGGAAAACTCATCCAATTTGATCCCAATTTTTTGCAAAATGCTCCTTATTCTGTCTAGTTTTTTATGAGCATGAATTTGCAAGTTGTGCCTGGCTGGAAAAATAATCTGTTCTAGGTTGATTGATCATATGTCTAATTGTGACCTTGCCTTGCTTATCTCATTGTGAAATGCTTGTCTTTAATCCAATGAATGTGAAATTTTGCATGCTGATTCTAGACACATTTCTTGACATTTTGGTTTTGGTTTGGTATTTTTCCTATGCTCCATTGCTGTTTTATGCTTGTGCTAACTTGGTGTGACAATTTGTGTCACACCTTTGAATGTTCAACTTGTACAATGTGATTTCCATGCCAAATGATCTCTGATTCTCCTGATTTTTTGTATGTTGATCATGTTAGATGTATTGAATGTGCATGATTTTTTCCAGATTTATTTGAATCATTTCTGTTTTGATTTGAATTTTTCATTCATGATGATCACATATGAGCTTTGAAATTGCCTTGAACTTCACTTGATCATGAAATGCTTTTGGTGATTGACTTTGATGTGAGCCTTTTTAGGATATGTCAATATGTGTGTGAAGTTACTTTGTGTTGAATTTCAGCCCCTGTTTTGAATTTTTTCTCCATCTTTGACCCTAGGCCTTGACTTAGTGGTTTGTTGCTTATATTTGAGTTTTGATTTCAGGTTAAAGCATCCAAGTTCCATAGTTGATGATGCTTCATCATGTGAATATTGATGTTTGCTTTTGATTACTAACACTTGTGTGTTTTGTAGGTTGATGCTAACTCATTTGAGTTTGCCTTATGGCTTACACATTTTGTACATTGAGATCATCTGTTGCTTATTGACTGTTGTCTGTTTGTCTGAGTATTATACTGATCTGTTTAGTGTTTCCACAGGTACCTAAGTTGCTTTAAGTTCATTTGAACTTTGATTTTGCTTGGTTGCTTAACCACTTAGGTATAATCCTTAATCTTCATGTAGTCTGGAAGACCTACTGTTATTGGTAGGCACCTGTCTGAAGCCCTCCTTAAGAGGCAATGTTTGTGCTTGTTTAATTTTGTGCCAAGCAGGTAAAGTCCTCTCATGAGGCAATTGGCAGATAAAAGAGATGTGTAATCCATCTCCTGCTACTCAGTGTGTCATTCACCTGCTCACACCATGTGTTGATGCATGGTGAATAATAACCCAAGATCTTATAGAGTCCATTTGTGGAGAAGAGTTCCAACTTTCTGAACTCCCACACTTTCCATTGATCAAAGCTCTCCCCGACCAGGGATAAGAGCTATGAGGCACACCCCTCATCTCCATTTCATCTGCTTCACCCTAACTCTCAATGTTAGGGTTAAGAGCTCAAAACACCCCATTCCAGTTGGCTGTAAAACCTAACCTTGCTTGAGCCTAATTGATTGTATATAGTGTGTGCTAATTGGCTTGTTTGTTTGCTTACTTGACTCATCTGTGCATATTTGCTTGAGTGTGCCTTTGTGCATTTATCATCATTACTTGTATCTCATTTCATAAACATTGTTCATTACTTTGTAACATTTTGTTTTATCCATGGAGGAGGCAAGCATAAGTCCATTGATTGGCAGTTGTTTCCCATGATATGGTAGGAGACTAGTATAAGTCCATTGATTGGCATCTGGTATCCATGTTTCTTTTTATTTTAGGAGATTGGTATAAGTCCATTGATTGGCATCCGATATCCATTTTGTTTTGTGAGACTAGTATAAGTCCATTGATTGGCATCTGGTATCATTGTTTTCTTTGTTTTAGGAGATTGGTATAAGTCCATTGATTGGCATCCGGTATCCATTTTCTTTGTTTTAGGAGATTGGTATAAGTCCATTGATTGGCATCCGGTATCCATTTACTTTGTTCATCTATTATTTGCTTGTTGCCTTATTCCAAAGGAATCACTTGAATCATCTACATATGATCTCAAGAGGTGAACATCTAAGAAGTTTTACTGCCTCACCCTCCCATCTTTTGTTTCTTTAAACCTCCATTTGCATGTTAACCCAAAACCTGAAAACTATTGTGCAAACATTTTCATTTCTTTTTCAAATTAGAAACCTAGGCCTTAAGCCTCTGATTTTTCAAACTTCATTTTCATAATACTTCTTTTGAATTGAATTCTAATCATACTTTGACCATCTTTTGTGAATAAATTCTAATTGATTAATTCCACTCATTCAATTGTTTTGTGGCTCAAGTCCACTTTCTTGGTAAGTTTTCATATATTAGCCATAGGTTTGATTTATCCTAGTTGGTTGATGTTAATCTCACCTTTTGTCCTTAGTGATTGAATTGTAAGACTTCCTTGCTTATTATAGGGTTAACCCCTCACTAGCAAGTTGAAGCTTTTCTCACATGGTGGACTTGTTGTTTGTATAGGTTGAGTTTTCTCCCGTGGATAACAAAAGACCGTAGGGCTTTTGTTTTAAAATCAATTCACTTACTTTTGGAAATCTTTTAGCCGAACTACGGCGTTTTGATCCTTACCTTCCATGGAAAGGTACGTAGGCAACGGGTTCATCCGTTCAAACACAAAAAATAATAAATTGTACATTCTTCTCTCATCCCTTCAATCCATGTTTGCACAATAAATATTTCATAAACAAATAACATTTCATACAACAAGTTGTGAAAAGGGCTCCCTAGGAGTACCTAGGACGTTTTGGGTGCCTAACACCTTCCCATTGCGTAATTAACCCCTTACCCAGTTCTCTGATCTTTTCATTAGTTTTCTATGTGTAAAACTTCTTAGGCTTTTGTTCGCTTTTTAGCCATTCCTTTGGATAAATAAAAGTGCGGTGGCGACTCGATTCTTTGTATGCTTTGCTTTTGATTTAATCAATAAATCATAAAGTGACGAATACACCGCTACAGAAAAGTGGCGACTCTGCTGGGGATACATTTTCCTTGGTGGTTTTGCCTACTTTTCACCCTTGTTGTATGATATTGTTTATCTGTTATATGACATATTTTTGTACAATTTAGGATTACTGTATTGATTGTAATGCTTGAATTGCTTGATATACAATTGTTGTTTGCTTGGTGATCTCTGTGAGAGGAGTTCTATACCCGAACTCGAGTGCACCTTAGGATAGGAGAATGGCATAGTCTCGTCGACTTGTGTGGAGTATTCCTTAGCAAGTTGACTTGCGAGCCCATTCACTTGGTGGAGGTCATGTTGGATTAATAATGTCACACAAGTTATTTGTGGTTAGGCATTATTCTTTCAATCATGTGCCTTAGAAGCCAAGGACCTTAGTTTACCAAGCCCATCTTGGCCTATTTTTAGGACGTAGTGCGGAAGTCCTTCAGGTGTAAGATCTGATGCGATTGTTACGCGATACTACACTCATAAGAGTCTCTCTTGAGAATATTTTTGGAATACGAGTATTCGTTCCTCCGATAATATTCGAAAGATGGGATGATGACTATGGGAACCTCTTGTAGAACATGTTCGGCAGGTTTAAACCCTAGTACACTCCCTTTGGGTGGTTCTTAACCGAGACTCCATGCTCGTGACTCTCAACAAACCCGTGATTCATGGTTGAGTCGTTCAGACATCCTTAATATCAATGGAACTTGGGTGTCGATAAGGTGAAAACCATAATCCACCAAAATGGATGATTGATATTAAGGATGATTGAGCTGGTTCATGTATTGTTAATATCAATGGAACTTGGGTGTTGATAAGGTGTAAACCATAATCCACCAAAATGGATGATTGATATTAAAGATGCTATGAGCTTTCCCATGACCTTTGTCTGGTGTGATTTGCTTGATCCTTGAGTGTGATTGTTGCATTCATACATTCATGCATTCATCTGCATTCATGTCATCAGAAAAATCGGAAAATTTTCAAGGAACTTAAAGGGTTTATTTGCAAAATTTTCAGACATGGAAAGACCAAAAAGGCATACAAAGAAGTACAGCTTTTGACAGCCCGATCTGAAAGAGTTAAGGAATCTGACATATTATGTATTAAATCCCTTGGGTTTCAAAGCTCGCTATGGGAAGCTTCTGCCTCTGTTGACTACTCAGGTTGATGAAGGGTTGATGAGTACTTTGGCGCAGTTCTATGATCCTCTGTATCATTGCTTCTCTTTTTCGGACTTTCAGTTGTTGCCTACGCTCGAGGAGTATGCTCATCTTGTGGGTATTCCTATTCTGGATCAGGTGCCGTTCAGTGGCTTGGAGAGTATTCCGACTTCTCGAGAGATTGCAGACTTGTTGCACATAGATGAATCCTTGATTGAAGCGCATATGACCACCAAAGGTGGAATTCAGGGTCTTCCTTCTGATTTCCTCGTCGCTCAAGCTACCGTTTATAGGAAGGCCATGAGTGAGGATGCCTTTGAGGCCATATTCGTGCTGCTCATCTATGGATTGGTATTGTTCCCCAACATCGACAAATTTGTGGATGTGAACGCCATTAGGATCTTTTCTGTTCTTAATCCCGTTCCTACTCTGTTGGGTGATGCCTATTTCTCTTTGCATCTGAGGAATGCAAAAGGTGGAGGAGCTATTGTGTGCTGTTTGCCTCTGTTGTATAAGTGGTTTATTTCTCACTTACCGCAGACGGTTGCTTTCAAGGAGAACAAGGGATGTCTACGGTGGTCTACGAGACTTATGTCTCTCACTAATGACGATATCTCTTGGTATGATCGCGTGTATGATACAGTTCAGATCATTGATTATTGTGGTGAATTCCCTAATGTGCCTCTTCTTGGTACATGTGGTGGGATCAGCTACAACCCTATCTTAGCACGTCGTCAGCTTGGGTTCCCCCTAAAGGATAAACCTCATAACATTCTGTTAGAAGGTATGTTCTTTCAGGAGGGTAAAGATCCCCAAGGCCTGAAAGCCAGGATGGTCCGCGCTTGGCGCAAGATTCACAAGAAGGGTAGAAGTGAGTTGGGTCCGAAGAACTGCATAGCTTTGGAGCCGTATACTTCTTGGGTCAGACAGAGAGCTTCTGAGTATCTTATGCCATATGATTATCCGAGACCTACACCTTTGGTTGTGGTTGGGCCTTCAACCCTCTCTAACCAAGGCATAGAGGAGTTGAGAGACGAAGACCTTTCACGTGCCTGGATCCGTGAAAGAGAAGAGTTGCTTCAACAGCTTAAGGAGAAGGACGCTCTGATTGAATTCCTTGAGCATCAGGTGATAGATGATCCGAATGATACCTGGACTTCTCTGCTTCCTCAGTCTTCCAAATTCTGGAAGAGGAAGTATGATCGACTTGCTAAGAAGAAAGCGGATATGGAAGCAACATATGAGAGAGAGATCAAGAGGCTTTGTGTATCTCGTCTTCCAGCATCTCGAGCTTCTAGGGATCCATAGGATGTTTATTTTCCTTTTCCCTTGTAATATAATCAACAATGTTGTACTTCTTTGTCTCGAATATATTTGATGAGATATTTTCCATATGTGATTTAATGTTTTAAAAATTTCAAAATTTGCAAATAGAACCCTAAAAGTTCCTTGAAATAAAAACAAAGCATATGCACAAGCATTGCATGCATCATCTTGCATAAGCAGGTGTTGTCCTGGTCTTCTTGTCTGTGGCCTAACTCTGTGCTCTTCATTTATTTTGAAGACAAGCTGACTCATCGGTACTATACCCGAGCCAATTCTGCAAGAGTGATGGATCAACTTGAACAAGAGAACCGAGAGCTGAAGGAAGAAGTTGCTAGACTGAGCGCTCTGATGGAGCAATTCTTAGCTGCTCAGAATCAACCATCTCCACCTCCTGCAACTCCTCCCCAGAGGACTGTTATATCTGAAGTAGTTGCGTCAACTGTGCCAGCTGCTAGTGCCCACTTTGTGCCAGCCATGCCAGCCGGGTTTCCGTGGGGTATGCCTCCTGGTTTTATGCCAGATATTCCAGCTCCTACATTTTCTTCCATGCTGGCATCTAGCCCGGTCCTTGCAATGCCTCCTCCTATCGTGCATACCATTCCCAGGGTAGACGACACCATTTATCATTCTGAGCCGTCTGAGGGCCCAGATGTTAATGAAAAGATGGATGCGATGAATGACCAATTCCTTGAGCTCCGCAAGGAATTGGAGACCCTCCGAGGGAAAGATTTGTTCGGCAAGTCTGCTGCTGAACTGTGCTTGGTTCCCGGTGTGAAGATACCTGTCAAATTCAAAGTCCCTGACTTTGAGAAGTATAAAGGGAACACCTGCCCTCTCAGCCACCTGGTTATGTATGCCAGGAAAATGCCTACTCAGACGGATAATGATCAGCTGTTGATTCATTATTTTCAAGATAGTTTGTCTGGTGCAGCTCTTCGGTGGTATATGAGCCTTGACAGTGCAAATATCCGTTCCTTCAACGATCTTGGCGAAGCCTTCGTCAAGCAGTACAAATATAATGTGGATATGGCTCCTGACCGTGATCAACTCAGAGCTATGTCCCAGAAGGACAAAGAGACATTTAAAGAGTACGCCCAGAGGTGGTGAGAGCTGGCAGCTCAGATTACTCCTCCGCTGGAAGAGAAGGAGATGACTAAGATCTTTTTGAAAACTCTTAGTTCATTTTATTATGAGCGGATGGTCGCTAGTGCTCCCTCTGATTTCACCGAAATGGTGAACATGGGGATGCGATTGGAGGAAGGAGTCCGGGAAGGACGGTTATCTAAGGATGAAGGCTCTTCTAAATGATATGGGGCGTTTAAGAAGAAAGATGGGGAGGCACATGCTGTGCAATCCCATGTTAAACCTATAAGACCCTTTGCCAAGAGGAAGCCTGTGCGTCATGCCAGCAATCAGCACCAGGTGGCTAGTGTAGCACCTGTCTTCAGGGATAATTATCAACATCAGCAACACAATCAACAACAATCTTCTCAATCTTATCATCAACAACAGCATCGCCCTCAGCAGCAGGCCTACCAGCCTCGCAGTAGTAATCCAGCTGGTCAGAATTATGAGAGGAAGAAGATCACTTTCGATCCAATTCTGATATCTTATGCAGAGCTGTATCCCTCTTTAATAGAGCGGAAGCTGATTACCCCGAGGGATCCTCCGGCTGTACCTGCTAACCCGCAGTGGTGGTACAAGCCCGACCAGCATTGTGTTTATCATTCCGGTGCTCCGGGTCACAATATAGAAAACTGATATCCGTTGAAGACTAAGGTGCAAGACCTTATGAGATGCGGCATTCTGAGCTTTGAGGACTCAGACCCCAATGTTACGAAGAACCCATTGCCCGAGCATGGGAAGTCGGTTAACATGGTCCAGGGTTGCCCTGGCAATATAAGGTCAAATATGTAAGCCATATTCGACAGTCATTGGTTGAGTTGCATCGTCTGCTGTGTGATTACAGTCATATGGAGCACGACCATGACAAATGTCGTATCTGCTCTGTCAATCGTCTGGGTTGTCGCCAAGTGCGCAGAGAGCTGCAAGAGCTGTTGGATGAGGGTACTATTGAGATTCTCCAAAACAGAAATGTTGATGAAGATGAACCTGAGGTGAATGTGATTTCTCCTGTGTTCAAGATTCCTGAGCCTGTTATCATCCGTTATGATGGTAGCAAGCCGAAGGCCTCTCCTTCCTTGGTGATCAAACCTGCAGGCCCTGTGCCTTTTGCTTCAGATAGAGCAATTCCCTTCCGATATAATCCAGTTGCTGTTGAAGATGGGAAATAAGTGCCTTTGCCTTCAACTTCTGTGGTAAATATTGCTGATGTGAGCGGGTTGGCCCGGAGTGGTCGTGTATTTTCTGCACCCCCGAAGACTCATGTTGTTTCTAATTCTGCTGAGCGTCCGGTTGGGACTGCGGTGAATGTTCCGAATCAGGCACCTGTTGCTAAATTCTCCTTTGTACAAAAGACTCATACACCTTTTGTTGGCCCTAGTGGCATTGTGAATGAAGACTGTGATGAGATGCTAAGGCTCATCAAGAAGAATGAGTACAACGTTGTAGACCAGCTTCTACAAACGCCGTCCAAGATCTCCGTACTATCTTTGCTTCTGAATTCAGAACCTCATAGGGAGGCTCTGCAGAAAGTATTGGACGTGGCTTATGTTGATCATGACGTCACTATTGAGCAGTTTGACAGTATAGTTGCAAACATTACTGCTTGCAACACTTTGAGTTTCTGTGACGCTGATCTCCCTGAGGAGGGAAGAGACCACAACATGGCTTTACATATTTCTATGAATTGCAAGAACGACGCCATGTCCAACGTGCTGGTGGACACTGGGTCAACTTTGAATGTATTGCCAAAGACCACTCTTTCGAGATTGTCGTATCAGGGGCCTCCCATGAGGCAGAGTGGTGTTGTTGTGAAAGCGTTCGATGGGTCGCGTAAGACCGTGATTGGGGAAGTTGATCTCCCAATCAAGATTGGACCAAGCGATTTCCAGATCACCTTTCAGGTTATGGATATCCACCCATCTTATAGCTGTCTCCTTGGAAGACCATGGATTCACGAGGCTGGCGCCGTGACATCCACCCTACACCAGAAGCTGAAATTCGTCAAGAATAAGAAATTGGTTGTGGTAGGGGGAGAAAAGGCTCTCCTGGTTAGCCACCTGTCTTCTTTCTCATATATTGATGCTGAGGATGAAGTTGGAACGCCTTTCCAAGCTTTGTCTGTTGCTGAGCCAATTGAGAAGAAGTCTCCTTCATTTGCTTCCTATCGTGATGCGAAACTGGCCATTGAATGTGGTGCAGTTGCTGGTTTGGGGAAGATGATTGAGCTTGAAGACAATAAATCTCGGGCTGGCATTGGCTATTCTTCTGGGGTCTTTAACGAGCAAGGGCTGTTCAAGAGTGGAGGTTTCATCCATGCTGATCAAGCTGAGGAAACTGCTGCTATTCTGGAAGAGGATGCAGAAGATTTGAGCAACTTTGTCATCCCTGGCGGGATCTGCCATAATTGGGTCGCTGTGGATGTTCCTACAGTCATTCATAAGTCAGCGTAATTTGTTCACTTTGTTTAAAAAACCCTTCTCCCATGCCAAAAGGAGAAGTGAGGACATTGTTGGCAGCATTTATGCAATGATATTTCATTCAATAAATTCATGTTAAACATTTGTTTTTCCATTTGTTTTCACTTTTTGCTTTTTGCATGAAATCGGTGATCACAAAAAACCCTAAAAACAAGAATAAAAACAATCTTTTTCATTTGCATAATGATTTGTTTGTTTAAATTCTAAAGCTTTTTATTATCCAAAAATCATTATGCAGGTTGATTCTAAAACTCATTGAACATAATGATCCAACGCCATCTCCCAATTTTGAATTCCCTGTATTTGAGGCAGAGGAAGATGATGTTGAAGGGATTCCTGATGAGATTACCCGTCTCCTTGAGCACGAGAAAAAGATCATTTAGCCGCATCTCGAAGATCTGGAAACAGTCAACTTGGGGTCTGAAGATTGTGTTCGTATGGTGAAGATTGGGGCACTTCTTGAAGAGTCTGTCAAGAAGGGGTTGATCAGTTTGCTACGAGAATATTCCGATATCTTTGCTTGGTCGTATGAAGACATGCCAGGTCTAGATACATATATTGTGCAACATTTCCTGCCTTTGAAGCCTGAGTGCGTGCCTGTGAAGCAGAAGCTCAGAAGAACTCATCCAGATATGGCAGTGAAGATCAAAGAGGAAGTTCAGAAGCAAATTGATGCGGGGTTTCTGGTGACTTCTACATATCCTCAATGGGTGGCCAATATTGTGCCTGTGCCTAAGAAAGACGGAAAAGTTCGTATGTGTGTTGATTACAGAGATTTGAATAAAGCTAGTCCGAAAGATGATTTCCCTCTACCACACATTGACATGTTGGTAGACAATACATCTAAATTCAAAGTCTTCTCGTTTATGGATGGATTTTCCGGATATAATCAAATCAAGATGGCACCTGAGGATATGGAGAAGACAACATTCATCACACCTTGGAGAACATTCTGTTATCGAGTGATGCCCTTCGGTTTGAAGAACGCCGGAGCCACGTATCAACGAGCTATGACTACCTTGTTTCATGATATGATGCACAAGGAGATAGAGGTCTATATTGATGACATGATTGCTAAGTCCCGAACGGAAGTTGAACATATTGAGCATTTGTTGAAGCTTTTTCAGCGATTGAGGAAGTTTAAGCTTCGTCTGAATCCGAATAAATGTACATTTGGGGTCCGTTCTGGCAAGTTGTTGGGTTTTGTTGTCAGCGAGAGAGCTATTGAGGTTGATCCTGCAAAGGTTAAAGCAATACAAGAGATGCCTGCGCCCAAAACTGAGAAGCAAGTCCGAGGTTTTCTTGGCCGCTTGAACTATATTTCCAGATTTATATCCCACATGACTGCCACATGTGCGCCGATATTCAAGCTCCTCCAGAAAGATCAGTCTCTTGATTGGACCGAGGATTGCCAGAAAGCTTGACAGTATCAAAGAGTATCTGTCTGAACCTCCGATCTTGTCTCCGCCGGTAGAAGGAAGACCTCTGATCATGTATCTGACTGTTCTTGAAGACTCGATGGGTTGTGTACTCGGTCAACAAGACGAATCGGGAAAGAAAGAATCTGCTATCTACTACCTCAGTAAGAAGTTCACTGATTGTGAATCTCGATACTCAATGCTTGAGAAGACGTGCTGTGCTTTGGCTTGGGCTGCTAAGCGTCTACGCCAGTACATGATAAATCATACAACTTGGTTGATATATCGAATGGATCCAATCAAGTATATTTTCGAGAAGCCTGCTTTAACCGGGAGGATTTCCCGTTGGCAGATGTTGTTATTTGAGTATGATATCGAGTATCGAGCTCAGAAAGCTATCAAAGGTAGTATCTTGGCTGACCATTTAGCGCATCAGCCGATTGAAGATCATCAGTCTGTTCAGTACGACTTCCCAGACGAGGAGATTCTGTATTTGAAAATGAAAGATTGTGATGAGCCTACACTTGATGAAGGTCCGGAACCTGGTTCCAGATGGACGATGGTGTTTGATGGCGCTGTGAATCAGTACGGAAATGGCATTGGGGCAGTAATCATTACTCCTCAAGGCACACATATTCCTTTTACAGCAAGGCTAACTTTCAAATGCACGAATAATATGGCTGAGTATGAAGTCTGTATTATGGGACTGGAGGAATGTATTGATTTGAGAATCAAACATCTTGATGTGTATGGTGATTCGGCCCTCGTTGTCAATCAGATCAAGGGTGAATGGGAGACGAATCAACCTGGTCTCATTCCGTATAGAGATTATGCGAGGAGGATTTCAACGTTCTTTACAGAAGTTGACTTTCATCATATTCCTCGAGAAGATAATCGGATGGCGGATGCGCTTGCTACGCTTGCTTCAATGATTGTAGTCAAGTATTGGAATGAAGTTCCCAATATTACCGTGATGCGCTTGGATAGACCAGCTCACGTGTTCGCAGTTGAAGAAGTGAATGATGACAAGCCTTGGTATTTTGATATCAAGAATTTCCTCCAGAACCAGGTCTACCCGCCTGGGGCATCTGTGAAAGATAGGAAAACTCTGAGAAGGTTGTCAGGCAGTTTCTACCTCAATGGTGAAGTGTTGTACAAGAGAAATTTTGACATGGTTTTGCTCAGATGCGTGGATAGACACGAAGCAGACCTATTGATGACTGAGGTCCATGAGGGTTCATTTGGTACTCATTCCAATGGGCATGCCATGGCTAGAAAGATGTTGAGAGCAGGTTACTATTGGCTGACAATGGAGTCTGACTGCTGCAAATATGTTAAGAAATGCCACAAGTGTCAAATTTATACGGATAAGATTCATATTCCTTCGACACTTCTGAATGTGATTTCATCATCATGTCCTTTCTCTATGTGGGGAATCGACATGATCGGCATGATTGAACCGAAAGCGTCCAACGGACACAGGTTTATTCTCGTAGCGATTGATTACTTCACCAAATGGGTTGAAGTCGCTTCGTATGCTAATGTGACCAGGCAGGTGGTCGTGAAGTTTATCAAGAATAAGCTTATTTGCCGTTATGGTGTGCCAGATAAGACCATTACTGATAATGGATCTAATCTGAATAATAAGATGATGGAAGAGTTGTGCGCTGAGTTCGAGATTGCACACCATAATTCCTCTCCTTACAGACCAAAGATGAATGGGGCTGTTGAGGCTGCTAATAAGAATATCAAGAAGATTATCCAGAAGATGACGGTTACATACAAAGATTGGCATGAGATGCTGCCATTTGCTTTGCATGGATATCGTACATCTGTCCGCACTTCAACAGGGGCAACCCCTTTTTCCCTTGTTTACGGCATGGAGGCTGTTCTCCTAGTAGAGGTGGAGATCCCATCAATGAGAGTCTTGATGGAAGCCAAGTTGACTGATGCTGAATGGATTCAGAGTCGTTACGACCAGTTGAATTTGATTGAAGAGAAGCGATTGACTGCCATGTGCCATGGTCAGTTATATCAGTAGAGAATGAAGAAAGCATTCGATAAGAAGGTCAAGCCTCGTGTGTTCCGAGAAGGTGACCTCGTGCTCAAGAAAGTCTTGTCTTTCGCGCCCGATTCCAGGGGAAAGTGGACTCCAAACTATGAAGGTCCATATGTTGTTAAGAGAGCCTTTTCAGGCGGTGCTTTAATGCTTACAACAATGGATGGGGAGGATTTCACTCGTTCTGTGAATTCAGATGCAGTCAAGAAATACTTTGCCTAAAAAAAAAGAAGTAAAGAAAAACAGAATAGCTCGCTAAGTTGAAAACCCGAAAGGGCGGCTTAGGCAAAAATGAGCGTCTCGGTGGAAAACCCGAAAGGGCGATCCAGGCAAAAGTTAGAGACATGATAAAAATGAATTTGCATCCCGCTAGATTGAGTACCTCACCCTGGGGCAATCTAGGCAAAAAAAAAATTAGGGATTTGGCAAGTAACTGCATCCTGACAAGACTTTCTGTTCCACAGCTGTCTTTTCGTCAGAGATTCTCGATTCATCGTCAACTAAAGCTTCGAATACATCAAAATTCAAATTGGTAGAGAAAGGACCATTATGTTCAATGTAGCCCTCTTCCAATATATATCACTGATTTCAAATTTGTACAGATCTATGGAGTCTCGCCATTCGCAGACTACCATTCCATCAAATCAATTTGAGCTTTTATCCAATTATTTGCACTCTTATTTGTTTCAATTCAACAAATGTTTTGCATGTTTTAATTGATAAAATGCCATTGTTTTAAACAAGTAAAATTTTCAAATTTTGTTTTAAACAAAGTGAACATTCACGATGATAAAAGGATACTTAAGACTTTCTCAGTGCTCTCCCAAGGGTGGCATGATTCCCAACAGGGTAAGACATTGGCTCATATTCATGGCATTGGTTGTATCCTCTTTTTATCCAGATTGTTGTTAGGGTTGTTCCCTAAGCAGAGCTTCTGTTGATATTTTGTTCCCTAAGCAGAGTGTTTGTTGAGAACTTCACAATCCTCTCCAACAATATTCTCTCCCCAGCATGGGTGCTTTCCTTTTGGAAGATTCGGTAGTTGGTGGGTTGACATCCCGGTACTTCGTCTGTTTCCTCAGTAAAGTTGCCAGCGGAGGTGTTGGCATGATACTTCATTTATGCTACATCTCCCCATCAGAGTGCTTGTCGAGGATTTTCACCTTTTATCCCTTCAGCAGAGCAGTGATTATTTCCTCCTCAGCAGTTGGTGGTTTCTTCTTGGAAGGTTCAGCATTTGGAGGTTGATCCCCAACTCTCCTTCTCTTCCTCAGATAATTCCCCAGTGGATTTGTGGTACGGTGGATTGTGTCTGTGATGTTTCCCTGCAGAGGTTTTGTGATTTCCCTGCAGTATTCCCAACAGAATTGGTTTCCTCAACAGAGTTGCTTTTGTGGCAGTTTCTGCCTGTTGTAAACTTCTGTTCCCCAGTTGGGTTGGTTGGTGATCTATTATTCATAGATTTGGTTGATTTCCTGATGCTTTTGATCCCCAGTAGAATGGCTTGTGGCAGAATCTACTTGTGTGATCTATTTTCCCTCAGTGGGTTTATCCCCAATAGAGTGGCTGGCAGTATCCCCAGTAGAGTTGCTCGTGCGACTAGATTCTACTTGTGTATTCTGTTCTCTTCAGCATTTCTTGCTTGTGCAGTGAATTCTTGTTTCCCAGTTGATACTGAGGATTCCCCTACAGAAATCTCGGGATTTCTCCTTTTTCCCAACAGATTTGCTTTTGTGGCAGTTTCTGCCTGTTGTGAACTTTTGTTCCCCAGTTGGGTTGATTGATGATCCATCACTCAGAGATTTTGTGATTTCTTTGATATCTCTGATCTTCTGTTTTTCCGGCAGATCTTTGCTTTTTAGCATGTAGATCTCCAGCGGATTGGCTTTCCAGTTGGATTTCTTTGGTTTTTTCCTCTGGAAGTGTAGTACCGGGCGCTTGATCCCTGGGCTTGTTTGTGTTAGATATGTCTGTTTTGTCAGCATCCATCAAACATAAATTACGCATATTCATGCATACTTTCAACATTCAGATATTCATGTTGCATTTTTTGCCATATATCTTTTGTTTGTTGTCTCCTGCTGATGGTGAGATAGATCTCTCCAGTAGGTCTTCCCAAGCAGATGTCGGGTGTCTAATCTCTCAATATAGAGTCAGCCCCATAAGCAGAAAGTGTCTATCTTTTCTTCCGCAATTCCCCACTGAGATATATCCTCGTGGATGACAGTTGTTTCCGTTTCCTCCCAACACATATATTGGGATGGATCTTCCTATTGAGTTACATCCTCATTAGGACGGGTCTTGATTCAGTTTGCCTTTTTGGTTTGATCCTGAATTGGCATTTTTCAACTGTCTCTTGTACTTCCCTGTGGAATAAATGAATGAATTGCCCAGTAGCCGGCAATAATTCTTTTTATCCCCAGCGGAGTTCGGGCCTCTACCCAATAACCGGTAGTTATAAGTCCTATGTTCCCTTTTCCCTCTTGGCGGGATTTGTGGTTATATACCTTTTATTCCTCATTAGAGTTGTTGGATTTCTACCATGTATTCGGTAGTTATAAATCCTACTTTTATCCCCTAGCAGAGGTAACCTTTATGGTTCATTCTGGTTGATGGTGGATTTTGTGGTCTTCTACCCAGTATTCGGTAGTTGTAAATCCTATGTTGTTGTTGTCTCCCTAGCGGAGTCTGTGCTTTCTTGTGGAATAGTTGGATAATTGCTCAGTATTCGGCAATTATTTCACCCTATCCTCAGTCAGAGTTTCTGGTCTTCTACCCCGTATTTGGTAGTTGTAAATCCTAATTTCTCCCCTTTGCAGAGTTAATCTTGTTGTTCATCCTAACCGATGATGGTTACTCTTTGTGGTTATCTTCATCCAGTATTCGATGTTGATATTCCCTTTCTCTTCTGGGTAATTGCCGTATGCTAGCAATTGTATCCCCAGCAGATCTTTCCTTGTGGATAATTGCCGGATGCGAGCAATTTTATCCTCAGCGGGTCCTTTCACCGTATGCCAGTGATTTGTTCCCTGGATCATTGATGTTTATCAATGCATCCCTAGTGAGTTTCTCTTTCATTTACCCTTTTGCCGGTAATGATTGTTGCTCCCTTTGATCGGTCATCTTTATATACATAGTTTTGGTATCCCGATGCCTTTCTTTTCGGTTGATTTATCCTTTATTAACCCAGTAACCGGTTGTGGATAATCTTCCATGCGAGTATGTTATCCACGTTCTGACGGTAATGGATAATATATCTCATGCACTCTTCGGTCGAAGCCTGTTGTGTTTCCCCAGTCGAGTAAGATTCGTATTCCTTTGTGGAATCCGATATTCTTTGTTCTCCTTCTTTGAATGTATCTCCCAGTAACTAGTGATATGTTTCCTGGATGATTGCCGGATGCTTGCAATTTATCCCCTGTGAGTTCTCTTTCGTTTACCCTGTTGGTGTTGGTAACGATTGTCTCTCTTTTCGGTCGGTCACCTATTATATACCCAGTAACCGGTATCCCTGGTGTTCCTTCCATGCGAGTATACTATCTATGTTCTGACGGTAATAGATAATATATCTCATGCGAGTATACTATCCATGTTCTGACGGTAATGGATATTATATCTCATGCGCTCTTTGGGTTTTTTTTCCCAGCTGAGTAAGATTCGCTTTCCCGTTACGGAGTCGAATGTCCATCCTGTAAGTCGATTTGCTTTTTCAAGCCCTCCTTTCGGGTGATGAGTGTTTTGGCATATATACCAATTCACGCTTTGGTCGGTCACCTATTATATACCCAGTAACCGGTATCCCTGGTGTTCCTTCCTTTCTGCTCCCTATTATGACCTTGGTCCCCTGTGGAATCAGATTTTCCTGAGTTGATGTACCTTTTCCAGGTCTTTCTCAGATGTTTGGTTGATTGATATCTCTCACCCTTATACCGGTCTTAGATATTCATTCTTCCTGAGCTTGTTGTTCTTTCACCCAGTAACCGGTGTTTAGATCACATGTTTCTTTGAGTTTGTTACCCAGTAGCCGGTAACACCTCATCTTGCAGATTTTTTTCTCTCCAGGAGAGTCTCTTTGTTAGACATTCCCCAATGGAGTTTCCGTTGTGATTTTACCCTTTTGTTGTATTGGCGTTTTCCCCGGCAGGGAGATTCTGTGTGAATCTTTTTCCCCAGTCCGAGTCCGGATTTTCATCCGAAGTATCCTTCGTGGATAGTTTGAGTCAACTTGAGTCTTTCCAATGGATGTGTCTTCCTTTGGAATTCTTTTTTCCCCAGTTTGAGTCCTTTACCCCCCAGTAAGGTCTCTAATCCAGTCGTGTCCTGTTCACGCTGCGTCAGTTTCCCCTAATTCGGAGTCGCGTCCTGCTCACACATTCTTTTTTTTTCTTTTTTTTTTCTTGTTCTTATCCCCATGAGAGTCCTGTTAGAGTCTCTGTTCCTGGTGAGTGTATTACTCCGATGGATCGTCTTTTCTTTGTGGACCCATATTCACCACAGAGGTTGTTTCTTTTGCATGCATACATTTGCATCATGAGGTCTCTTAGGGACCAAAATTTGTCTCATTACTGTTATTTAAGCCCATTCTACCGCGTCGGGATGAAGATTTTAACCTTCACTTCTCCGGCTAGAATGACCTTAAATAGGGGCATCTGTAAGACCCCAACTTTGTCCCTAAGATCCCTCATGGCATCATATCATATTATTGCATTGCCTCAAGGATCATTGGACACCTTGCTTCCTTCCCTGTGGGTGGGTCATCTTTTTGAGAGTGGTTCTTGATCACCAAGCATGTTTGCATTTGTATATCATTGTTTTTCTTTTTTATCACTAACCAAAAATTACAAAAATATGTCATCTAACCTTTGACTTGCAGATGAAGCATTAACAGGTCAAGGCAATCAAAGGCATTCATTGAGCAATAGATGGTGGTCATTCTTGCGATTTGGACCCCATAATCATTCACAAGAGTTCATATGAGTTATGATGTCATTTTGAAGCAAAATCCCAAGTGGTAGAGGCTTGAATTTCATCAGAACATTTTCAGGTCATCTGAAGACCTAGAAAGTCAACTACAAAGTCAACTGTGGATTTGGAGGTGGGAAGTGATTAGAAATACTTCATTCATGTTCAAACAAGTCTCATTTGACATTTCAAACACTCACATTGAAGAATTTGAGGTCTAGTCAAGAATTTCCAAAAATAGCAAGTGACCTATAATTTGAACTTTCCAAAAATGGAAAGATTTTGGACCAACTTCAACTCAATATTACATCATCAAGAAGGCTTCAAATGAAATTTTGTTGAACATAAAAGTTGTATATCTTTCTCTCCCATTTCCAAAATGTCCAAGATCATGAATTTCTAATGTGTGGTTGAGGAGATATGATCAAATCATGGCAAAGTGTGCTTGAAAATTCAAATGGGCATAACTTTTGAACCAAAGCTCCAATTTGGGTGGTTCTTTTTGCATTTTGTTCATCATGACATGCACTTTCCAAAACATCCATTACATGGCTTGAATTCCTCTTGCATGATCATGTGCTCATTCATGAAGTTTTTGAAGAGAATTTTCATAAAATCAAGTTGGTTGATCATATGCATAAAATACCAACCCATAAGCTTGCATGGGCCTTGTTTAAG
The DNA here is from genome assembly GCF_024323335.1 of Lathyrus oleraceus. Classification (NCBI taxonomy): domain Eukaryota; kingdom Viridiplantae; phylum Streptophyta; class Magnoliopsida; order Fabales; family Fabaceae; genus Lathyrus; species Lathyrus oleraceus. The sequence goes on along the minus strand of NC_066579.1, from coordinate 364,918,229 downwards.
AGGTTTTGGATCAGCATTGTGCACTGTTCACGCATGCATGAAGTGCATGAGGTGAAAAATCATTTTTGTACATACACCTCATAAGTTGCTAATCTCATTTGCATTTGGCTTAAACTTGATTTCATAATCATTAGCAGGACCTATATATTGTTAATCATAACTGCATTCATCATTAACACTCATTCTCAGATCTAGATTCAAGAATCATCAAATTTTTTCTCTCAAAATATTTTTCAAATTCTTCACACAAGAGCATTCTCTATTGATTGATTCATGCTCAGGATGTGTTTTTGAGGAGATTTGAATGTGGAATTGGAAGGAATCGTGGCATATTTGTTCATACTCGAAGCTTGAAGCATCCATGGAATTTTCAAAATCTACTGGATTCACGTGCAATTGAGCTTCAATCTCACCAGCATTCATCTCCACAAGCATCATAGAGGAACTTTGAGCCATTACAAGCCTTGTATCACACGATTCCAGCTAGCTATTCTTCAAGAGGTCAGGATTCGATCTCAATAATTCTTGAATTCATTAGGATATTGTTGTAGATCTTGTTGTCCTGATGAATCTGAGCTTTGAATCGTGTGATTTGGTGCTGTTTTGAGTTAGTTATGGATGATTGAATATTTGACATGTTGAAAGGATTCTCTTCGATCCGAACTTGTTTTGATGTTTTTGCATGAATTGTTTATGGATCTTGCATGTGCATGTGATGATGATTCGAATGGTATAATTTTGGTTGGATTCTGGAACATTTTGTGATTTTCTGGAAATTCACATGAAGATCATCATGATCTTCATCTTCAACCTATGAAGTTCATAGCGTTTCCAGATTCGCTATGACTTTGCTAGGATTTTGCTACGAAATGTTCATAGGATTAGCTACGAATTCTGGAAACGCGCAGGTTTAGGGTTTAAGACCAAAACATGGTCATTTTAGGTTGGCGCGCCAAAATTTGAATGTGTGCTCGGTTCGATACTGAGCGAAGGAACTTTTCAAACTGCCTTGCCATTTTTCATGTTTCCCTCCTATTTTCAAATGCTATTTCCATTTTTGACTTCAAATTTTTTCCTCAAATTCAAAAAATCATATGAAATGGAAAACTCATCCAATTCGATCCCAATTTTTTGCAAAATGCTCCTTATTCTGTCTAGTTTTTTATGAGAATGAATTTGCAAGTTGTGCCTGGCTGGAAAAATAATTTGTTCTAGGTTGATTGATCATATGTCTAAGTGTGACCTTGCCTTGCTTATCTCATTGTGAAATGTGTCTTTAATCCAATGAATGTGAAAATTTGCATGCTGATTCTAGACACATTGCTTGACATTTTGGTTTTGGTTTGGTATTTTTCCTATGCTCCATTGCTGTTTTATGCTTGTGCTAACTTGGTGTGACAATTTGTGTCACACCTTTGAATGTTCAACTTGTACAATGTGATTTCCATGCCAAATGATCTCTGATTCTCCTGATTTTTTGTATGTTGATCATGTTAGATGTCTTGAATGTGCATGATTTTTTCCAGATTTATTTGAATCATTTCTGTTTTGATTTGAATTTTTCATTCATGATGATCACATATGAGCTTTGAAATTGCCTTGAACTTCACTTGATCATGAAATGCTTTTGGTGATTGACTTTGATGTGAGCCTTTTTAGGATATGTCAATATGTGTGTGAAGTTACTTTGTGTTGAATTTCAGCCCCTGTTTTGAATTTTTTCTCTATCTTTGACCCTAGGCTTTGACCTAGTGGTTTGTTGCTTATATTTGAGTTTTGATTTCAGGTTAAAGCATCCAAGTTCCATAGTTGATGATGCTCCATCATGTGAATATTGATGTTTGCTTTTGATTACTAACACTTGTGTGTTTTGTAGGTTGATGCTAACTCATTTGAGTTTGCCTTATGGCTTACACATTTTGTACATTGAGATCATCTGTTGCTTATTGACTGTTGTCTGTTTGTCTGAGTATTGTACTGATCTGTTTAGTGTTTCCACAGGTACCTAAGTTGCTTTAAGTTCATTTGAACTTTGATTTTGCTTGGTTGCTTAACCACTTAGGTATAATCTCCAATCTTCATGTAGTCTGGAAGACCTACTGTTATTGGTAGGCACCTGTCTGAAGCCCTCCTTAAGAGGCAATGTTTGTGCTTGTTTAATTTTGTGCCAAGCAGGTAAAGTCCTCTCATGAGGCAATTGGTAGATAAAAGAGATGTGTAATCCATCTCCTGCTACTCAGTGTGTCATTCACCTTGCTCACACCATGTGTTGATGCATGGTGAATAATAACCCAAGATCTTATAGAGTCCATTTGTGGAGAAGAGTTCCAACTTTCTGAACTCCCACACTTTCCATTGATCAAAGCTCTCCCTGACCAGGGATAAGAGCTATGAGGCACACCTCTCATCTCCATTTCATCTACTTCACCCTAACTCTCAATGTTAGGGTTAAGAGCTCAAAACACCCCATTCCAGTTGGCTGTAAAACCTAACCTTGCTTGAGCCTAATTGATTGTATATAGTGTGTGCTAATTGGCTTGTTTGTTTGCTTACTTGACTCATCTGTGCATATTTGCTTGAGTGTTCCTTTGTGCATTTATCATCATTACTTGTATCTCATTTCATAAACATTGTTCATTACTTTGTAACATTTTGTTTTGTCCATGGAGGAGGCAAGCATAAGTCCATTGATTGGCAGTTGTTTCCCATGATATGGTAGGAGACTAGTATAAGTCCATTGATTGGCATCTTGTATCCATGTTTCTTTTTGTTTTAGGAGATTGGTATAAGTTCATTGATTGGCATCCGGTATCCATTTTGTTTTGTGAGACTAGTATAAGTCCATTGATTGGCATATGGTATCATTGTTTTCTTTGTTTTAGGAGATTGGTATAAGTCCATTGATTGGCATCCGGTATCCATTTTCTTTGTTTTAGGAGATTGGTATAAGTCCATTGATTGGCATCCGGTATCCATTTACTTTGTTCATCTATTATTTGCTTGTTGCCTTATTCCAAAGGAATCACTTGAATCATCTACATATGATCTCAAGAGGTGAACATCTAAGAAGTTTTACTTCCTCACCCTCCCATCTTTTGTTTCTTTAAACCTCCATTTGCATGTTAACCCAAAACCTGAAAACTATTGTGCAAACATTTTCATTTCTTTTTCAAATTAGAAACCTAGGCTTTAAGCCTCTGATTTTTCAAACTTCATTTTCATAATACTTATTTTGAATTGAATTCTAATCATACTTTGACCATCTTTTGTGAATAAATTCTAATTGATTAATTCCACTCATTCAATTGTTTTGTGGCTCAAGTCCACTTTCTTGGTAAGTTTTCATATATTAGCCATAGGTTTGATTTATCCTAGTTGGTTGATGTTAATCTCACCTTTTGTCCTTAGTGATTGAATTGTAAGACTTTCTTGCTTATTATAGGGTTAACCCCTCACTAGCAAGTTGAAGCTTTTCTCACATGGTGGACTTGTTGTTTGTATAGGTTGAGTTTTCTCCCGTGGATAACGAAAGACCTTAGGGCTTTTGTTTTAAAATCAATTCACTTACTTTTGGAAATCTTTTAGCCGAACTACGGCGTTTTGATCCTTACCTTCCATGGAAAGGTACGTAGGCAACGGGTTCATCCGTTCAAACACAAAAAATAATAAATTGTACATTCTTCTCTCATCCCTTCAATCCATGTTTGCACAATAAATATTTCATAAACAAATAACATTTCATACACAAAGTTGTGAAAAGGGCTCCCTAGGAGTACCTAGGACGTTTTGGGTGCCTAACACCTTCCCATTGCGTAATTAACCCCTTACCCAGATCTCTGATCTTTTCATTAGTTTTCTATGTGTAAAACTTCTTAGGCTTTTGTTCGCTTTTTAGCCATTCCTTTGGATAAATAAAAGTGCGGTGGCGACTCGATTCTTTGTATGCTTTGATTTTAATTTAATCAATAAATCATAAAATGACGAATACACCGCTACAGCTGGGTCGTCCTTGGATCCACAATGTTGGGGCAGTCTCTTCAACTCTACATCAGAAGATTAAGTTCCCGGTCAACGGACGAATTATCACCGTCTGTGGTGAGGAGGACATTCTGGTCAGTAACCTGTCTACATTCAAGTATGTAGAAGTAGAAGGTGAAATTCATGAGACCCTGTGTCAGGCCTTTGAGTCAGTTCAAATCAAGGATGCAGCCCCGGTGGAAGAGGTTAAAGTGAGTGCCTCTATCTCATCCTTCAAGCAGGCACAGGCCTTGGTGGATTTAGGTGTTGCTCCCGGTTGGGGACGTCTGTTGGAGTTACCAATGAAAGGCGACAAGTTCGGGATTGGGTATCAGCCAGCTATGACTTCTACAAATTCAGCACTTCAGACTCGTCAGGGGATGATTACTTTTTCCAGCGTTGGCGTCATCCAATATGGTCAGATCTTTGCGATCAACGATGAAGATGGGGATAGTGATTGTGACATCGATAATTGGGTGCGTCCGAGGATCCCGGGTGAAGTCATCAACAATTGGTCTTCTGAAGAGATTGTCCAAGTCACTCTTCTTGAAGAGTAATTTTCCTTGTTTGTTCATGCGTGTCCAAGTCTTACGTTCCGCCCAGGGCGTAATGACTCATTGTAGGGCTCTTCTATGTGTTTACCTGCATTTTTGTCATAAATAAAGGAAGTCTTTTTGCATTCAAATATTTTGTCCACTATCTTTCAAATTTTTGCAGTTTTCAAAAACCAAAAATCAAAAAATATCTGGCAATGTTTTGTTTAGTTTTCACTTTTTTCCACACTCATAAGCACATACCATCACTCATGCAGATGCACATCACCGGATCCTATTGATAACGGTTCTGCTATGGCTCGCTTCGACTTTGAAAATCTGATCTTTCAAGCTGAAGAAGAGGGTGATGAAGACTGTGAACTCCCTAAAGAGCTTGCCAGGTTGTTAAAACATGAGGAAAGGGTCATTCAACCGCATCAAGAATCTACTGAAGTGATTAATCTTGGCACCGAGGACGTCAAGAAAGAAATCAAGATATGGGCTGCTTTGGAAGATGATGTGAAGAAGGGGTTGATTGAATTGCTGCGAGGGTATGTCGACATCTTCGTTTGGTCTTATCAGGATATGCCAGGGCTTGACACAGACATCGTGGTACACCATTTGCCTCTCAAAGAGGGTTGTCCTTCGGTCAAGCAGAAGCTTAGAAGAACAAGACCAGAGATGGCTGTCAAGATAAAGGAAGAAATGCAGAAGCAGTTGGATGCAGGGTTTCTAGCAGTTACCAACTATCCGCCATGGGTTGCAAACATTGTTCCAGTACCTAAGAAGGATGGAAAGGTACGGATGCGTGTCGACTACCGGGATCTGAACAGAGCTAGTCCTAAAGATGATTTCCCATGACCTCACATCAACGTTTTGGTGGATAACACATCTCAGTTCTCGGTATTCTCCTTAATGGATGGCTTTTCTGGCTATAATCAAATCAAGATGGCACCAAAAGACATGGAGAAGACAACTTTCATAACCCCATGAGGCACCTTCTGCTACAAGGTGATGCCGTTTGGCCTGAAGAATGCTGGGGCAACATATCAACGAGCTATGGTAACTCTTTTCCATGATATGATTCATCATGAAATCGAGGTTTATGTTGACGATATGATTTCCAAATCTCAAACAGAAGAAGAACATTTGGTGAATCTGCAGAAACTGTTTGAGCGTTTAAGGAAGTTCAAGCTGAAACTTAATCCGAACAAGTGTACTTTCGGGGTGAGATCTGGAAAGTTGCTGGGTTTTATTGTTAGCGGAAAAGGGATTGAGGTGGATCCTGACAAAGTGAAGGCGATACAAGAGATGCCTGAGCCAAGAACGGAGAAACAAGTCCGTGGTTTCTTAAGGAGGTTGAACTACATTACAAGGTTCATCTCTCACCTAACAGCCACGTGTGAGCCAATTTCAAGTTGTTGAGAAAAGATCAGGCTATCAGGTGGAATGATGATTGTCAAAGGGCTTTCGAGAAGATAAAATAGTATTTGCAGAATCCTCCTATCCTTATGCCTCCAGTCCCAAGGAGACCGTTGATTATGTACTTGACAGTACTTGACAATTCTATGGGTTGTGTTCTCGGTCAACACGACGAGACAGATAGGAAAAAGCATTCCATCTACTACTTGAGTAAGAAGTTCACAGATTGCGAGTCGAGATACTCAATGCTTGAGAAGACATGTTGTGCATTTGCATGGGCTGCTAAGCGATTGAGACAATACATGCTGACTCACACAACCTTATTGATCTCCAAGATGGATCCAATCAAGTACATATTCGAGAAGCCAGCTCTCACCGGAAGGGTTGCTCGTTGGCAAATGGTACTGACAGAGTACGATATCCAGTATACATCTCAGAAATCCATCAATGGGAGTATTCTGTCAGACTATCTTGCTCAACAACCGATTGAAGACTACGAGCCGATGAAGTTTGACTTTCCAGATGAAGACATCATGTTCCTCAGGATGAAAGACTGTGAAGAGCCAGTTGTTGAGGAGGGACCTGATCCGGATGAAAAGTGGACTTTAACATTTGATGGGGCCGTCAATGCTAAAGGAAGTGGAATTGGTGCTGTCATTACTACTCCGAAAGATGCCCACATGCCTTTCACTGCTCGTCTAACTTTTGAGTGCACCAATAATGAAGCTGAGTATGAGGCGTGTATCTTGGGTATTGAGCAAGCCGTTGATTTGAGAATCAAGACTCTGGACATCTTCGGAGATTCAGCTCTGGTGATCAATCAAGTGAATGGTGATTGGAATACTCTCCAACCTACTCTGGTCCCCTACAGAGATTACACGAGACGACTGTTGACTTTCTTTACAACAGTAAAACTGTATCATATACCTTGTGATAAGAACCAGATGGCAGATGCTCTTGCTACTCTATCCTCCATGATCAAGGTGATTCGGTGGAACCACGCTCCCAGGATCGACGTGATGCGCCTTGACAGGGTTGCGTATGTGTTTGCTGCTGAACTGGTAGTTGATGACAAGCCCTGGTATCACGACATCAAGTGCTTGCTGAAGAATCAAGAGTACCCGACAGGGGCATCCAACAATGACAGAAAGACTTTGAGAAGATTGGCAGACAGTTTCTTCTTGAACAAAGACGATGTGCTATATAAGAGGAACTTCGACATGGTTTTGCTCAGATGCGTGGATAGACACGAAGCAGACATGTTGATGCAAGAAGTTCATGAAGGCTCCTTCGGTACTCATGCCGGTGGACATGCAATGGCTAAGAAATTCTTGAGAGCAGGTTATTACTGGATGACCATGGAATTTGATTGTTTCAAATATGCTTGAAAGTGTCATAAATGCCAGATTTGTGCTGATAAGGTGCATGTGCCGCCAAATCTTGTGAATGTGATGTCTTCGCCGTGGCCGTTTGCTATGTAGGGCATTGATATGATTGGAAGGATTGAGCCAACTGCCTCCAATGGGCATCGCTTCATCCTTGTTGCCATCGACTATTTCACCAAGTGGGTCGAAGCGGCGTCGTTTGCGAAGGTCACCAGACATGTGGTTGCCCGATTCATCAAGAAAGAAATCATTTGTCGTTATGGGGTCCCCGAAAGAATCATTACTGATAATGGTTCTAATCTCAATAACAAAATGATGAAGGAGTTGTGCCAAAACTTCAACATTCAGCATCACAATTCTTCCCCTTATCGTCCCAAGATGAACGGTGCTGTTGAGGCAGCAAAAAAGAACATAAAGAAGATTGTGCAGAAGATGGTCGTCACGTACAGAGATTGGAATGAGATGTTACCCTTCGCCTTGCATGGGTACCGTACTTCAGTGCGTACGTCGACCGGGGCAACCCCTTACTCCCTTGTGTATGGTATGGAAGCAGTCTTACCTGTTGAAGTGGAGATTCCTTCTCTAAGAGTCATGTTGGATGGCAAGTTAGATGAAGCTAAATGGGTTCGGACAAGGTTCAACGAGTTGAGTCTTATCGAAGAGAAGCAAATGGCAGACATTTGTCATGGGAAGTTTTATCAGAGTCGGATGAAGAGAGCCTTTGATCAGAAAGTGCATCCTCGATGCTTCCAAGTCGAAGATTTAGTATTGAAAAGGATCCTTCCTCCTCATACAGATCACAGGGGCAAGTGGACTCCTAACTATGAGGGACCATATATTGTCACTAAGATCTTTGATGGTGGAGCCTTAATGCTTGCAACTATGGATGGTGAAGATTTCACTTCCCTTATGAACTCAGACGCAGTTAAAAAATACTTCGCATAAAGCAGACCCGCTGGACAATAAAAAGAATAGTCCAGGCAAAAAATGGGCATCCCGACGAATCAAGAAAATGAAAAAGGATCGGGCAAAAGTTAGGGACTAAAAATGAAAAGATTGTACACCCGGTAAGCTGAAAACCTGAAAAGGCAACTTAGGCAAAAATGGGTGTCCCGGTGGATTAAAAACCCGAAAGGGCGATCCAGGCAAAAGTTAGGGATTAAGCGAATGACTTCGTTCTGAGTAGTTCTGAATCTCATCCCGTGTCGATAACTGGAAACTTTCGGAAGATAGGAAATGGTCCAATCACCTTTTTCAGAAAGCTGATCATCTGGAGGATTTTGAAGACAAGCGAGTTATAGCAGAATTGGAACCCGATAGAAATCCATTTCACATTGCCATTTAGATTAATTTCTGTTTTTTTATCTTTTGTGCGATTTCCTCTTTCCAGGGATTGTTTCCTGATGTAAATGCCTATTCAGAGGCCATTCAATCAATAAAATCATGTTATCTAGTATATTTTTGAATTCATTTTCATTTTACTATTTCGTTTGCAAAAATGATGTCCGAATTTTTGATAAACATTGCATCATGAAACATAAGAGCTTTACAGGTACATGCTCAATAAACATTTAAAAATTGCTGTAAATTTTGAGTGCTTTGAATTGTTTATTAAGAACAGGCACACTCGGGGCATTTCCTTGATATCCCCAGCAGGTTCTCACTACTGTACTCCCCCAAGCGGTTGTCTCAGATTATACACTCCCCAGTAGAGTTGACAGTGCCAGACTGTATATCCCCAACGGGGTTGACAGTACCAGATTGTATCTTCCCAGCAGAAGCAACTGCTCCTCAGAGTTCGATGTCAGATCGATGACCTTGACGCCAGACCCTTGGTCTCTTTCACTGAAGCAGAATCTCAGTATCGTATCGGTGTTTGCTTCCCTTGATGAGTCGTCTCTCTCGCCGATTATGGTTGCCAGAACCACTGTCACTTTCCTCAGCAACAAGCTTTCGGTGTCATTCTCTCTCCAGTCAGAGTCTCGGTATTTCGTTAGCCAGAACACCGCATGGCCGGTCATCTCCCCATAGAGTTCATTGTGCTGTGCATCTCCAACAACAGTGCCTGGGTCAAGAAGATTGTGATAATTTCCACAGCAGAATTCCTTGCCTCGGCTTGGCATTCTCCCTAACATTTCACATCCCTGCATGTAGAATCATATTGCATTGCATCCTCCCAAATCGCGTAGCATTTCCATTTTCATGGAGCATTACGCCATCGAAAAATTCAAACATACGCATGTGAAGCATAAAACATTCTCGGTATCCCAAGTGATAATCCAGAAGTTGTCTCCAGTACTCAGACTGAAGGTTGTTCATGACTTATTATCCCCAGCATAGGTCGTTTGCCCACGTGCCACCTCAATTATCACCTTTCCTATTTCTGCCGATTCTGACATGCATGAAGTTTTTTCCGGTATTCAGACCGAAGTGGCGTTCAGGCCAAATTTTCCGATATTCAGATCGAAGAAGTTTCCGACGTTCAGGTCGACGCAACTTGTGGCATTCAGGATAGTTTTTCCGGTATTCAGACCGAAGTGGCATTCAGGCCAAATTTCCGATATTCAGATCGGAGAAGTTTCCGACGTTCAGGTCGACGCAACTTGTGGCATTCGGGCCAGTTTTTCCGGTATTCAGACCGAAGTGGCATTCAGGCCAATTTTCCGATGTTCAGATCGAAGAAGTTTCTGACATTCAGGTCGACGCAACTTATGGCATTTAGGCCAGTTTCCCGGTATTCAGACCGATGTTAACAATCTCATATCTTCCGATGTTCAGATCGGAGTCATTTCCAGTAATCAGACTGATGAGCGGCATTCAGGCCATGGTTATCTCTGTGTTACCATTTATTTTGGTATTCAGGCTAACATTATCCTTTTTCGGTGTTCAGACCGATCCTCACCGTACTAGACGGATTCTTGTTCAAGACCACCTCTTTGCCGATTTTGACAGGCATTTCTACTTCACCTCACTTCGGTGTAAATTTTCGGGATTTTTATTGTATTCAATCCCTTGATACCTCGAAAGTACAAAAGCCACTACTATCCTCCTTTTCAGGTCTCCAGTCGATTGAATAGGGGCAGCTGTAATACCCCAAAATTTACCTTTCATTTTTTGTGGAAGCATGGGATTTTGTTTCACACTGTATTAACATCATGCTAGGTCATACTCATTACATACTGCATCAGTGACTTTGGAAATCAGGGTTTGATTGCTCACTCCTTAATAGAAGGAGCCCACACAAAGAAAGATTGAGGATTAGATTTCATTTTCTATGTATACAAGTCTCAATGGTCTCAAGGGGTTCCATGTGTCTTATAATGGTCCACAGTTCATCAGTGGAAGATTCAGAGCTCTTAGAGTGTGCATCTGCACTTAATCGAGAAATCAGGGTTTCGTGGCTATCTGTAACAAGCAATGTTTGGTGGGAAGAAAAGGGGACTCACTCATGTCATGATTAGAGAGGCATCTTGGCCTAGGAAGATCCACAATCATCTCACAAAGATCCATTGGCAATCAGTGCAATCAGTTCCTGATCATTTTGCCCTAAAACTAGGGTTTTGCATAAAATCGGTTTATTTCTGATTCCTTGGGTGAAACTCTTTTCCATGGCCCTCCATATGTCCACAAGGGTCTATATACAAAAAATCGGCTCTTTATTTGAGCCAGAGGTGCTTCAATTGATCAATGGAATCGAGAATCAAACATATTGGAAAAAGTCAACTGTGGGGCCAAAAAAGTCAACTCTTGACATTTTGAAAGTGGAATCTCAAAATTCATGCCTAAGGAAGCCTACATGTGAAATTTGATCAAGGTTGGAACATGGACTCATCATTTAATCAGGAGTTGGAAAAATTACCAAATTTGGAAATAGTTGACTTTCCATTTAAGGCAAGTTTTTATGGTTTTTGCACCCACTTTAAGCCTATATTCCATCACGATGCAAGCTCCATTTGAAACTTTCTCCAACATGAAAGTTGTTCCTCTTGTTCCAAGCTTTCTAGATATATAAAGTTTGTTTCATTTGGATTAAAATTTAGAAAGTTATGCTTGGTCAAAGTAAGACTTTATTTTAGGACACTTAGAAAATTTTCTAAGTCCAAAATTTGCAAAATTTGTCAAGACTTATGGGCCAGATTTCTTGCACTTCAAGGCATCTTTTGAAAACACTTTCTTCATTACAGTTGTACCTTGATATGTCCTATTTCACACCTTTTTGGAACCACCCCATTTGGATCATTGGTTTGGAAGATACACTCATCTAAAGGTGGTATCATAGGCTGAATTTTTTGACAGCATTTAGGCCAAACTGGCCCAACCATTTTGCAGCTATGGAACCTGAACTTTATGGCCATTTTTCACCTCTTTCCACTCATCATTTCAAGTTGTGTTCAACATGAAAAATGTTAAGTTCCATGCCCTCTTTCTACTGTTTGCACTGCCTTGCCATTTGGACATTTATTCATCAAGATATAAAGTTTTAAAGTCACCCTGTTGGACTTATTTCCATGTTTTGCTGCATAAACCAACCAGCCCTTGCATTTCTTCATTTGGCCATTTGCTTTATTTACTTTTGTTGTCAACTCACTTAAGCTTTACCATAATTAGATCTTCTAATACACCTCACCTTTTGCACCACTTTTTGCATCATTTTGTCATGAACCAAACCATACCCTTAAGCCCATTCAAACACTTAAAACCCTACATATTTAAGACTTGGAAACCCTAATATGAGGGGGAGGCTGCTACATTTTCGACCTAAGCAAGAGCAAGGCAAGGGCAAGGCTTTTTCTCACTTCCATTTTCCATTCTTCAAGTTTTCAACACCATTGAAATATCTTCCTTCTCTTTCCTCTCATCCCAACAAGAAGCAGTGGACTTTCTCCACTAGGTAATCTCTTTATTCCAACCTTCCATGGCCATGAATATTTTGCATGCTCATTATTATTTTTCATGCTTGTAATGCTTATGCTTACTATTGTTTTCATTCTATGGCCATGCTCTTATCATATTGTTTTTTTTTCATGTTAACATTGTGCACTACTTGTCCATAAAACCCTCACCATGAGGCTTTATTTTGAATTGGAATTCATGCTGTTATTTTTCACTCATATCCATGTTCATATGCTTGCCTTGCTGTTCATTTTTCTTCATGCTAAAGTCACTATTTTGCATAAAATAAGATACCGTGATGTTCCTCTCATTTTGTACTTGAGTTTTGCTTTTTACACCATGCCATTTGATGCACTAAGTTGAGAGCAATGTTGGTTGAAAGTTGGAGAAAATAACTGCATGGCATTCATGTTTTTCTTGCTGTAACGTTGCTGGGTTTATGCTGCATGGGGAGACGTGTACGTGTCTCCTTCGTAACCGCACGATCGTGTGCGCGATTTGCAATCCTGGCCAGTCGCTCCAATTTTGTCTTTTGTGGCTTTAAGTTAACTGGACCAATTGAGCGCAGGTTCACGTGAGCTTTTAAATTGAACATTTTTTTTAATGTCACATTTGATTAATTCCCTTGGACTGGGCTTGCACCGCTATCAGCACCCCACATTTCGCCAGGCCCATTACTAATATCCTTTTATTTCCATTTCATTTTTATTTTCTTTTCCAATTCATTTTATTATTTTGTTTTAATTTAATTAATAAAAAATGTTTTATTTATTCATAAAAATATCAAAAAATATATTTTACTTTCTTTAATGTTTTATTTAACTTATTTAATTTTTATTTTTATATTTTATTTAATGTTAATATTTTATTTCAATTATTTATTTCAAATAGTCCTTTTAAGGACACGTTTTTATTTATTTTTATTTACATGACCTAAAATTATTTTTAGATTCTGATTTTTGGGGTGAGGGTTAACCAATATCTCATGGTCAACCTGACCTTTTATTGGAATTTTATTTCCCACTTTTAATTTATTTTGGATTTATTTTTGACCTAGTTTGCTTGGTTGACTTTTCATTTGACTTCTGTTTTATTTCAATTAATTCAATAACTAATTTTCATTAATTTTAAAATCTTTTTGGGGGATGATGATGTCCTGACCTCACCTCATTTAATTTATTTATTTTCATAATTTATTGAATTAATTTACTATTTATTTGATATTTTTTTAAATTGACTTGACTTTTCGGTTGACTTTTCTATGATTGATGTTTGACTTAGGGATTGCTTAAGGCAATTGAAGAGATCTTTTGATCCTCCCATGTCCATCTCATATGCCACATATTAGAGGCTTTTCATCTTGATTTTATTTGATCCTTGCATCATTTCCCGATTAAATTATTCATTGATTCTTTGTGTGTATAGTTTCACTTGTCTGGTTCATCTGATATTTTTTACACTTGTTTCTTTCATCCATGCTTCTATTGTTTGATTGTTTAACATGTTTATACTTCTCATGCATTGTCTAATGCTTTATTATTTCATTATTTGATTATTTGACTTGATCATATACCTGTTATTTATCTGATTGTTTGATTAACTGTTGCCTACTTGTATGGTGTATGAGGCATATATTTTTATTGCTTGATTGCCATGAACAATCCCCATTCATAACAAATGTACCCCTCTCCCATGAAGTGTATAATGTTTATTCTTTCATTCTTTATTCATTTGTTAATACAAGAAATAAATTGAACACCCGATAACCATTTCAAAACAAGATCAAAACCTCGATCCAACATCGAGTAACCATTTCCAAAACTTAATAGAACCAGCACATATTCATCCATTCTTTTGTAATTCGATTGCTTCATGCATCGCCATTTCTCTTGTAAGTCGATTGCTTCACGCATCGCCATCTACCTTGTAAGTCGATTGCTTCGTGCATCGCCATCTACCCTTTACCCCACTCCTCTCCTTGCTCTATTCGTCGATTCTTGTTCCGTTTAGGTAGCACCCATTAGGTAGGACCTTTTGTATGATAACATAGGTAGAATTCCCATATTCTTTTGTATGATAACATAGGTAGAATTCTCATATTCTTTTGTATGATAACATAGGTAGGATTCCCTCATTCTTTTGTATGATAACATAGGTAGGATTCCCTCATTCTTTGTATGATAACATTAGGTAGATGTTCCCATTTGTAAATCCTAACACTTTAGTACATATTGTATGACAACCATAGGGTAGTGCTTCCCCATTCTTTTAGACCTTCCGTGCGTCTCCGATCCTGTGGCATGTCACTCCGTCCTATTACAAAGAGGTAACTGCCTAAGACTCGATTCAGCGAGCTCCGACACCTACTGCTAGGACGTGAACACATTGCCCACTCTCCTTTGACACAACTGGTGTCCTCCTTTATAAGTCCATGTTCAGATGGCAATCCCTATGCAGCCGAACTACGACAACTCTGATTCTCATGTTCAGATGAGATACGTAGGCATAAGATGCGATGTCTTGCCGAGTTTGATTGACAACTAATCTTTGTTTGCTTTCGCCCTCGTTGTGATTCTTTTCTCTCGCCCTCGTTGCGATCGAGACTTTCCCTTTCTCTTGCCCTAGTTGCAATCGAGACCTTTGTTCCCGTAGTTAGCTGAACTACGTTTTGCTCTGATTCTCATTCCAGATGAGATACGTAGGCATAAGACGCGATGTCTTAGCGAGCGCACATCTCTTACACCCGTAGGTAGCCGAGCTACGAAGACTCTGATTCTCATATTCAGATGAGATACATATGCAGTGGATGTGACATCCGTGCGAGTCAATTTCTTTTGACCCTTTCTTTTAGTAAATAGTACATTAGATATTACACACACCCTTTAGACAAGAACAACAAGAGTGGATCCCGTAGAGTACTACGGATGCGTATGGGTGCTAATACCTTCCCTTCGCATAATCGACTCCCGAACCCAAGATTTGGTTGCGAGACCTTGTCTTTTCCTTTCCTTTCTCCAGGTTTACTTCGAGCGTTTCCTTTCCCTCCTTTGGGATAAATAACACACGGTGGCGACTCTTCTGTCATCTCTTTTCTCGCCGGTTGTTTTCTCGCACACTATATTTTTTAGGCTGCGACACATTCCCAGAAGCAAAATGACAGATGATCAGAAGTGTGAATTCAAAAATCATCACAAACCCAGAACGATACTTCTCAACGCTATCTCCTACAATGAGTATGAAAAAATCACCAACAGGGAAACAACTAAAGAAATACTTGACTCCCTGAGGATGACTCATGAAGGAAACTCTCAAGTCAAAGAAACAAAGGCTCTGGCTCTTATCCAGAAATATGAAGCCTTCAAAATGGAGGACGATGAAGCTGTAGAGGTAATGTTTTCTAGATTTCAAACTTTAATTGCAGGTCTCAAAGTGCTAGATAAAGGATATACAACTGCGGACCATGTCAAAAAGATAGTCAAAAGCTTGCCAAAGAAATGGAAACCCATGGTCACAACCTTAAAGCTATAAAAGGATCTGAACAACATTAGCCTTGAAGAACTTGTCAGTTCACTCCGAAGTCATGAGATAGAACTGGAGGAAGATGAGCCTCAGAAGAAGATCAAGTCTGTAGCACTAAAGTCCATATCAGAAAGGCGAAAGTCTGATAGAAACAAAGCCTTCCAGACTGAAGAAGAAGACATTGATGACTCCGAAAAGGAAGATTCTGACGATGAGGAAGAATTATCCCTTTTGACCAGAAGAGTAAAACAACTCTGGAGGAAAAGGAATAATAACTTCAGAAAACCAAGATCCAAAGGAGATCAATCATAATCAACCTTAAAAGGTAAATCTAACAAAGATGTTACGTGTTATGAATGTAAGGAAACAGGTCATTACAGAAAAGAATGTCCCAAACTGAAGAAAGACAGCTCCAGAAAAGAGAACTTCAAGAAAAATTCCTTCAGAGCCAAAAAGGGACTGATGGCTACCTGGGACGAGAGTGGATCTGACTCATCAGAACCAGATTCTGATATCTCTAAGAATGCTTCAGATGGAGAATCTGAATCCGAAGAGGTATTTTTTGAGCTTTCTCGATCTGACCTAGAATCATGCCTATCTGAAACTCTAAACTCATATCAGAAACTTAAACAAAAATTTAAAGCTGTAAAAGAGGTGCTTGAAGAAACTCTAGAAGAATGTGGTAAACTTGAGATAACAGTTTTAGAACTAAAAGATGAAAATCGAACCTTGATATTAGAAAGAGATTCAACAAAGAAAAAATGCTCAAAACTTGAAGAAGCGTTATCTCAAGCTCCATAAACTTCAAACACAATAATTTATGAATATGAAAAATCTTTTCAAAAGTTTCTGAAGAATGGGATAGAGAGGAGCATAATGGCATCCATGATTTATGGGGGCAGTCAGAACAATAGAAGAGGAATTGGGTATGATCCTAGTGAAGATAAAACTTCTACTAATGACCAACCTAAATCTCCATTTTCCTATCACTATACACATACACAAGCACAACGCTTTGATAATGCTAGAAAATCCAAAGTGTTAAGAAACTCTGGGAAAACTAATCACAAAGGACCCAAAAGATTATGGGTACCAAAGGATAAGATTGTTTATGTTGCAGATATCTTATGTAGCAGAGTTAAAACACCAGTCATGGTACTTGGACTCTGGATGCTCGCGACACATGACGGGAAGAAAGTATATGTTCCAAAACCTGAAACTTAAAGATGCCGGATTTGTAGGCTTCGGAGGAGATCAGAAAGGAAGGATGAGAGGCTCCAGAACTATTGGTAATGATACTCTTCCCTCTATATCTGATGTTCTTTATGTAGAAGGATTAATGCATAATCTGTTATCAATAAGTCAATTAAGTGATAACGGGTATGATGTAATCTTCAATCAAAAAACATGTAAAGCAATTAATCAGAACGATGGAACAGTCTTATTCACTGGCCAGAGGAAAAACAATATTTATAAAATAAATCTTTCAGACTTAAAAGAACAAAATGTAAAATGTTTAATGTCTGTTCATGAAGAGCAATGGGTATGGCATAGGCACTTGGGCCACATTAGCATGAGAAAGTTATCTCAGCTAAATAAACTCGAGTTAGTCAGAGGTCTACCTAAGCTGAAGTTTTCTTCAGATGCTCTATGTGAAGCATGTCAGAAAGGAAAATTTTCAAAATCATCTTTTAAAAAGAAAACTATTGTTTCTACCTCTAAGCCTCTGGAACTTCTCCACATTGACTTATTTGGTCCTGTGAAAACAGCATCAGTAAATGGGAAGAAATATGGACTAGTTATTTTTGATGATTTTAGTCGCTGGACATGGGTAAAATTCTTAAAGCACAAGAGTGAGTCTCACTCTGTATTCACTAGCTTTTGTTCTAAAGTGCAAAACGAATTTGACTATAAAATCATCAGAGTCAGAAGTGATCATCGTGGAGAATTTGAAAATAATTTTTTTGAAGAATTATCTGACTCTAATGGAATATCCCCTGATTTCTCCTGCCCTAGAACTCCACAACAAAATGGAGTTGTAGAGAGGAAGAATAGGACACTCCAAGAGATGGTCAGAACCATGATCAATGAAACAAATGTGGCTAAGCACTTTTGGGCTGAAGCAGTAAATACAGCGTGTTATATTCAGAATAGAATCTCCATAAGACCTATTCTGGAGAAGACTCCCTATGAATTGTGTAAAAGAAGAAAACCCAACATTTCTTACTTTCATCCTTTTGGATGCTCCTGCTTTATTCTGAATACTAAAGAACATCTGGACAAGTTTGATTCAAAAGCACAAAAAGGTATTATGTTAGGATACTCAGAACACTCTAAAGGCTACAAAGTATACAACACAGAAACCAAAATCTTGGAAGAATCAATTCACGTCAGATTTGATGATAAGCTTGACCCTGAAAAGTCAAAGCTAGTTGAGAAACTTGCAGATCTGGAGATTACCCTTGCAGGTTCTGACGAGAAGATCCAATATACAAAGTTCAGAAGGAACCAAAGCCCCAGCGATCCCAAAGAAATCAAAAAGTCGCCTCAACATATCTGAAGAGTTGATTATGGGAAACGAGGATGAACCTATCCGAACTAGGTCAACCTTCAAGGCACCTGAAGAAACTCCTCTAGGACTAGTATCTCTGATCGAGCCTACTTCCAGTGATGAGGCACTTCAAGATAACGATTGGGTTCTAGCCATGCAAGAAGAGCTAGATCAATTCACAAAGAATAACGTCTGGGATCTTGTTCCTAAACCAAAAGGCACTCACATTATCGGAACTACATGGGTGTTCAGAAACAAGCTAAATAAGAAAGGCAAAGTTGTCAGAAGCAAAGCTCAACTGGTGGCTCAAGGGTACAGTCAACAAGAAGGTATTGACTACAATGAAACCTTTGCCCCAGTCGCCATGTTAGAATCTATTCGCTTACTTGTTTCATTTGTTGTAAATCATTCTATCAAACTGTATCAAATGAATGTCAATAGTGAATTTCTTAATGGCTATATATAAGAAGAAGTGTATGTCAATCAACCTCCAGGCTTTGAAAATTCAAATTGTCCAGAACATGTTTTTAAACTTAAGAAATCCATATACGGATTAAAACAAGCACCTAGAGCTTGGTATGAAAGATTAAGTAACTTTCTTCTGGAACATGATTTTATCAGAGGGAAAGTTGACTCTACACTCTTCTGCAAAAACATTAATAATGACCTCATGATATGCCAGATATACGTTGATGATATCATTTTTGGTTCAGCTAACTCCTATGTATGTCAAGAATTCTCCGAGTTAATGCAGGCAGAATTCGAAATGAGCTTAATGCAAGAACTAAAGTTCTTTTTAGGAATTCAGATCAGTCAAGCTTCAAAAGCCACCTACGTTCATCAAAGTAAATACATAAAAGACATTCTGAAGAAATTCGAAATGGCGGAATGCAAACTGCTAAGACACCTATGCAACCAACTTGCATTATGGAAAAAGAAGAAGTTAGTCAAAAGGTTTGTCAGAAGCTCTATCGGGGTATGATAGGCTCTCTTCTCTATCTGACTGCTACACGTCCTGATATTCTATTTAGTGTTTGTCTCTGTGCCAGATTCCAATCAGATCCTAGAGAATCTCATTTAACAGTTGTTAAGAGAATACTTAGATATCTGAAAGGAACTCCTAACCTGGGTCTGATGTATGAGAAAACATCAGAGTATAGACTATCTGGTTTTTGTGATGCAGATTACGCAGGGGACAGAATGGAACGAAAAAGTACATCTGAAAATTACCAGCTCTTGGGAAAGAATCTGATATCTTGGGCGAGCAAAAAACAATCAACCATAGCCTTGTCTACTGCAGAAGCAAAATACATTTCAACATCATTATGCACTACCCAGATGCTCTGGATGAAGAATCAACTAGAGGATCTTCAAATCTTTGAGAGTAACATTCCTATCTTTTGTGACAATACTGCTGCCATCTATTTAAGCAAGAATCCTATTTTGCACTCCAAAGCCAAGCACATAGAAATAAAACATCATTTCATTAGAGACTATGTCCAGAAAGGGGTAGTAATGTTGAAGTTCATTGATACAGACCATCAATGAGCTGACATCTTTATAAAACCCCTTGCTGAAGATAGATTCTCTTTTATCCTAAAGAATCTGAACATTCAAAAGTGTCCTGAATAAAATGTGCTTCTGAGATAGCAAAATAAGATTCTGATGTGAACAGTTGGATTCTATATCTGACTCTGATACTCCTACCAGTTAGAAGTCATCTGAGTTAGAAATCTCCAAGAACCAACCCTTTGGTATTCCTGAAGATCAGATAAAGCAAACACGTGGAGCACCATGCGTCTGACCTTGGAACTTCTAGACAGCTGTCTAGTAGTAATCAAGAAACAGTCTCTTGAGATCTCCTCGAGCAGTGTGTTGATGTTGGGATTAGACATTATTTATGAGCTGTAATCATTCTCCCTCTAACGTGCGTACTTGGTTTTTGTGCTAAACTCTTTTATGTATGTCATTTTGCATGCGCCCTAATTTGGGTATTTAAACTCCTCTCTTCACACATTGCACACTTTTCACTCTCACAAACACTCTTAACCTTTTTGCATGTTTTTCCTCCCTCAAGGCATTTCTGCAGTGTGCACTCAAGTTCTTCAATGTTCAACCCAATTCTTCAACAATCTTCATGGATTCTCAACAACAATCCGTGTATAACTTCTCTCAACAGATGAACTCAAATGAGCAAGCTCCCAGTTCAAGCAATCAAACCCCAGCAGTTACTAGTGTCGTCTCCACTCCCATCTACAAAGAACCTCACATTCTTGATCGTGAGCCTCATATCCATCTTGCAACACCTTTTGAAAAGCTGGAAGTGTTGTGTGAATCACTGGTTGATTTTGACAACATGCGAAGGAACGGTGTCGACCTCACTGAAGAATTGAAGAATCATGGCTGGGGAAATTACTCCCAACGTCTCTATGGTCCAGTTTACACAAACTTGGTTAAGGAATTCTGGAGATTTGCTGACGCTGACGATCACTACATCGTCTCATATGTTCTGGGAGTCAAGATGGTGATCACTGAAAAGTCTATTGCTGCTCTTCTGGGCATTGAGAAAGCTGGAGGAAGACGCATCTACAACATTAATCCTAGGGCAAAGTATATGTCCCATGAGATTAACCCAACAATCTTCCAACAGAACGCTGAAGGTAAACACTCCAAGAATAAGGAACTGCATCAGAACCTCCGAGTTTAACTGAAGATCATCTTGGGCACCATACATCACCGCCTAGCCTCCAACTCCTCAGATTACATTAACACAAACCAGAAGTGCATTCTGTACTGTATCCATAAGGGTCTGAAGCTCTGCCTTCCTCTTCAAATATCTCAGAGACTTTGTGAGAGATACCAGAAATAACATGAAGCCCAGAAACTACATTCCTCTGGGGAGGCTCATCTCTGACGTCCTGATTGAAAGCGGTCTCGTGGACCATCTGATACAGTTCAGACTCATGGAAGACGTGATGATAGATATTGGAAGAGCTCTGAACGCCTGCAATCTGAAGAGCATGGGGATTCTGAATCAAGTAAGGGTCAAACCAACTCTGGACATCTCTTGGGAAGCTCTTAAAGATCAGAGAAAGATTCCAAATGAACTTTATCTGTTCTCAAAGGTCGACCCTCCAGAGGTAGTCATGTACTACTTAGATGATCTGCGCAAACAAGGAGTAGAGTTCTTAGACTTCTCCTTAGATTGGCTGCCAGAATGCCCTCTAGACTTCATGAAGAGGCCACGAGAACCATCTGAGAAGGCAAAACAGGCGAAGAAAGCAAAGCTGGGAGAATCTTCTAGATCAAGACCCCTAGTACCTCTGTCTGGATCCTCTGGTAAGTCTATCTCTCTCCCTCCTTCTGTCCAAGTTAAACCTATTGCTTCCTCAATCCCTCAACCAACGCCCATATACACTAACTCAGAAACCCCTCCCTCAACCACCAGACCATCTAACCAACCCTCTCAAAAATTCAACCTGACCACCACACCTCTACCCATTTCGGAAGCAGAAATGCTAAATGAAACAACCTCACCTTCCTCATCTTCTTCTCCAGAATCACCACCCTACTATGACCTTTCACCAGACACTGAACCATCTAACCCTCACTCCCTAACTCTGGCTCAGCTCCAAACACGTGCTTTGGCCTCTCAACAGCCAACACAATCCATTCCTGAACCAGAAGTTACCTCTCCACACACAACAAACCCAAACACAACCACATCTAACCCTCCACCATCCGAACCAACTCTCTCTGAATCACAACCACACAACTCTGACATACCCCCACCAACTACATCCGTTGAACCACAAACACCCACACTTCACTTAAGCCCTCCCACTTCTCCACCCCAAGCCTATGAACCTGAAAACACCCTCCTAACCCTTGAGGAAGCAATAAAGGTGTTTGTAGAAGCTTCGGTTGACAAGGTCAAGTCTTTGACCATCAACTCTGGCATCAGTGATGATCCCTCCGTTGTAAGGACTCATTGGAACAGAGTGATAAGTTGGATGACCTCTGAAGCCTTTAAGCTGAAGGGCCTCTCTGAGCAAGTCCGTAACGACTTTATCAGAGACGCTGAGATCAGACTTCAAGAGCGTCTAGCTAGAGAAGCTGAGGAGAAGGCACGCAAAGAAGCTGAAGAGAAAGCAAAGCAAGAAGAACTACAAAGGATCAAGGAAGCTGAAGCCAAAGCTCTAGCTGATGCCGCTGCTATTGTTGAAGCTGAAGCACAAGCCAAAGCTGCCGCTGAAGAAGCAGCTCGTCTTGTTGAAGAGTCTGCCGCCAGGGTAGAAAAGGATGCTCTGACTCAGGGGGAGTCCTCCACTTTTGTCCCTCTGGTCCTAAAGACTCTTGAAGAACTTCAGAAAGAACAGCAGGAAGTCCGAGCTAGATTGGATCAACAAGATTCCGTAAATGTCAACATTCAGAATCTGCTGACCCAACTGCTCTAGAGGATGCCTCCACCTCCAAACCCTTAGGCACCTAGGATTTGTTTCTGTGTTCTTATTGTTGTTCTGATTTGCTTGTTGTTTTCTGCATTCTTGTTTTTCTGCGTTTCTGGCCTCTGTACCTGCTATCTGTGAATATATATATATATATATATATATATATATATATATATATATATATATATATATATATATATATATATATATATCTTTTTGCTCATTATTTTTCACTAAGTCTTTATTCTGACGAAAAGGGGGAGAACTAAAAACAACTCTGATGAAAACATATCTAACTCCTATCAAAATGCAAACATTATTTCTAATCTTTGACTTAGAAATTTGTAGGAGAGTAGCTAGAAACACCTAATCATGGAAGGTCCGATAAGAACTTCTGAACTCCCAGATTTAACTCAGGGGGAGCTTACTTCCATCTGATCTAAAACTCTTATCTAAAAATGTTTCATCTCTAAATTAAAATTGTTTTGTCATCATCAAAAAGGGGGAGATTGTAAGAACAAAATTGGTTCTACAATAGAATTCCAAGATTTTGATGATAACAAAGGATGAAACCAAAAATGGCACCCTAACGAAATTTTTCTAAGTGTGCAGGACTCTGAACAGCAACGAAGGACTCTGATCATTTTATCAGATACAAACACTGATCAGATACGAAGTGCTAGAAGATCAGACGCCCCTAAGGAAGAAGTGCACCCAAGAAGTTCTGAATTTGAGCAAAGCAAGACAGTAAAAAGAACTAAAAGCTCTAACATCCCCTGGTCTTAGTTCTGATGATCTAGAAGACTAGTACTCTGAGAAGCTCTGATGAATTCAGACATGATCTCTTTTTGAAGAATGACTCTGATACAACAAGACTCTGATGAAGATTCACCTAGTCCAGAAAGAGTAACGGAAAGAATTTCTCAATATGGAAAGGAAGTATTTTAAGAAAGAAGTTATTCAGGGAGACAAAATGGATTTCGCAAGAAACACAGAAGTAATGACATTGAATGCTCATTAAAGACCAAGATTCTGTCATCACTCCAACGGTCCTTCTCACTACTATATAAAGGACAATCTACCACATTGAGAGACACAACAACAACACACAGAAAAGTCATTCATATTCTCTCTCAATTTTTCACGAGTTGCTGCTCATACGTGAAAACTCTTGCTCAAATACCTTGCTTACTCTTAGAAGCACCTTCTATTACAAATCTATTTTGCTAAATTGTTTTTGTTCCTCAAGTGACTCTACGTAGTCTGTATACTTGAGAGGACTAAGAGATCATTCTCTTAGACGATTGGTTCTATAATCTTCAAGATTAGTGGATTAAGTCCTTTTTGAAGGCGAAATCACCTTGGCCGGGTGGACTGGAGTAGCTTTGATTTCTAAGCGAACCAGTATAAAATTCTGTGTGTTCTTATTTCTGAAAAATATTTCATTTTCTAAAACAATTCAAACCCCCCTTTCTTGTTTTTCTCATCTTCAAAAAGTTGAAAAGATCTGACTAGTGGGATGCAATCCAATAGACAAGAGTGTCATATAGAAACCCATTTTTTCCTTTGGACTTTGAATCAAGCAATATCAAGCAAAAAAGTAACAAAATGAGGAGCAAGGCATCAAATAAAGATAGCAACATCCAAGCTAGCAACTCCATAGTCTTCTTCTTAATCTTCTCATGTATCAGATGACATACTCCTTGAATGGCTCAAAATAAGGCACTAGACACAGGTCCAAAGTAACATTTGCATCAAGACCGTGTAGAAGATGAACTCAAGTGGATCCCAAAATTTGTATCAGATGAAAGCTCAAAGCATAACAACTTGGTTTCATAAATGTTGGCATTGGCCAAGTCCTTTTGCATATGGAATGTTGCCTAATTCTGAGTCCAAAGCTCATATCACATCCAACAGTCCACATAAACATTTTTTAGGGTTTTTGTTGTTTATTAGGTAGTTTAAGGTCCTAAGATCACAAACACAAACAAGATACACAAACAAATATATACAAACACAATATGTGGCTTAAGTGAGCAAAGGGGAAATGGCATAAACATAAACAAGTTAGATGATATGTAAATGGAAAATGGTAAATGACTTGAATTTTAAATGACATAAAGTAAATGACTTGAAATTAAAAGCAAAGAGTATAGGTTAATCAAAATGTTAGTTGATTAGATGTTAGTGGTGTTTTGCTTTTCAATTGGTTAAGTCATTCTTTGGAGAACACTCAACCCTCTATTCACAAGCATGGATCCTTGAACCAAGACATCTTCCAAAGGAAGGAAAAAAGGCGAAGTTTCCATATAATACCATAAAAGGGGGGAGACTTACAATCCCACTTACTAGAATACCATGCCTTTTGGGTCAAAATTTAGCGTTATGTTAAGCAGTCGTAATTGGACTTATGTAGAAGTCACAACTATCTAAGGCCGGGCAATAAAATTTAAGTGTTAATGCATGTTAGATATATGGTATAATGAACCATTCTCCTAAAACATACCACACTCAAAACGAAAATGATCAAAGGGTGGACCTAATCTCATCCATACTTGTATTGGTTTATGAACCAATTAGCCTTAGGATATTGAGATGTCATTGGCCAATGGAAGGGGTGGGATAGAATGGGATTGAAGATGAAGAGGGGGGAGAGGTGAGACAAACACAAATTGGTCATGTGAGGAACTTTATCAAATTAAAATCATTCATTCATTTTGGGAGATGAAATCTACATTTCATCAATCCCCTAAATCCAATGATTTTAATTCAGCTAAAGCCAAATCAACCTTGACCAAGGCCTAAACACATAGTCAAACTTCACAAGTCAATAAAAATGGCTCAATACAATTTATTCATAATTAATCAATTAAAAATCAAATTAAAATGCATTTAAATTAAATTATGTTTGATCAAAAACCTAAAACCTCTTCAAAACACCAAATAAATGGCCAAGAGATTTATCCTAGGTCAATGAGGTTCAAAGGACCTTGGACAAAAAAATTCATAATTTTTGGAAAGTCAGAAGTATTTTTAAACAATTAAAAATATGCACAAAAATAATTAAATCATGAAAAACATCAATATTGATCCAAAAAATGATTTTAATTCAGAAAATGAAAGAGGGAAATATTTGAATTTTTTTGGTGAAAGTCCCATATTTTTTGGATCAATAATGAAATTAATATGAATTAATAAAAATAAATGGATTAAACATAAAATCAGAAATTAAAATGAAATTCAAAAAAACACGGGCCATCAGATCTCCCTCATTAATTAAGATGGCAGATCAGATGACCAAACGCACGCGTTCCACCATACACCAAGTCAAGCGCGCAATAACAATGGTAATCAAGACCAAAGGCTGAGATTAAAACAATTTAAATAGATCATGTGGCTGGGAAGCAAGACACCTCATCGCCGGAGCCAGAGCTCCAGTCTTCTTCTCCGGTGGACCTCACCAGACTGGTCCACCACCAACCATCACCAAAATGAAAAAGCAAGACACGGATTTAAGAAAAAATGCTCAGGAGCTCGAATCTGGCCTCAATTTTCACTAATTCTAAGTATATCAAGAGATACATGGATTTGAATTTTGACGATCATGAACTAAGTTGCTTCGATTTGACCTCAAAGCAACTCAATTTTGTTGCCTACATTGGTAGGACTTCAGCAAACCAAAAATCAACAAGAATAGTGGAGAATTAAGAGAGAATCGAAGAGAAGAAGTTGCTGAAATCTCACCTTCGAGGAGCTTCAGAATTGCTTGCTTTGGCTTCCAACTTGGCTTGACTTGACTCTAGAAGCCTGCAGAAGATGATTTGAATGGTTAGAAAGTTTGAACTCTTGGAGTTTCAATCCTAAACCAGAAGGAGAATTGAAACTCGGTTTCTTAAGAAACCTTCAAGTTTATCCTTTCAATGGGGTTTGGGGAAGAATGGGGGCGAAGCTTGGGCAAGAGGGATCACAATTCTGAGCATCAAAGGTTCTACTTATAGCCAATATGAATGATATTTTCACACTTCCAATTTTGGAAAAATTTCAAATTCTCTCTTGCGTGGATGCATGGGCGTGCATGAGGCCCGTGAAATGATGGCATTTGATCCAAATTCCAAAGTGCAATGTGATGAAATCATGTTAGAAGCTCATGCAAATGTATATGGAAATTGGAACTTGAAATTATCCAAATGGTGCTTCAACTTACAACTATGTGTAAGTACCTCATACTTTATTCAAATGAGATGATTTTGGACTTTTTGGAAAGTTGAGATTAAGAGGAGCAACTTTCATGTTGAACATGTTTTCATTTGAAGCTTGGATCATAATTAATTTTGAGGTGGAAGTTTGGGAAATCAAACATATTTAAAAAAATTCTAAGTACCAAGCCATATGTTCACTTCTTCCACCTTGAATAACCTTTTCTATGGACTTCAAATGAGAAGTGTTCCTTCATCAAAGTTGTAGATATTTCAAATACCTTAAATTTGGTCACGAATTTTACCTTATTTGGATTTGTCATGAAGGAGTTATACATTTTAGAAATTGAGGAAATTCACTTGTTCAATGGTATTGGCCCAAAATGACATATAATGTTTCCTTTTGGCACATGCATTTGCAAGTTGAATTAGATATATTTAATTTAATCATTCAATTTTAATGGCTTTCATCTCATAAAAATTGAGCAAGTTATGGTCTTAGTAAGTTGACCTTCAAATTAGGGTTTAGACAAAATGACCTATAATCTTTCACCATAAAAAATGACTTTACAATAAAAAATATCTCTTTACCTCAACAAGAAAGTTGTTTGGAATGTCATTTAGAATAACGTTTCTCTTGGAATCATTTTCATACGACAAAAATTGTAGGAGATAGGGTCTAGGGAACCCCAGTTTTGACTAGTTGGCTTTCTCTGGTCAACCACCATGAACCAACTCGCTAGCTTGAAATTCTCTTGAATTTTGAGACTCATGGAGAGTCATATATGCATAATATGATATAATGTGAAGTATCCCTTGAAATATTTGATCAATTGTTGAAGAAACTTGTTGAAGAAGTCACACTAGATACCCAGATGAATTAGGGTTTCCAAGGCAAACAAACTTCAAACTCTTGATGATTTCTTGATCAAAATAACATGTGAAGATCATGGGGATACATATATGATACTTATAGCCAACGTGAACCATTTCTTGTTTGAGCTCCTTGTATTGAGGGTTTTAAACCCTATATATGAGCTTGATAGAGCATAGGTGAGCACACACACTACCTACAAAAGCAACAAACTATACATTGACATATTTTTTGGTATTTTGGTTAGTAAATAAAGAAAAAATGAAGTATGATACAATCAAATATGATTGATGACCTCTTACAATGCAAACCAAGTGAATGAGGGGTAAGGAGGATACCAATGTATGATCTCAATGTCAATGTATATGATGAGATGACATGAGGGATCTTAGGGTCAAAGTTGAGGTCTTACAGTCGCCACTGAATTTTATTTATTCTAAGAGAAAAAGAAAATATCAATAAAACCCAAAGGGAAAATAAAAGGGTAAGGAAGTCGGTTATCAAAGGGGCAGGTATGAGCACCCCTCACATCCGTTGTACTAAACGGGAACCATTTTGATTGCTCTTTACGCATATGGATGTTATTATATAAATGTTACTTACAATTGGTTTTTATTAAGGGAAAATAAGTTTTTAAGTAATTTGATTGCCAAGATTTAGAAACCTCGTGCCTACGTATTCTCACGGTGCAATGAGAAAATCAGAGCTTTGTAGTTCGTGAGGTAGAAAATAAGTGTTGGTTGGTTGATTTTATGGAACAATGTTATAATTGCATCCTATAAGTATTTTGACATTAGTTGTTTGATCTTGGTTTGGATGCTCTAAGTTGTTAGTTTGACTGCTAAAGAATGGATTATAGCAGTTATTTTATGAAAATAAATTATTTTTTGGCCTAAACCAAAGGCATGTAATTGCAAATGTGGTGTCTTAAACAAGGATAGAGAATTGTAAAGGTGGTGTCTGGACTAAGGACAAGGAATAAGAGTTTGCCTAAACTAGTGGATTAATAAGGCAAATGGAAAAAGGAATAAGAGTTTGCCTAAACTAGAAGATTAACAAGGCAAATGGGAAAAAAGAATAAGATTTTGCCTAAAGTAGAGGATTAGCAAGCTGTAATACCCCAAAATTTACCCTTCATTTTTCCTGGAAACATACGCTTTACACCTCATGCATGCATTCATTTTTAGGTCATTTAGCATTTGCATTTCATCATGGCAATTGGAATCGGATCCAAGAAGCTTGAATATCATCCAAGACACTTTGTGGGCTCTATTTAGATGATCAGTCAACACAAGGGAAAGACTTGAGTTACTTCCAACCGGGGTCTATTCGTCAGTTAAAACGTTAATCTTGAAGGAGCAAAGGTTTGTTCATGAGCTGTCATGCTCGCTAGGCGAAGCCCACGTGTTTTGAAAAAAAAAAGAAAAAATAAATAAAAATAATAATAATAATAATTAAATAAATAAATAGAAAAAATCTTGGACTTGGACCTCTCTCATTTGAGCCCACAGGTCCACAAAAATCAGGTTATAAATTCAGAGTTTCAGTGAAACAAAATGCAATTCTATTCCTATTACCCTGGCTGGAAAAAGATAGTGAGAGAAGAGCTAACAGAGTTCAGAGCAGCCTCCAAACCCTGAAGGGAACTCAACTGCACAGAATCACCTCTGCCTCACATAAACCCTAAAGATTGTTTTGTAAACCTCACGGGTGCAACTCAATTTCAATCAAGCTCTCCAATCAGGTTTGCCCTTATTCCCATTACCTTTGAGCTTTGAATTTGAATACTCTGAATGTTTGAGGTATTATGGGTGAATTTGATACCCTTTTGATGCATGTCTTTTTTGTGAATTTTAATGGCATGATTCATGTGGTTACATTTTGATTTGGGGGCAACCCTTGATTACCCTATTTTTTTGTCTCTAACCTGTTTGTTGAGTTTTTGTGAGGGCTCACATGACTTTTGCAGGGATAACTTGTGTGGTTTTCCACTTTATTTGTGGGATACCCCATGGAGGTTTCATTCCGATTACCTGTACTGACTCACTTTCTTTGATGGTGTTTAGCTTGGAAGGATCCCTGGGTTTCCCATTCCTCTAATTGTTGTTACTTCGGATCTTTATTCGTGTGGTACTTTTACATTTTTCCCGCATTTTACTGCTTTCCTAGCTGGAAGACCTTGATAGGAAGCAATGTTTCTGTGTGTTTATTTTTTTTTACAGGTTCCTTCGCCAAGGACTGCCTTTTTGCATGAGTTTACCAAACCTTAACCCTTCATTGATTTTTCTTCTCCTAAACACACGTTTACTCCTTCTACTACAGGTGAGTAAGTCTCCAAAGGTCGAGCATCCGGTAGATTGCGTAGTAACGTCGTTCGTCCAAAACCCAATCCATAACCCCGTAGTTAGCTGAACTACGACTTGCTCTGATTCTCGTTCCAGATGAGATACGTAGGCATAAGACGCGATGTCTTAACGAGCACACATCCCCCCAACCCATAGGTCAGCCGAGCTACGAAGACTCTGATTCTCATATTCAGATGAGATACGTATGCAGTGGATGCGACATCCGCGCGAGTCATTTTCATTTAACCCCCTTTTTAGTAAACAGCACAAGATAAACTCACACCCTTTAGACAAGAACTACAAAAGTGGATCCTGTAGAGTACTACAGATGCGTAGGTGTGCTAATACCTTCCCTTCGCATAACCGACTCCCGAACCCAAGATTTGGTTGCGAGACCTTGTCTTTTCCTTTCCTCTTTTTAGGTTTACTTCGAGTGTTTCCTTTCCCTCCTTTGGGATAAATAACGCACGGTGGCGACTCTTCTGTCATTTTCTTTCGTCGGTTGTTTTTTCGCACTGTATTTTTCAGGTTGCGACAGCTGGCGACTCTGCTGGGGACCCGGTTTCCCTAAGCGAGTCCCTCATAGCTTTTGTAGTTTGTTTGTTTATTGGGTGTTCATGCTTTTGTACAGTTATTTATTTACCTGCTTTACCTTATTGCATTGTGTACATATCATTGCTGTATCTGTTGGCTGGTAATGGCTGCTTGGTGATCTTTGTGAGATGAGTTCTATACCCGAACTCGAGTGCACTTAGGATAGGAGAATGGCATAGTCTTGTCGACTTGTGTGGAGTTATTCCTTAGCAAGTTGACTTGCAAGCCCATTCACTTGGTGGAGATCATGTTGAGATCAATAATATCACACAAGTAAGTTGTGGTTAGACATTACTTTTTCCAATATAGACCTTAGAAGCCGAGGACCTTAGTTTACCAAACCCATCTTGGCCTATTCATAGGACGTAGTGCAAAAGTCGTTCAAGTGTAAGATTTGATACGATTGTTACGCGATACTACACTCATAAGAGTCTCTCTTGAGAATGTTTTTGGAATACGAGTAGTCGTTCCTCCGATAATATCCGAAAGATGGGATTATGACTATGGGAACCTTTTGTAGAACATGTTTGGCAGGTTTAAACCTTAATACACTCCTTTTGGGTGGTTCTTAACCTAAACTCCATGCTCGTGACTTGCAACAAACCCTTGATTCATGATTGATCCGATCAGGTATCCTTAATATCAATGAAACTTGGGTGTTGATAAGGTGTAAACCATAATCCACCAAAATGGGTGGTTGATATTAAGGATAACATGATCCATCCCATGACCTTTGTTTGGTGTGCTCTTAATTTCTCTCCAGACAGTGCAACCTGACAGATATTCAAGCAGATACAGCGATCCTGATTCCCATGCCACTGCACTGCATTCACATCATTTTGCATTCATAATCATTCACACATGTTTATCCATTTATGTGGGGTTTATATCTTCTACTTGATTCTAGTCGGAATTTTCTTGGTTCTCATCAACGGCTTAGTCTTTTTTTTTTACATCGTTTATCTATTGAGAGACTGGAATCAAGGGGGTAGAATACCTTTGGAATTGATAAACATGTCATTGCATTTACATATTCATTAGCATGTCTTGCATAACAGGTACCGCCACAGTGTTCTCAGTTTGTTTGGTGTTCCATTATCAGGATAGGTGACCCAGGCATTCACCGGTACGGTACCCGTAGAAACCAACAGAGAGTAATGGAAAGCCTACAGGCAGAGTTCGCCGAGATGAAAATCCGCATGAATCAATTCATGGATGTGGTTCAAGGGGTGGCTCAAGGACAACAAGAGTTCAGGCAGATGATACAGAGGAATCCCCCTGCTCAATCAGAGACGGTGACTGATCCTCCAGCTGGAGAGGCTAATGGACCCAATGGACTGGGGCATATCCCAATCCTACATGTCACCTCCGGTCAACAACCCGTTCATGATGATCAGGACGATCAGTCCCCCTGCTGCAGGAAGACTTTGGTATGGGTCATGGTGTGGACCCCATGTTTAGAAGATTGGAAGAGAGGTTGAAGGCAGTGGAAGGACAGAATCCTCTGGGAGTAGATGTTGTTGACTTGGGGCTGGTCCCAGGTGTGAGAGTGTCACCGAAATTCAAGGTCCCGATATTTGACAAATACAATGGCAACTCTTGCCCGAAGACCCATGTGCAAGCTTATTTCCGTAAAATGGTTGCATACTCCGATGACGAAAAGTTGCTTATGTACTTTTTCCAAGACAGCCTAGCTGGGGCATCCCTGGAATGGTATATGAGGCTGGACAGAGCCCACATCCGTTGCTGAAGGGATTTGGCTGAGGCTTTCATGAAGCAGTATCAGTATAATGTAGACATGGCTCCAGACAGAACTCAACTTCAAAATCTGTCTCTTAAAAGCAATGAGTGCTTCAGAGAATATGCTCAACGCTGGAGAGAAACAACTTCTCGTGTTCAACCTCCTATGTTGGAGAAGGAAATGGCTAACATGTTCATGAACACTCTGCCAGGACCTTATTTGGAGCGCCTGGTGGGTTATAATGCCTCCAATTTTGCTGATGTAGTCTCTACCGGAGAGAGGGTGGAGAATTACCTGAGGACATACGAGACCCAGAGTGGAGGTGGATCCTCATCAGGGGTGAAGAAGTTGTTCATTCAGGGACAAAAGAGGAGAGAAGGGGATGCAAGTGCCATATCTTCTTATCAGAACAGGGATAACCGGAGGAATAACTTTCAGAACTATCATCAGCAACCGTATGTTGCGGATGTGAACATTCCAGCTGCAGTACCACTACAACAACAACAACCACAGCGTCAACCAGCTCAGTACCAACCACAACAATCGGGTAACAGACCCGCCTATCAACCGAGGCCAAGGACGATGGACCGGCGTTTCGACACTCTTCCAATGTCGTACGCTCAATTGCTTTCTAGTCTTCAACAACTACAACTTGTGCAATTGCACACTCTGGCTCCTCCCGTTGGTAGGCTTCCGGTGGGTTATGACGCCAACGCTAGGTGTAGCTTCCACTCTGGGGCACCTGGCCACAATATTGAGAACTCCAAAGCTTTTAAGCACGTAGTTCAGGACCTCATTGATTCAAAGGCCGTTAACTTTGCACCAGCTCCTAATGTCGTCAACAATCCCATGCCCCAGCATGGTGGAGCCAATGTTAACATAGTTGAAGGAGAAGTCAAATTAGTCTCTGCGGTCAACAATGAAGATGGGGATAGTGATTGCGACATCGATAACTGGGTGCGTCCGAGGATCCCGGGTGAAGTTCTCAACAATTGGTCTTCTGAGGAGATTGTCCAAGCCACTTGTCTGGAGGAATGCACATCACCGGATCCTATTGATAACGGTTCTGCTATGGCTCGCTTCGACTTTGAAAATCCAATCTTTCAAGCTGAAGAAGAGGGTGATGAAGACTGTGAACTCCCTGAAGAACTTACCAGGTTATTAAAACAAGAGGAAAGGGTCATTCAACCGCATCAAGAGTCTGTTGAAGTGATTAATCTCGGCACCGAGGACGCCAAGAGAGAAATCAAGATAGGGCTGCTTTGGAAGACAATGTGAAGAAGGGGTTGATTGAATTGCTGCAAGAGTATGTTGACATCTTCGCTTGGTCTTATCAGGACATGCCAGGGCTTGACACAGACATTGTGGTACATCGCTTGCCGCTCAAAGAAGGTTGTCCTCCGGTCAAGCAGAAGCTCAGAAGAACAAGACCAGAGATGGCTGTCAAGATAAAGGAAGAAGTGCAAAGACAGTTGGATGCAGGGTTTCTAGCAGTCACAAATTATCCGCCATGGGTTGCAAATATCGTTCCGGTACCTAAGAAGGATGGAAAGGTACGGATGTGTGTTGACTACCGGGATCTGAACAGGGCTAGTCCTAAAGATGATTTCCCCTTACCTCACATTGACGTTTTGGTGGATAACACGGCTCAGTTCTCGGTATTCTCCTTCATGGATGGCTTTTCTGGCTTAAATCAAATTAAGATGGCACCAGAAGACATGGAGAAGAGAACATTCATAACTCCATGGGGCACCTTCTGCTACAAGGTGATGCCGTTTGGTCTGAAAAATGCCGGAGCAACATATTAGCGAGCGATGGTGACTCTGTTCCATGATATGATTCATCATGAAATCGAGGTTTATGTTGATGATGTGATTGCCAAATCTCAGACAGAAGAAGAACATTTGGTGAATTTGCAGAAACTGTTTGAGCGTTTGAGGAAATTCAAGCTGAGGCTTAATCCGAACAAGTGTACTTTTGGGGTGAGATCTGGAAAACTGCTGGGTTTTGTTGTTAGCGGAAAAGGGATTGAGGTGGATCCGGCCAAAGTGAAAGCGATACAGGAAATGCCTGAGCCAAGAACAGAGAAACAAGTCCGTGGTTTCTTAGGGAGGTTGAACTACATTGCAAGGTTCATCTCTCACCTAACAGCCACGTGTGAGCCAATATTCAAATTGTTGAGAAAAGGTCAGGCTATCAGGTGGAATGATGATTGTCAAAGGGCGTTCGAGAAGATAAAAGAGTATTTGCAGAATCCTCTTATCCTTGTGCCTCCGGTCCCAAGGAGACTGCTGATTATGTATTTGACAGTACTGGACAATTCCATGGGTTGTGTTCTCGGTCAACACGACGAGACAGGTAGGAAAGAGCATGCCATCTACTACCTGAGTAAGAAATTCACAGATTGCGAGTCGAGATACTCAATGCTTGAAAAAACATGTTGTGCACTTGCATGGGCTGCGAAGCGATTGAGATAATACATGCTGTCTCACACAACCTTACTGATCTCCAGAATGGATCCAGTCAAGTATATATTTGAGAAGCTAGCTCTCACCGGAAGAGTTGCTCGTTGGCAAATGGTACTGACAGAGTACGACATCCAGTATACTTCCAAGAAAGCCATCAAGGGGAGTATTCTGTCAGACTATCTTGCTCAACAGCTGGTTGAAGATTATGAGCCGATGAAGTTTTATTTTCCAGATGAAGACATCATGTTCCTCAAGATGAAAGACTATGAAGAGCCAGCTGTTGAAGAGGGACCTGATCCAGACGAAAAGTGGACTTTAATGTTTGATGGGGCCGTCAACGCCAGAGGAAGTGGAATTGGTGCTGTCATTACAACTCCGAAAGGTGCCCACATGCCTTTCACCGCTCGTCTGACTTTCGAGTGCACCAATAATGAAGCTGAGTATGAAGCCTGTATCTTGGGTATTGAGTAAGCCATTGATTTGAGAATCAAGACTTTAGACATCTTTGGAGATTCAGCTCTGGTAATCAATCAAGTGAATGGTGATTGGAACACTCTCCAGCCTACTCTGGTCCCCTACAGAGATTACATGAGAAGACTGTTGACTTTCTTCACAATAGTAAAGTTGTACCATATACCTCGTGATGAGAACCAGATGGCAGATGCTCTTGCTACTCTATCCTCCATGATCACGGTGATCCGTTGGAACCATGCTCCCAAGATCGATGTGATACGCCTCGACAGAGCCGCGTATGTGTTTGCTGCTGAACTGGTAGTTGATGACAAGCCCTGGTATCACGACATCAAGTGCTTTCTGAAGAATCAAGAGTACCCTGCAGGGGCATCCAACAATGATAGAAAGACTTTGAGAAGATTGGCAGGCAGTTTCTTCTTGAACAAAGACGATGTTCTGTATAAGAGGAACTTCGACATGGTTCTGCTTAGATGCGTGGATAGACACGAAGCAGACATGTTAATGCAGGAAGTTCATGAAGGCTCCTTCGGTACTCATGCCGGCGGACATGCAATGGCTAAGAAATTGTTGAGAGCAGGTTATTATTGGACGACCATGGAATCCGATTGTTTCAAATATGCTCGGAAGTGCCATAAATGCCAGATTTATGCTGATAAGGTGCATGTGCCGCCAAATCCTTTGAATGTGATGTCTTCGCCGTGGTCTTTCGCTATGTGGGGCATCGATATGATTGGAAAGATTGAGCCGACCGCTTCCAATGGGCATCGCTTCATCCTTGTTGCCATCGACTATTTCACCAAGTGGGTCGAAGCAGCGTCATTTGCAAAGGTCACCAGACATGTGGTTGCCCGATTCATCAAGAAAGAAATCATTTGTCGTTATGGGATTCCCGAAAGAATCATTACTAATAATAGTTCTAATCTCAATAACAAAATGATGAAGGAGTTGTTTCAGAACTTCAACATTCAGCATCACAATTCTTCCCCTTACCGCCCTAAGATGAACGGTGTTGTTGAAGCGGCAAATAAGAACATAAAGAAGATTGTGCAGAAGATGATCGTTACGTACAGAGATTGGCATGAGATGCTACCCTTCGCCTTGCATGGGTACCGTACTTCAGTACGTACATCGACCGGGGCAACCCCTTACTCCCTTGTGTATGGTATGGAAGCAGTCCTACCTGTTGAAGTGGAGATTCCTTCTCTAAGAGTCCTGTTGGATGTCAAGTTAGATGAAGCTGAATGGATTCGGACAAGGTTCAATAAGTTGAGTCTTATCGAAGAGAAGCGAATGGCAGCCATTTGTCATGGGCAGTTGTATCAAAGTCGGATGAAGAGAGCCTTTGATCAGAAAGTGCGTCCTCGATGCTTCCAGGTCGGAGATTTGGTGTTGAAGAGGATCCTTCCTCCTCAGACATATCACAGGGGCAAGTGGACTCCTAACTATGATGGACCGTATATTGTCACCAAGGTTTTTGATGGTGGGGCCTTAATGCTTGCAACGATGGATGGTGAAAACTTCACTTCCCTGGTGAACTCAGACGCAGTTAAAAAATACTTCGCATGAAATAGACCCGCTGGACAATAAAAAGAGTAGTCCAGGCAAAAATGGGCATCCCGGCGAACCAAGAAAATGAAAAAGGTTCGGGATTAAAAAATGAAAAGATTGTACACCCGGTAAGTTGAAAACCTGAAAAGGCAACTTAGGCAAAAATGGGTATCCCGGTGGATTGAAAACTCGAAAAGGGCGATCTAGGCAAAAGTTAGGGATTAAGTGAATGGCTGCGTTCTGAGTAGTTCTGAATATCATCTCGTGTCAATGACTGGAAACTTTTGAAGGATAGGAAATAGTCCAATCACTCTTTCAGAAAGCTGATCATCTGGAGGATCTTGAAGACGAGCAAGTCATAGCAGAATTGGAATCCAATAGAAATCCATTTCACATTGCCATTAGGTTAATGTCTGTTTTTATCTGTTGTGCAATTACCTCTTTCCATGGATTGCTTCCCGATGTAAATGCCTATTCAGAGGTCGTTCAATCAATAAAATCATGTTATTCAGTATATCTATGTTTTCATTTTCATTTTTCTACTTTGTTTGCAAAAATGACGTCCAAATTTTTTGATAAACATTGCATCATGACACATAAGAGCTTTACAGGTACATGCTTAATAAACATTTAAAATTGCTGTAAATTTTAAGTGCTCTAGATCGTCTATTCAGAACAGGTACCCTCGGGGCATTTCCTTAAAATCCCCTGCAGATGATCGTGAATGTTTTCGCCAACAGACGAATTCGGTATCTTATCCCTGCAGAGCTGATCAGAGCGTTGGATTCTTCAATCCCCAGCAGGTTCTCACCACTGTACCTCCCCCCAAGCGGTGGTTTCAGATTATACACTCCCCAGTAGAGTTGACAGTGTCAGACTATATACCCCCAGTGGAGTTGACAGTGCCAGACTGTATCTTCCCAGTAGAAGCGGCTGCTCCTCAGAGTTCGAGGCCAGATCGATAATCCCAATGCCAGATCCATGGTTTCTTTCCTTGAAGCAGAACCTCGGTACCGTATCGGTGTTTGCTTCCCCTGCTGAGTCATCTCTCGCAGATCGTTGTTGCCAGAACCACTATCGCTTTCCCCAACAGCAGGTTTTCAGTGTCGTTCTCTCCCCAGTCAGAATCTCGGTATTTCGTCATTGCTAGAACACCGTGTGGCGGGTCATTTCCCCACAGAATTCTTTGCACTGTGCATCTCCAACAGCCTTGCCAGGGTCCAGAAGATGGTGATCATTTCCCCAGCAGATCCCATTGCCTCAGCTTGGCATTCTATCCAGCATTTCGCATCCCTGCATGAATCATATTGCATTGCATCCTCACCAAATCGCGTAGAATTTCCATTTTCATGGAGCATTACGCCATTGAAAAATTCAAACATACGTATGTAAGCATAAAACATTCTCGGTATCCCAAGTGATAAGCCAGAAGTTGTTTCCAGTACTCAGACTGAAGATTGTTCATGACTTACCTTTGTTATACCCAGCAAGTGTCATTGGCCCATGCGCTGCCTCTATTATCGTTCCCTATTTCTGCCGATGCTGACAGGCATGAAGTTTCCGGTATTCAGACCGAAGTGGCGTTCAGGCCAGTTTTCCGATGTTTAGATCGAAGAAGTTTCCGACGTTCAGGTCGATGCAACTTGTGGCGTTCAGGCCAGTTTTTCGATGTTCAGATCGAAGAAGTTTCCGACATTCAGGTCGATGCAACTTGTGGCATTCAGGCCAATTTTCCGATGTTCAGATCGAAGAAGTTTCCGACGTTCAGGTCGATGCAACTTGTGGCGTTCAGGCCAGTTTTTCGATGTTCAGATCGAAGAAGTTTCCGACGTTCAGGTCGATGCAACTTGTGGCGTTCAGGCCAGTTTTCCGATGTTCAGATCGAAGAAGTTTCCGACGTTCAGGTCGATGCAACTTATGGCATCCAGGCCAATTTTCCGATGTTCAGATCGAAGAAGTTTCCGACGTTCAGGTCGACGCAACTTGTGGCATTCAGGCCAGCCCCTCGGTGTTCAGACCGATATTAATAATCTCATATCTCCCGATGTTCAGATCGAAGTCATTTCCAGTATTCAGACTGATGAGCGACATTCAGGACATGGTTATTTCTGTGTTACCATTTATTTTGGTATCCAGGTTAACATTCCTTTTCGGTATTCAGACTGACTCTCACCGTACCAGACGAATTCTTCTTTCAAGACCACCTCTTTGCCGATTCTGACAGGCATTGTTACTTCACTTCACTTCAGTGCAAATTTTCGGGCTTTTATTATATTCAATCCCTTGATACCTCGAAAGCACGAAGGCCGCTGCTATCTTCTTTCCAGGTCTCCAGTTGATTGAATAGGGGCAGCTGTAATACCCCAAAATTTACCCTTCGTTTTTCCTGGAAACATACGCTTTACACCTCATGCATGCATTCATTTTTAGGTCATTTAGCATTTGCATTTCATCATGGCAATCGGAATCGGATTCAAGAAGCTTGAATATCATCCAAGACACTTTGTGGGCTCTATTTAGATGATCAGTCAACACAAGGGAAAGACTTGAGTTACTTCCAACCGGGGTCTATTCGTCAGTCAAAACGTTAATCTTGAATAAGCAAAGGTTTGTTCATGAGTTGTCATACTCGCTAGGCGAAGCCCATGTGTTTTAAAAAAAAACGAAAAAACAAACGAAAAAATAAAAATAATAATAATAATAATAATAAAATAAATAAATAAATAAATAGAAAAAATCTTGGACTTGGACCTCTCTCATTTGAGCCTACAGGTCCACAAAAATCAGGTTATAAATTCAGAGTTTCAGTGAAACAAAATGCAATTCTATTCCTATTACCCTGGCTGGAAAAAGATAGTGAGAGAAGAGCTAACAGAGTTCAGAGCAGCCTCCAAACCCTGAAGGGAACTCAACTGCACAGAATCACCTCTGCCTCACATAAACCCTAAAGATTGTTTTGTAAACCTCACGGGTGCAACTCAATTTCAATCAAGCTCTCCAATCAGGTTTGCCCTTATTCCCATTACCTTTGAGCTTTGAATTTGAATACTCTGAATGTTTGAGGTATTATGGATGAATTTGATACCCTTTTGATGCATGTCTTTTTTGTGAATTTTAATGGCATGATTCATGTGGTTACATTTTTATTTGGGGGCAACCCTTGATTACCCTATTTTTTTTATCTCTAACCTGTTTGTTGAGTTTTTGTGAGGGCTCACATGACTTTTGCAGGGACAACTTGCGTGGTTTTCCACTTTATTTGTGGGATACCCCATGGAGGTTTCATTCCGATTACCTGTACTGACTCACTTTCTTTGATGGTGTTTAGCTTGGAAGGATCCCTGGGTTTCCCATTCCTCTAATTGCTGTTACTTCGGATCTTTATCTGTGTGGTACTTTTACATTTTTCCCGCATTTTACTGCTTTCCTAGTTGGAAGACCTCGATAGGAGGCAATGTTTCTGTGTGTTTATTTTTTTTACAGGTTCCTTCTCCAAGGACTGCCTTTTTGCATGAGTTTACCAAACCCTAACCCTTCATTGATTTTTCTTCTCCTAAACACACGTTTACTCCTTCTACTACAGGTGAGTAAGTCTCCAAAGGTCGAGCATCCGGTAGATTGCGTAGTAACGTCGTTCGTCCAAAACCCAATCCATAACCCCGTAGTTAGCCGAACTACGGCTTGCTCTGATTCTCATTCCAGATGAGATACGTAGGCATAAGATGCGATGTCTTAACGAGCACACATCCCTCCAACCCATAGGTCAGCCGAGCTACGAAGACTCTGATTCTCATATTCAGATGAGATACGTATGCAGTGGATGCGACATCCGCGTGAGTCATTTTCATTTAACCCCCTTTTTAGTAAACAACACAAGATAAACTCACACCCTTTAGACAAGAACTACAAAAGTGGATCCCGTA
The DNA here is from genome assembly GCF_024323335.1 of Lathyrus oleraceus. Lineage (NCBI taxonomy): Eukaryota > Viridiplantae > Streptophyta > Magnoliopsida > Fabales > Fabaceae > Lathyrus > Lathyrus oleraceus. The sequence continues at coordinate 364,877,295 of NC_066579.1, read as the reverse complement.
GAGTACTACGGATGCGTAGGGGTGCTAATACCATCCCTTCGCATAACCGACTCCCGAACCCAAGATTTGGTTGCGAGACCTTGTCTTTTCCTTTCCTCTTTTCAGGTTTACTTCGAGCGTTTCCTTTCCCTCCTTTGGGATAAATAACACATGGTGGCGACTCTTCTGTCATTTTCTTTCGTCGGTTGTTTTTTTGCACTGTATTTTTCAAGTTGCGACACAAGCAAATGCAAAATAAGAGTTTGCCTAAACCAGATGATTAACAAGGCAAATAGGAAAAATGTGAGATTTTGCCTAAACCAGGGGATTAACAAGGCAAACAGGAAAGGGAATAAGAGAGTTTGCCTAAACCAGAGGCTTAACAAGACAAATGAGAAAAGGAATAAGGGTTTTCCTAAACCAGGGGGTTAAAAAAAACAGAATAAAGAAAAAGATTTTTCCTAAACCAGAGGATTAACAGGGAAAATGGGAAAAGAAAAAGTATGGGTGTCAAAACCAATGGGAGTTGTATTGGAACCAAAAGAGAATAATTATTGAATATTTTTTATATTGGTTGTGATTGGTTTTAGTCTGAAGACGAATATTCAAACAAGGAACTCTGCAATAATGTCTGAATCATTAAGGGAGGGAGAGTCTACATCCTTATCCTTTTTCTTCCTTTAATTGTGAAATTTTGCCTTAATTTGAATTGTACTAAAGTCTATGAATGAACGTGAATACTTTGAACAATTGGATCATGCGCCACATATCCAAAGATATTCAGAATGAGGATAGGAATACATTCTCTAATCCTTCTCCATTTCTTAAGGCTCATGGCGCATAATTTGCATCGTATTAAGTGTTTTTAGTTTATTTGTAAAAAGATATTTTAGTTTTACATGAATAAAGAAAAAGACATGATTAAAAGAATTAAGGTACTAAAAAAAGGGAATAAAGCTTAATGTTGTCATGCAAATATTTACCTATTTTTATGGTTTTTAAATGGAATTTTGACCTAAGGGAACATGCATAGTACAAGTCATAAAGTCTTTCTAATTCAATTAATTAATCAAATGGCCTTAACCAATCAATTGCAAAAAAAAAGTAAGGGAGCATGTAGGAGTTTATAGGTCAAGTTAAACTTCTCGAGATCATAAATTATGGATTGAGGACCAAGAAAAAGAAAAAAACAAGATTAACACCATTAAACTTAATTTTCTAATATAATACTAATTAGGAGATTAAAAAATTAAACTTAGTCCTTAATCATAACTACATCTTGATGTATTAAAAAAAACAATGAAATCTTAAAAAAATATAATAAAATAAAATAACTCTTTTAGGGGTGCAGAGTTAGAAGTTGGGTGCAAAGAATAGCTGGGTGCATGGCCCATCGTTGCCTGGCCAATGTTTATTATTATTGTTCAGAGTTGGGGTGTAAAAGTAGAATGAAAGGGTGCATTGAAGAAAAGGCCATTGGGTCAGGTTTTGATGGCCCATGAAGAAGGAAGTCAGAATGAGGGAAGGGGAAAATGCTCCCTCATTCAACACTTTGCTCCCAAGACTCTTTCTTTTTCCTATCCATTACTCTGTTCACTTGAAATCACTTCTGCCACAGCGGAAATTGCCTCTGGCAATGGTGGAGCCCATAATGCTACCAAACCTTGACCATTCAATTCGTCTTTTTACCCTCTACCCTCGTCCAACCTTCGTTTATTTTATCACCTCGTGGATCTCTCCCAATCCCTAAAACCCTAATTGAACCCTAACTATGACAAACTAAAATTAAACCCTAAATTGTTGTGTAATTAAGCAATTGGAGGCATGATGAGTCTGAGCAAGCTAAATATCACAACATGGTGTCAAGAATCAAAACGAAAGGAGAAGAATTTGAGACTCATTTTTACCTACGGAACAGAGGAACATTTTGATAGTTGTTGATGCCAAGCTTGAAGATGATGATGAAGCAGATAGAAATCCAAATAGCAGGTTCCAAAACTAACTTCAAGTACGCGTATTTTTCAATTATTTGCTTTTTGATTTAATCTGTTTCTTCCTCTTCTTCTTTTGCTTTTGTATGGAATGTGATTGTTGTTGATAGGATATAATATAGATTAGAGTGATGAGTTTAGGAACTTGTTGAATATGGTGATGAAGAGTAATTAGTGCAAAGATGGCGAGGGAATTGAATCAGGATTGTACGATGCAGGTTGTAGATCAATTGATTTAGAGCTTTAGCTTGAAGCTCTAATTAATGATGGATTAAAGAGCTTTGAGTGAGGTTTGGGGGTGAGAATTTGATAGAGTAACAATGGGGTGATTGATGACTTCCTCTTGAAGAGTTTATGTTAGGGTTTATATAGATATGAGGTAAGGAAAACTGGAGGAAATGCAGTTATTTCAGTTATACGATAGTGATATGTAGCCCTTTGATAGTAGTCCAAGTTCCACTTTAATCAAGGGTGGAGAGTGATTAAAAAAATAGTTAGATTACGTGTTAGTTTGAGGGAAGGATTTGGGAGAATTTGTGTTAGTTTTGGCCTAAGTTTAGTTGAAAAGAGGGATAGAAGTGTGTTTTGTTAGTTAGGGCTTAAACTTGATTTGGAAGGAATTTTGAAATGAGGGGGCAATTAGGTAATTTTGTTAGGACACGTGGCAGCTGGTAGTTAGGAGTTTGTTTCAAGTTTGTTATAAGCCTATATTGTGAACTATAACCGTTAGGTTTTTGAAGTTTGTTGAATGGAAGTTTATAGGTATTTAAAAGTTGTTTATACTTTGTTGAATTGAAACTTTAAGTTAGAGGTGAGGTTAGTAACTAACTTTAGTTACTTAGCAAAATAGGTAGTTAGTAGTTGAAGTTTGGGTTAGTGATTAAGGTAGTGTCATGACAATTGGGGTTTGAGTTTCCTAGCATGATTAGAGTTTGATATGTGGATATGTGAGTGTTGAGTTCATGGTATGTTTGTTTGAATTTTACCCATAGTGATTTAATTGTGTTATGATGATGTATGTGTTTTCTTGGATTGCTTAGCACAACGAATGCATTACATCATGTTAGATCTCTTTTGTACTACTGCAACATGATGATGTGTTATTTGTGATAAGATGAATGCTTGTAACATTTGGTGCATTGTCGTAGTTCTTGTAGTGTTTAGGTATTGTATATGCTAGAATTGTTTTGAGGTTGAATGGCTTAGATTTCAAAATGCTTGCATCATAGCTTGTGTCCTATTGGCATATATTGCTATCTAGTTTATTGTGGGATGTAGAAATATGTTATGCTTGTGTGTGGATTGGATCATAATTAGGGTTTTGTAGTTCTTTTGACATTGTGGTATGCTTTAAACTATTTCGTATATGTATGCATTAAATGGGATGCTTGTTATGATGTGAATCTATCCTTATAATGTGATAATATTGTTTTGGCAATTGTTGCATGTTGGATGATTGGTTTAGTCATGAAGTTAAGTGGTTTGTCCTGCCAAGGTCATGCATAAGAGATTTTTGAACACGTGAAGGCCAAGGTGAATGAACATGAATAAGAAACTTGACATTGAATGGAGATGTTTGAATATGACTTAGAAATAGGTATATGATCAACTCAGGGCTAGTTCAAACTATGGTCAACTATTTTACCGAAAGTCAATAGTTTACAAAAAGTCAACTATGTAAGAACAAAATTTAGTTTTGCAGTTGGCCTTTAGTTTTGATGATAACAATGTATTGTTTCCTAGATCTATAGGACATGGTAGTTGATGGCTACATTCATCATGTTGATGGCAGTGGTAAGAATATGGAAAGAAGAATGATGACTGGTCAACAAAATAAAGATTACAAGAATCATCATAAATCAAGAACTATCATGTTGAATGTTATATCATACTATGAGTATTAAAATATCACAAATAGAAACACAACGAAGTCTATATTTTATTCATTAAAGATGACTCATGAAGTGCTTAAGTGAAAGAAACCAAGGCGCTTGCATTGATACAAAATTATGAAGCCTTCATGATGGAAGATAATGAAATTGTTTAGAACATGTTCTCAAGGTTTCAGACTCTTGTTACAAGACTGAGGGTTTTGGACAAAGGTTACTCAACTGCATATCATGTTAAGAAAATCATTATAAGCTTACCCAAGAGATAAGGGAATGTGGTAAGTGCGTTGAAACTATCTAAGGATTTGAACAACACAACTCTTGAAGAAATTGTGAGTTATTTTAGAAGTCATGAGATAGAGCTTGAAAAGGATGAGCCTCAAAGAAAAGTTAAATCAGTGGCTCTAAAACCCATGGGAAAGTCTGAAAATAATAAAGCCTTTTAAGCTGAAGAAGACTCTGAAGAAGAATATGAATTGTCTCTTGTTTCCAGAAGAGTTAACCAACTCTAGAAGAAAAGACAAAGCCGGTTTAGAAGTACCAGAAGGACATGTGTCCGCTTTAAGTCTACATCTGAACTAAAGAAGTCAGATGCTGACAAAGATGTTATATGCTTTGAGTGCAAGGAGCCAAGTCACTACGATAGTGGATGTCTTAAGTTGAGGAAAGATATGCCAAAGAAGAAAGACTTCATAGGGAAGAAGAAAGGTCTGATAGTTACATGGTATGTCTCTTAATCCTCAAAAGATGACTATGAGGAAGAGCAAGTTAATATGGTGTTGGTGGTAAGCACATAAGCATTTGACGAAGATCCAACCAGAATCAAAATCAAAATCTGAGTCAAACTCTGAAGATGTATTTCCTAACTTATCTCACTTTGAATCAGAATCCTATCTTTTTGAAATTCTAGAGAAATATAATAAGCTTCATAACACATACAAGGATATGAAACAAGTCCAAGTATCTGAATCTGAAGCACATATTAAGCTTAAGAAATATTTTTCCACTTTAAATGAAGAAAATTTTACTATGTAAAATGAAAACTCTGCTCTTCAAAGTAAAAGTTCTAAACTTGAGGAAGAAATTATTTCAAAAGCTACTTGTGATTCTGAAAATGTCATAAAGAAATATGACAAATCTTGTTAGACATTTCTGGCTAGAAATATAGATATAAGCAAGATGGATTCAATGATCTATATAGTTAGCAGAAATGGAAGAAGAGGAATTCATTATGTTCCTAAATAAAAACCTATTTCAAAACATAAGGCAAAACCAAAAGCCTTGTATTCCCACTTCTCTTATGTATATAGACAAAATGATTATTCTGCACAAAGACCCAAGTTCTCTAAGAACATTGGGAGAACTAACCAGAACGGATCCAAAAATATGTGGGTACCTAAAGGCAAGATAATATATGTTAAAAATATCCTTATCAGTTCGATTGAAACACCAACCATGGTACTTGGACTCTGGGTGCTCACGACACAAATAGAGATCCTCACACTCTGGAGAATTGATTTTGGGAGATAAATCAGAACCAATCAGAACTAGATCCTCATTCAAACCTTCTAAAGAAACATTTAGAGGCTTGGTGCCCCTCATATAACCTACATGTGTTGATGAAACACTTCTAGACCCTGAGTGAATTCTGGAAATGCAAGAAGAACTGAACCAATTCTCTAGAAATGATGCGTTGACTCTTATGCCTAGACCCAAAGGAACTCATGTCATTAGGACAAAGTGGGTCTTCATAAACAAGTTGAATGAAAAAGGAGAATTGGTAAGAAATAAGGCCAGACTGGTTGCACAAGGCTATAGTAAGCAATAAGGGATTAACCATACTTAGACCTTTGCACTAGTTACCAGGTTAGAGTATATTTGTCTCTTAATTTCTTTTGCTTTTAATAATAACATTATCTTATATCATATGGGTGTTAAGATTGCATTTCTGAATGGTTATATAAATGAAGAAGGGCATGCACACCAACCTTCTGGTTTTGAAAATCATAAAAATCCAAAATTTGTTTTCAAACTTAAGAAATCTTTGTATGGTCTAAAACAAGCTCCTAAAGCTTGGTATGAAAGACTAAGCAATTTTATTGTAGAAGATGATTTTACCAGAGGGAAGGTTTATACAACTTTGTTCTGTAAGAAATTCATAAATGATATTCTCGTTGTTCAAATTTATGTGGATGATATCATATTTGGTATGCTAATGCTACTTTGTGCAAGGAATTTGCTAAGTCAATGCAGGCAGAGTTTCATATGAGTAATGGGAGAACTCAAGTTCTTTATGGGTATCCAGATCAATCAAAGTCTAGAAGAAACATATATCCATCAGAGAAAATATACCAAAGAAATTCTAAAGAAGTTTGACATGTCAGAATGAAAAATAGCAAAAACTTCAATGCTTCCAACATGCATTCTTGAGAAGGATGAGGTAAGCACAAAGGTAGAGAAAAAGGTATACAAAGGTATGATAGGTTCTCTCTTATACTTAACTGCTTCTAGACCTGATATTCTATTCAGTGTCTGTTTATGTGCTAGCTTCAATCAGATCCTAGAGAATCCCACTTAATAGTTGTTAAGAGGATCTTCAGGTATCTGAAAGGTACTACTAACCCTGGCTTGTGTTATAGAAAGTCAAAAGAGTACAAGCTAATAGGTTATTATGATACTGGTTGCGCTGTAGATAGACTTGAAATAAAAAGCACTTCTAGAAGATGTCAGTTTCTGGGAGACAACTTGATCTCATGGTCCAACAATAGGCAATCAACTATTACACTATCAATAGTAGAAGTTGAATATATTGCAGCCTCTGAACGAAAAGTCAGCTAGAAGATATTCAAATATATGAGAGTAATATTCATATTCTATGTGATAATACCTTTGTTATTTGTTTATCTAAGAATCCCATTTTATATTATAGAGCTAAACATATTGAGATTAAACATCATTTTATACGTGACCATGTTTAGAAGGGAATTTAAAATTTAAAATTTATTGATACAAACCATTAATGAGCTGATATATTTATAAAACCCATTGCTGAAGATAGTTTTGCCTTCACTTTGAAGAATTTGAAAATGGAGTTATGCCCATAATTAAAAAGATGAATATCTCAGGATGTATAATCTCTCAGAATGATTAAATAAGACTCATATATTTTTTTACTCTAAACATTTAGTCTTCTGAAGTGAGAAGGTTTCATGGTTCAAAAGTATCCAGTCAGAACCTCTTTGTTATACGTTCTATCTTCTAGATACTGAACGGTTGCTACATTAATTAGATGTTAATCAACCTTGGTTTGTGGATCAGTTTATAGACAATTGTCTTAAAAACTAAAATGCTTCTAGCGATTGAGTGACGCATTGGGTAAAAAGATTTCTTGGGAATAAGTAAAATATCTCTACGTATTCCCCTATGTCAAAATTGTTGCATTATCCAAGATTTTGTCATGATTGCCAAACCTTTATAAAACCTATTTCACTCATACTTTACACACTTACGCTACTCACAAACCCACACTTTCTCTATTTCAAACCTTTATTTCTCAGCAACCCTAATCACCAGTTCTTCACAATGGTTAAATGTCAACAACTAGTTCGACAATAACAACAACAATTTACCCAAAATCAAGAACAAAAACAAGATCAACTAAAAGAGGGAATTCAAGAACTCACTTTTTCTACTCCTATTATGCAACTAGAAGTTCTTTGGGAATTGATTGTGGATTTTGAAAACCTAAAGACTAATGGATTTGACCTTACTAAATGGGTGAAGTCTCAAGTTTGGTAAGAGTTATTTGATCGTCTCAAAGGGCCAATTTACCCTAAGTTGGTAAAATAATTTTAGATTTTTGCAAAACCTTCAAAGCTTCAAGTTACCTCTTATGTGTTAGGGCATAAGATCAACATTTCTAAGACGTGCATAACAGAACTTCTCAATCATGATGGTAATGTGGAGAGGTGTTTTGACATGCTTTCTAAGAAGGAAAAAATGGATAAGATTACTGAAGTTATTTTATAGGATGGAAAGAACTCCTCAAACACCAAGCATCTGCACAACCACCTCAAAGTATGGTTCAAGATTTTCCTGGGTTGTATGCACCACGAACCCTCAATAAACTCTTTTGACTACATCAACACAAATCAAAAGTACATGATATATTATCTCTCTTATGGAACCAATATGAATTTATCTTCCATACTTTTCAAGTATTTGAGGGAGTTGGTAAAGGAAACCAGAGATCGATCTCCTAAATCCAGAAAGTGGATACCTCTGGCAAAACTTATCTCAGATATTATTTCCAAGAGAAAATTGGTTCAAACCCTGATAGAAGTTGGTTTAACCAAAAAAGATGAGTTTGACATTGGAAAAACCCTTCAATGGAAGGAATCTGAAGAATATGTCATTGATAACTATTGTAAATGACCCTTTGGAAATTATGGTTAGGAAGATCGTTGCCTATAGAAGGATTCCTTTTGAGGACTATCCCCTATTCAATAAGGAAGATCCCCAAGATGTTCTGGAGTCATATATTGTTGCATGTCTAGTAACATGTGTAGCTCCAGTAGCATACTCATACGATGATCTTCTAGAAACTACTCATGATGTTTACTCTCTCAAGAGGAATATGAATTCCAAGTCAACAAGTGATGGACCTTCCGGAGTAGCCAAACTCCCAACCAAGATGGCCAGAACTTCTGACAACTTGAAGAATACTATGGGACCAAAAGCAGAAGTTGTTGGTTCTCAGAGGGCTCAGCAAACTGAAGTGTCTACTGCTTAAAACATACCTCGTGGTAAGCTCCCATAGTTGAGACCTCTTTTAATTCTATTCAACCTATCAATTTAACTTCATATACTCCTCCCCAACCCACTTTAACATCATTTATTTCAATTCCATTTGAAACCATATCCAATCCCAAACAAAAATAACCTATTGTATCTGAAGCAACCACTACTTATGTACAAAACAAATCTTAAACCACTATAACTGAACAACCACATATACCACAAACGCTTATCTCTCAAATTATCAACCAAACTGAAAATATAACATTTGAACAACCCCCATATTATAATCACTAAATAACCATTTGAACAAACACAACCACCAACTAGTGAAACTGTCCCCCACAAACTCTCAACCAAATAAACCAGAAAATCCCCATTCTGAAACCATGTATTCCACTCACACTTCTTTCAACATTACCATTCCTGAAGCTCATGCATTTCAAGAAGACACACCAACACCACCAACTTCACCTGCTCAACCTAACAACATTGATGAACATGTCATTGATACCTTCATGGAACACATCTAAAACAATAAACCATCAACCCCTGATTCCTCTGGCCAAACCATAAATATCTCATCTGATACTGAGAAAGAACCTGAACTGAACCTGAATATGAACCTATCATTAACCATAAGTAAATATATGATTTAGTTAGGCATTTTGAGTCATAAGAGAATGAGAGTCTACACTTTGTGAAGCAAGATTGCACATAATGTGTCAATCCTACTCATAGTGATATTGCTTGGGTTGAGTTCAAAAGATGGATGAACTCTCATTCTTGGGAGCTGAGAGAACTTTGATACAAAGCTATTGTGAAAAGATTTCATGATAAGCTTTCTGAAGTCATGAAGCCTCTTATGGAGATGTTTACTCCAAAGCCTTCTCTTACTCTTGAAGCTGAAGTCGACGACGAGACAAAAGTTCCTCATACTCCTCCTCCAGAAACTAAGATTTCAACTATTTCTAGAAAAAATCCAATGGTAGAAGTTGAACCAATTCCTCTGGTGCTAAAGACCCTACAAGAGCTGAAGCAAGAGAATGGGGCTGTTAGGACTTACCTAGATAAGCAAGATGATTTGTTCAAGGAACATGCTCAGACTAACACAAAGATTTAAGAAATGCTTCAAGTTATTCTGCCATATTTCCACCCCTTACTTAGATTCCAAACTTTTAAAAAAGTTGTTGCTTTCTTGATTTTGATTAAGTTTTATCTTTTGATTTTGTATCTTTATCTTCTCAAGTTTAACGAAGTATCCTTTGTGTTTATCATTCTTTATCTTTATTCACTACTACAAATAATACATTTCATGACGACAATTTCACCTTACATAATGAAAAACCGAGGTCAAATAGGTGGATGCACCCTATTTTTTTAAATAAAAAATATGCAATATATTTTGTCGTTGGGAATCAATGGATAAACATATTCAGTGCACATGCCCTGAATCCTAGTAGCCTCTATTTATATTTTTATCTCATTAAAAATGGTGCATTCTTGAATATTTTATTTTTAATTTAAGAGTACGCTACTTTACCCCTCAGTTTTCATCCCAACTGAGGTGAATATGTTTTAAAATCATTTTATTTTACTTCTTTTTCAGAGATTTGCTACGTCAAACATCACCACTAATATTTTTGTCATATTGTTGTTGTTGTTATTGTTATTGTTGTTGTTGTTGTTATTGTTGTTTTTGTTTTTGTTGTTGTTATTATTATTGTTTTTGTTGTTGTTGTTGAGATCTAAAACTCTAGAGTTTTTATTTTGTTATTAATGTTGTTTTTGACGATGTTGGTGTTGGTGTTATTGAAACCCTAAACCATAGAGGTTGTTTATTGACATAGTTGTTATTGATATTTGTTGCTATTTATTGATGTTATTGTTCTTGATGTTGTGTTTGATGTTGTTGTTGTTTTCTTGTTGTTTTTGTTGTTGATATTTATATTGAGATTATGTTTTTTGTGATTCTTTATGAAGATCTCATCTTATTTCGTCTAGTTGAGTTTATTATATATAATATTGAAAAATACCCTCTTTGAACATATAATCTAGTGAAGTTACGCGAAAAATACCCGAGCGCGTCGCACACTCGAATATACAATAAATTCGCCATCAAAATTTATTAATTCCCGAAGGAAAGGGAAAACATCTATAAAACTCGGGGGGACGAGAAAAAGGGTTAGGAAGTCGGTTATGCAACGGGAAGATATTAACATCCCTCATATTCGTTATACTCAACGGAAACCGTTTTGATTGTTCTATGCTCGAATGTGTGTTATTATCTACAAATTACTCGTGAATGAATAAAGGTAAAAGGAATGGAATATATAGAGTGATCGAAGAGGATTAAGACCATCATGCCTACGTATCCTTATAGTGCAATAAGGAATTCAGAGTTTCGTAGTTCATGGAACTAAAGGTGGGAGATGAAATAAGAAAGGATAGAAGCGTGGAAATGAAAATGAAAGAAAGTGAAGAAAGGTGCTCGTGGAGGATTTGAATCCTCGTGCCTACGTATTCTCACTATGTAATGGGAAAGTCAGAGCTCCATAGTTCATGGGACTAAGACAACAAAAGAAAGGAAGACTGGATAAAGTTGGTGTTTCTGGTGTTTGAACCAAAGGACAAGGTAAGCTGAAATTGATTGAAGTGGAAAAGTGGAGTAAAGTGATATAGAATTAATTGAGAGGGTAAAGTGGTGTTTGAACCAAAGGAAGAACTTGAGGTGTAATGGCAATTTGTTTGATGTGGTGTTTAAACTAGATAGTGACTGGTGTAACACCCCGATTTAATTTCCGTATTTATTTATTGGGTGTTTATTTTAATTAATCATTATTTGGTGTGATAATTAATTAAATATGTGTTCTGGTGATTATTTGAATTATTTGAATATATGTGCTATTTGAATAATTGAATTTTATGAGTAGAAATAAATATTGTCTAGTAATGGGCCTAATTAATTAGTAATGGGCCTAATTAATTAAAAAGATAGTAAGGGTTTTAGAGATTAGAGTTAGTTTTGTAAAACAAGAGAAGAAGAGAGAATAGAAGAGAAGAGAAAGAGGAGAATAGGAAACTAAAAGAAGAAAGACATAGAGATTTCATCTATACTAAGGTAAGAGTGGAATTTCAAGTGGTTATGGATAAACATAATGTATGCAATGTATCTGGGTTAGATATCATGAACTTAGGATTTGGGGATTTTGATTTTTGAGAAACCCTAACATATGTTTATGTTTTAATCCATGAAAATGATGTTTATGTTATGCTATGATGTTTCTAGATTGAATTCCATAAACGGGTATGTGTATAGAACATGATTTTGGTGAAACTTAGTGGAGCTTAGAATCTTGTTTATATGATCCTAATAGTTGCTATATGATATATATATATATATATATATATATATATATATATATATATATATAGATATATATATATATATATATATATATATATATATATATATATATATATATATATATATATATATATATATATATATATATGTTGTATAACTATTTATTTCATGAAAAATGATGGATTAATGTGATTTTATGATGAAAATTCGTGTTGGACAGTATCATTTTTGCAACAGCAGTTTTTCTGTTTTTTGACAGCATTTTTGCAACAACAATTTTTTTGGTTTTTGACAGCATTTTGAAAAACTTGTAAATTCAATAACTTTTGAACCGTAACTCCGTTTGAGGTGAAGTTTAAACTGTTACGAAGCTAAGAATATTATCTATAACGTGATATTCATTTTGATAACAGTAGATTAATATTTTATCAAAAGTTTCCTAATGTGGGTGTATGTTGTATGTGTGGTGAATATGAATGACATGTTTTCTATTGTTTGGCATATATTTGATGATATTAGATGGATTCTGTGAAGAAACATAATACTTGAAATCATCTATGTGATAATGTGAATTATTGAATTTGATGAATAACATGATTTGGCTTGTTTGCTTTATGTTATTGTGTTGTGATGAGATGATGAATGATATTTGATGTATTGTTTGATCTTGAAGTCATGTTAGGTGTATGTTGTGTAAATGTTGGATGTGGTACGCTTATGTATGATTAAGGGGTTGCGATCGTCTTAATTGCACGAGTCTTGTTGTTGTTGCAGACTTACACTAGCATGAGTCTATGAAAGAGGCAATGTTGGGTAATCTCACGTAGATTATTTGCTTGTCCCAAACCAAACACCGAATGGGGTTTGAAAGCTTAAGACCGAATCGAGCTTTAGAGGTGGTTATCTAGTCTATTTGAGAGACGCTCGACAAGCCGGAATAGATAATGAATGGGATCCACATGCATATCGCGTTGAGTCACACATTGAGTTGCACGTGTCAGTGTGAATTGTTGTTTGTGTGATTATGTGATATGATTGTGTGGATATGATTTTGGTAGATATGCATATACGTGGATTTTAGGTGATCCATTTGATATGAATTATTGATGTGATATGTGTGCATATTTGTGACATATGTGATGAAATGGTGACTTGTATACATTATGGAATCATGTGAAAGTTGTATACATATTTGATGATGATTTCTAAATGATGATGGATGATAATATGTACATGAAATCGATATGTTGTGAAATATGACTTTTGTACATCATTTAGTATTTATAAATGAATACTTGTGGCTTATTGAGCCATGTCGTATGATGATAAACATGGGATTCTTTAATAAGATGATATGATGCATGTTTGTATGAAGCGTGACGAATTCTAATAATATATGTATGTTTGTTATACATTTCACATTATTATGTTTTTCTATAATGATTTGAATTCTCACCCTTCTGTTGGAATGATGTTCTATCGTGACATCGCTCAGGTACCGGAGATAGTGGTGTTTCGCACAAGGATTAGATTCGGAGGCTAGTTCTTGTTGTGTTTTGACTAGGTAGTCTATAGTGCTCTGGTCATGTAACACTTGGGTTTATGGGATTATTTGTATTTGTTTTGATGTTGAGAGATATTGATGTGCTCTCTTTTATCTTGTTATTTGGATATGTTGGTTTTGATGCTGAGCGGCCTTAGAGCCCAAAACGATATTTTGTGGTAGATGATTTAGGGGAATCATCACTACTTACCATTTATGAAGAGAGATGTTATTCCGCTGTGTGAGTTTTGCATGTTGGTTGTTTGGTTTTGATTTATAATCCGTGTTACTTGTATGTGACCATGACATGTGTTGTTTATGGCAGAAGTAAATGTGATGCCCTCGTGTATGCATGCTTTAATTTACTCTGATTAAGTAATTGTATGTTGTATGCTGATAATGTTTAAGCCAAAGGTGATATGAATATGGTGTTTGAACCAAGGAAATAATGTTTAAACCAAGGATGGGCTAAAAGTGGTGTTTGAACTGAAAGGTTGGTGTTTGAACCGGATCATGGTGTTTAAACCCAAAGGTGGAGGATAATATGGTGTTTGAACCGAATGGTTGTATTTGAACCTGAAAATGAATTTTAAACCAAGGTAATGGTGTTTAAACCTGAAGAGTGGTGTTTAAATCAAGGTAATGGTGTTTAAACCTAAAGAGTGATGTTTAAATCGAAAGGTCGGTGTCTAAACCGGAAAAGGGGTTTATGCTAATGCAATGGTAATGGTGCTCAACCAAAGTAAGGGTAATGGCATTTAAACCAGGAAGGTTATTCAATTTGAAGTAATGCAATGATGTTTAAACCAAAAAAGGTAATTGAATATGGTTTTTTAAACTGAGAGGATGCAATGGTGTTTAAACCAACAAACATAATTGAGGATGATGTGTATACTGAACCAATGCAATGTCATTTAAACCATCAAAGGTCATTCAGGATAATGTTTAAATCGAATCAATGCAATGGTGTTTAAACCAACAAAGGTAATTGAATATGGTTTTTAAACTGAGAGTAATGCAATGGTGTTTAAACCTAAAGAAGATGGTTGGGGATAGTGTGCAAACTGAATCAATGCAATGGTGTTTAAACCAACAGAGGTGACTGAAATATGGTATTTAAACTGAAAGGGGCAAAAAAGTATATTGGAGAACTAAAGTTGCTTGTTGTGGCATTGAATAGTTGAGGTGCTTGCATGGAGAAAACTTGTCAATTACTGAGTTCGAATCGCACTGAAGTCTATGAGTAGAGCTGAATACTCTTAGCAACTGGGTCATTTGTCCCGTATCCAAAGATATTCAGAATGAGGATGTGAATGCTCCCTCTCACCCTTTCTCTATTTCTTAAGGCTCATGTCGTATAATCCTCATTATAACTAATAAGTTGTTGAAGAAGATTCATGCTTGTGGATCTTGATAATGTAGTGTTGCTTGAAGCAAAAATACTTGACAATCATTTGATTCAAAATGTACTAAAGTCTATGAGTATAGGTGAATACTATGAGTAACTGAGTCATTCTTCCCGTATCCAAAGATATTTAGGATGAGGATAAGAATCATCTCTCTCTCACCCCTTCTCTATTGCTTAAGGCTCGTGGCACATAACTTGAATCATTATTGACAAATGTTGATATACCTTTATTGTGCTTGAATTGTAGTCCAGTCTGTCTGCAATGTGAATGCCTTGTACTGACTTTGAAGTCTTGAACTTGAATTTGAATCTTAAGGTCTTAAGCTCCTAAGGTCCAGTACAACTTGAACACGAGGGACTTACCTTATCAAGTGATCAAAGGTCTTCTGATCATCTGAATAAGCACGGGGCATTGAGCATAATGCAAAGGATTTGGTTGATCAAAGTAAACTTTGATCAACATAATCAGTGAGAATGAAACATAATAGTGAAATATGTACACAACCTAATGGATTGATCAGTCAATTTGTACCAATTGAATCTACACAAACCATATACTAAGAGAGCATGCATATCATGAATTCTCTAAAACCTAGGGGTAAAATGACCATTATCCACAAATTGATTAATATTGAATTCATTTCTAACAATTAAAATCTAATTGAAATCAATTATTCCTAATTAATATTCTAACTAAATCTAATCATATTATGTGATCAAAACTTAGGCTAATCTAAAATCAACCTAAATCTAACAAATAATTGTGCACAAAATCTAAAAAAATCATAAATTAAAAGAGCAAAAAAAAAATTGAACAAAAGGGAAAATAAGATGAAGTGAGGCAGGGGTGTGGATCATGAAATGAGGTGCAAATGGTAAGGGCCTTGGGCCTCAAGCCCAAGTTTCTGACAATCAACACATGTGTCCAGGTCATGTGGCCAAAATTCCCAATCAAAACGCGCTGTCAAATGAACATGAACATGGAACAAGCTCCTTCATCATTTCCATGCACTATCTGCTTCTCACCCTCATATCCAATGTTCATACAAGAAAAAGAAACACGAACAAATCCAAAGTTGAAGCTCCATCACCATCACTACAATCTTATTTAACTCGATTTCAACATCACCTTTAATGAATCGGAAGTTGCAACATCCAAAACCGGAATCGAAACGTATTTGATTCGTATCGACGCGGTGAATTGAGAAGAGAAGATGGTTCTTGTGGATTGCGCTACACAAATGATTGAAGAAGGAGACCAAAGAGTAACTTACCAATGTGGTGGCTCTTCAGAGTTAACATGTATCAGATTCTTCTTCTTTTCTTCGGCAATTGCTTCGCTTCCTCCTTCTTCTTGTACTTCGGTTTCTTCGTGAGAGAGATAGGATCATGCTTATATGAATTTGCAGTGATGCGAAAGTGGAGAGTTGAAAAATCTAAAGTGAAAATGCTTCGTGATTTTGTGATTGCTCCTCCTGTGGTTTGTGAAGAGTGTCCTTGAATAAAGAAGAGTGATTGCATTTATAGCTTTTAGGTTCTCAGTTTTCTGTTATAAATGCAAAATGAAATTTATCCGAAATTCATCTAGTTAGTTAGAAATGCAGAAAATCTGTTAGAGTTTTGAAATTAGTGAAAATGAATTAGTTTGTGTTAGTTAGCTGAATTATTGGTTCTGTGTGTTGCATTAGGTTAGCTATTATGGGCTCTCGAATGGTGCAGTTGAACAAGTTGCAGGGTCGTATTAGTCTTCAGAATTATGCAGGTGGTAATGCGTTAAGCATGAGCAACACTTGGTGTCCCGTTGAAGAAATATGCAAGGTGGACGTTTTGAATTTTTCACTTGGTGTTCTTTTTAATAAGTGCAGGGTGTATTGGTTATATTGGAGAAAATGTACATGTTGTATGCGTTTTATGAAGGAGATTTGCTTTGTGTTTTATAAGGGTTGCACATGAATTGCCTTAGGGTTCTTTTGTGAATCTTGTAGGTTGTAATATTTGGGAGTTTTTCTACTACACATTTTCATTGTGAGCTGTTTGGGTGCGTTTGCTTGGGATACATGTTAACAGGGCCTCGTGGAATTAAAGTGTGGGACTGAGTTTAATGCTTAGATTAGTTGTAGGACTTGGTGTGGTAAACAAATGTCATGGACCAGGTTTAATGGGATTGGAATTGTGTGTGGATTTGTTAAATGAATTATGGTCAGATTTAGTTGGTATATGAAATTATGTATGGTTGGAAAGTTGTATTGAATTTGAATGTGCTATGAGTTGTTTGATTGAATTGTAGCATGAAATGGTTTGATAATGTGAATGGTGTATTGATTTGTAATGGGATTTTTGAATGTGGTTTATTGAATGGTTGAGGAGTTTGAATGCTTGAATATGGATGCCTTGCTTGGTTGAATTATTTTGGACAAACATGCTTAGTGACCTAATTGTATGGAATGTGAATTTTGTTGGTTTTGCTTGGCATGTACGCTTAAGGATCAAATACTTGAAGATTAAGATGACTTAAGGACTTTAGGGAAAATGGTTGACTTTGGTCAACTAGTTGATCAAAAAGTCAACAAATGACCAAAGTCAACTATAGGTTAGAAACTAGGGTTTTGTACTGTTTGATGTAAATGTAACGACTTGTTTAAATGACATGTAACGTAAACAAGGTTTTGAATGAATATGACATGGTTTAAATGAAACAGTGATTTGTGTGACTTGTTCATATACTAACCAATATGAATGAACCTTGATTTAATGGACTAAAATGTCTAGATGAACCAACAATGAGGACCTATAATGCTTTAAGAATCTCAATGGATCAAAGAAAAATCAAGGGCAAAAATACCAATGCACTAATGCAAGCATGAATCCAAAAATCATTGACCAAAAATTGACGACCTTGACAACACCATATGGATGGAAGCAATGACCATGAATCAAAGACTTAAGATCTTGAAAGCACCATATAGATGGATGTTTGAACAAAACCTTGAACCAGATGAAATTCCAAACAAGTTTAATACATGATATGATGTATGACAAGATGGTCAAGAACCTCTTCCCAGTGAGTCAGGGTTTCAGTCACTCACACGGTCAAAAGTCAACTTAAAATGGCACACAAGATCATGCATCCTTGATTAGGGTTTCATGATGCACCCCCCTAATCAAGGTCTTCAAACTAAGCATGAAACTCCATATTTAATCTCCCAACACACGGGACCACAATTAGAGTTTAGTGGCCAAATCAATGCTCAAGAGGTCAAACACAAGATCCCAGAGGAACAAAGCCAAAAATTAGGGTTTTCATGCACGTATGAATGTCATGATGTGGTCTCCTTGAATCAAAGTCCCAAAGATCAAGAAACTAGGGTTTTAACCCCATTGATTCCATATGAAGAGTCATACCACATCTTTAGGGGTTGATCCACAAGCAAACCTTAACTTTTTTAGCCACAAACTTTGAATCTATGATGATTATTAAAAAGTGTTAACATGAATGAATGATCCATATGAACGAGTGTAGATGAATTTCAAGCCCAAGGTTAGATGAAAAATGAAAAGAGGAGGAAAAATTTGGGGGTATGACACCTAGTAAATTGATTTTGGAAATAATCATATGCAAACTTATCAACTATCTATCTATTAAAATAACATGCATACAAAACTACCAATAATACCTTTATACTTTAAATCTTTTTACACTTGCCAAAGGTTAAAATAGTAAAAAAATTAATCTCTCAATTAATTCACCTTACTTCAACCAAATGCTACCAAATGTCAAGCTTTTATTTGATACTTTTTAAACTTTCACTTTTTCCTCTAATTCTCACCTTTCACTCATCATATCATTCTTCTCTCTCTTTTCATTTTATTATTTTATCTTTTCACCTAATTATTTTATCTTCTCCTAAATATTGACATTTAGTTTTGTTTTTAAGATAAAATTTATTTATTTATTATTATTAAAAATATTAATTAATCTATTTTTAAATTTTAATAAAATTAAGAATTTATTTTATGAAATTAGATAATACTTAATAGTTGTATAGATAATTAACTTTCCATCTTATAGATCACTATAAAAAAATATCTAATATATTTTAATTAATAATTTTCATTATTTAAAATACAAAATTCATATTTTTAAATGTCAAAATTTCTCTTTTTTTCACAAATCACTATTAACAAAATACTTATTTTATTTTAATTAACAATTATCTTTATTTGAGACACATAATTCTTATTTTTAAGTCAAAATTTCTTTATTTCTTACGGATCATTATCAGTAAAATATCTATTTTATTTTAATTAGTAATTATCTTTATTTGAGGCACAAAATTCTTATTTTCATATGTCAAAATTTCTCTTTTTCTCACGGGTCACTATTAGTAAAATACCTATTTTATCTACTTAAAAATTCATTTTATTTGAGACACAAAATTCTAATTTTCAAATGTCAATTTTTTTATTTTTTTTCCTTTCTCCATTTCACGATACTTTATTTTTCCTATTTGTATGATTATTTAACACAATTGAGTTTATATTATCATTATTCATTTTATAATTAAAAAAATCATCTTAAATTTACATGTATATTTAAATAAAATTTATATCACATTAAATAAATTGACCCGTGCGAATGCCCGGGTATTTTGCTAGTGTTGTATCTGAAACTTATCTTACACGGATTAATGGTTGTCTATCATTCTGCAACTCATCATTCATCTCACGTTGTTTTATTGTTAAAACCTCTCAAGTACTTTTAGTTTTTGTTCAACTTTCTTCCATATTTATTTATTTTTCAAAGCATCAAATTTTATGCTTTCAAGAATGAATTAGTAGAAAATGAAGTGTTGAATAAAGAACTTGAAACATTGGAAAGATTTTAACCATAAAATAACATGATAAGAATGATGAGTTGCAGAATGCTTCAAAATCATAATCAATGTAAGTTGTTCTTCAAATATAACACAATTGTTCATATAATTATTTTCCTAACCATTTTTTAGAAGTTATATGTTTAGTGCAGGGTTTAGTGAAATTAGCAATCCATATTAGATTTAATAAACTCAAAAATTGTTTTACCCCTCGATTTTATGAGATAACCGAGGTGAAAATATGATACATCCTTCGGCGAAACTACAAAACCGAGGGAACATGTGTTTTCGCCATTTCAGAATTCCAAAAAGGTTTCCCTGGGTATCAAACCCATGACCTTTTCACATACCCGTCGATTATTTTAAAATCGGGAGTAAAATATGCACTTTTCACGACGTCATTTGTTACCTCGCCTCTATAGCTGAGGTTAAATGCATCTTGTGTTCGACGTTAAATGTGCTTTTTCTAGTAGTGATTCTTTTATATTTTTGATTGATGACAAAGAGGGAGAAGAGTGGACACGATTTTGATATACTTATTTCCCTTCTGAATCTCAAACATCTGACTCTGATACTTCTTATTTTTATGACTCTGATCACTAATATGGGAACTTTGATAAAGTTCACCAATATTGTTAAGAAGACCTTTTTCAGTCAAGTTAACTAGGTTATTCAGAAGTTAAGCTAACTAAGATCTTGCAAAAGTTAACTAGGACTTCATAATTAAGCATGCGTTCACCAAGCTTATATGGTTTTTGAACCCAGTTCTGATTGAAGACAATTTTCAACTAGGCATTGATAAAAGAAATTGAAATTTCTAATCAAGTTCTGATACAAGGAATTTCTCCCATTAAGATCTGATACAAGTCTAACCAAGACTCTAACACAAGAAATATTTCTGATAATCAGACTTTCTGATACTTGTAGACAAATCAGAAGTTATTTCAACCAGGCTTCCTCGTTCAGAGAAGTTATTTCTTTGATGTTGATTGAAATATTTTGTGTGTTAAGATTATTTTAAGTCTCAAACTCAGGGGGAGCTTTCAAACCTAACTCTGAAGTTCTAAGTTGAGAAATAATTTTAATAGTATAAAACTCAGGTGGGGTAGGGGGGGGATTACAAACCTCACTATGATGTTTTTATATGATTAAACCAAGTAAAAACTGTTCATCAAAATTCATGGTTGTGTCATCATCAAACAGAGGGAGATTGTAAGAAGAAGATCTAGTTTTGTATCAAGCCTTATGTTTTGATGATAATAATACATAGACTCTTAGAGAATAGTTTTGTACCCTAATGATTTTGTTTAGTGCACAAATACTAGATACAAGTTATGACTCTGATTGAGTGACGTGTAACATCATTATATTCTGAACCTAACATACTATGGTTATAAGATATGTGTTCTACAAGACAATCAAGTTCTGGATTTTGTACTCGATGTTTTTGAACATTGTCTATCCAAAGCTTTGTGACTCTGAAGCTTCTAACGATATTAAGCTCTGAAGCCCTGTGACTAGGGGTGTTCGCAGTGTTGTTTGGGAGGTTTTGACGCTAAAAGTCATTCGAATCGCAAGAGAAAAAAGTATGTGGTTCAATTGGATTTTTGAAATAAAACTGAACCAAACCAATGTGGTTTAGGTTGGTTCGTTTTTTTACTTACTGAGTCATACATGCACATACAGAGAACAACATAACTTTGTGTTTAGTCATTCATACATTAACAGATAAAACAAAACTCATCATATTTTGACAAAAACTTCTCATTTAATATACATAAATAAGGTTATACAAAAGTATAACAAAAAAACATAAAATGGTAGCATAAAAAATATTAAAAACATTATAGTAAAACAGAAAAAATAGAGAACATGAGAGATTATAGAAAATGAAAAAGAAAGAACATAAGATATGCGAGATTAGAGAAGAAATGTGCGATAAAAATATAATTGGAAGAAAGAACAGTAGCATAAAAATGAAAAGATGAAAAAGAAAGAATATAAGAGATAAGAGATTATAATAGAAGATGTGAGATGTACATGGCCAAGAAGATGAGAAGAATACATGATACTACTGTGAGAGATTTGAGAAGGCTGAAATTGTAACCCTAAGTTTGATTAAAATAAAAATGCTCGTAATTGTAAGGTTAAAGTATAATAGGTTTAAGTTTTGAGTTAGATGTGAGATAAGTAAAATTTAGGTTGTAACATAATGCAGTTTGATTTGGTTTAGTTCGGTTTGCAAAACCAAAATGAACCGCGCAGTTTTATTGAAAAATGGCACAAACACAACCGAACTAAATATGGTTTTTTGCGATTTCTGTATGATTTGGTTTGCTTTGCAGTTTTCTATGGGGTTGATTCAATTTTGAACACCCCTACTTGCGCCCAGACAACTCTGATGAACTATGTCAACAGACAAGGAACTTTTGTAAGGAATATTTGAGAGAAAAAAAACATACACACAAGGAACTTTTGTTCATACTCTCCATAGAAAATATTTTGTGTGTTATACTTGTAATTCATTCATGTATTATGCTTTTCTTAGAAACATTTTGTAAACAGACTTTGTATCCCAATCTTTGTGATTGTATTTCCTTGAGTGGCCAGGGTTTAGTCAGAATTACTCAAGAAGACATTGACAATTGATCTTTATGTTCTAATCAAGTTTGATTATAATATGTTAAGTCCTTATGATAAGGTGAAATCACCTTGGCGGGTGGATTGGAGATAACTTTGTTAACAGCGAACTAGGATAAAAGTAATTATGTTCATTATTATTGTTCTTAGTTTTCTGTTTGTATTTTTGGGTTGCAAAAGTTTTATTTCTTGAAACCCAATTTAAACCCCCTATTTCTTATGTTTCCATTATCTTCAGTGATCGTGGGTTGGGTTGGATTTGATCAAATCCAATACTTAACCCATTCAATGGTATATGATTTGAGTTGAGTGTTCAACTTATATTTCTAAGACTAAACTCAAATCAAACCAACTTATTCATTAATGAGTTGCGTTGAATTAGGTTCGCGAGTCATCCACTAATAATAATTTATTAAATTCTAAAAAAAATATCAATTTATATATATATATATATATATATATATATATATATATATATATATATATATATATATATATATATATATATATATATATATATATATATATATATATATATATATATAGTCTTAAAGAACCCTATATATTTTTAATGCACCACGTGAATTTCCACAAATGCCCCCCATTTCAGGAGATATATTTTCGGACGCACCTCTTGCACACTCAAGTAAGGTCATTCTGAGAGGCCTCTTATGTGTTGGATAATTTTTATTTCGGAGATGCATCTCCAGAACATTTTAAGAAATACCTTAATTATTTAACAGTTCAGTAGATATTCTGGAGATGCATCTCCAGAATTATGGGCGACATTTTGAAATTTAGATCACCTTTGCATGTCAGATATTTCTGGAGATGCATCTTCAAAATATCTGATAAAAGAACCAACTACATGATCACACAACCATTGTTTACATAGTTGGTTTTCAACCAAACCCTTCACCCTAAAAACCATTCATTCTCAATCCATTTTTCCACTCCAAATCTCCACCCTTTTGGTTCATCACATCATAGGGAGCAAAAGAAGATAGAATTTTAGGTAAGGATTCTTCTTTTCCCTATGTATTGCTCACACTAATCTTCCATTTTTATGGAAAAAGTTACATCGTGTCCGAAAATGTATATCCGGAACGTATATGAACTTGTCCGGAGATGCATTTCTGAAATTTGTTTGTGTTTATTTTTGATGTCATTCTGCAGCAGTAGTAACACTTATGTTCTTTTATAATTTTAATTGTTTTCATTAGATATGGTGCACCTCGATGTTTTCTCAAAACAAGTTGTTTCTCTAGATGTCAAAGGTGTGGTTGTTTCTTCGAATGTTCAAGGTGTTGTTGTGAAGACGGTAGATGTTAGAACACATATTTGGTCGGAGCATCACAATTTTGGAACATAAATTTAAAGACAACACTCTATATTCTCAGTTGGTTGGTAACATTTCTCGGGAGGGTTTGAACTATATTTTTCATGAGACTAAATGAGTTGATTATGTAGGCTCCAATAGCGCAAAGTGTCGATGCACAATTGTGAAAACATATGGCCTCCCACGTGCTTATGTTATTGCTAAAAAAAGTGAAACTTGGTGACCTAATAAGAATGGACGAGGTTTGCACTCATTAGAAGAAACTTAGGTTTGATGATGATGGATGCATGGATGACAGTAAATCGAATATCTCTATTTTGATTGAATGAGAAGTAATATACGAGAGATTTTTGAAAACCTATTACAACATGAAACTCCACATTAAAGAAAATGAAGCTTACACTGAATGACAATTCGACTACACAATATCATTCATATTTTAAACATGTTGATAAAAAATTTCCCGACTCACCGACTCCAAAATCTCAAAAAAGTGTTGCCAAAGGCGTTCGCATTAGCAAACCACCTCCGACACCGCTCCCACAGAAGATTCCATTCATCGACGAGATGCCGGTTTTTATGCGCAAATATATTGAGTGGATCGTCAATTTTATGCGGGACGATAATTGCGGTTACCATGCCGTTTCAGCTTTACTCGATAAAGGAGAAGATAATCATACACTTGTCCGACATCAACTTATTCAAGAGTTGAAGACACATAAAGATCATATACACGGTTGTACGGAAAGAAAGAAAAATTTGATGCAGTTTATGAGTCTCTTGTTCCTTGCTTGAGCAGTACGACACAAGAGGCAAAATGAAAGCGCTTATCTTAAATGGGTCACCTAATAGCATGTGCGTATGATAAAGTGTGTGTTGACCTGACACTACAGTTTTTTGGAAACCTTTTTCCCACTATGCACTGCCCATCCTAAAATCCAAATGATCGTATCATGTGTATTGAATGACTTTCAAAATCAAGTCATTTTGTTCAAGTTTACTTGAAACTGGGATGCCCTATACCAGTTACATCACCAGAATGGATGACTAATTCAAATACAAAAGCCAAGAGTTGGCCGAATCATTTTATGAAAATGATGCAAGAATTCGAGAGATTGAACAACATTGAAAAAGAATCAAATGCACAAAATTCTAAGGAGGTACCACCTATAGATTTCGTCGGCAACATATGTTTTGATTCGTTTTAATTTCTTGTTTAGCCAGACAAATAATTGTATGTAATTCTGTCCCAATATAAATGAAGTGTTTAATATTCATTTTTTGTTCATATTTTGTCTTTATACATTTTTTTATCTTCCCCATGACAATATTTATGTTTTTGTCAATGAAAAAATAGGTTATTTTTAGTGTTTTGTTTTGAAACTGGTTCAGGATAAGTTCCGGATATGCATCTCCGAAACAAGATAATAGGGTGCGATTCCGGAGATATATCTCCGGAATCAATATGTTAGTTAATGAATGGTCAATATTGATCTTTGCATTCTATAAATTAGGTGCTCTTATGTTATATTTCACGTAAATTGGAAATGTCTCAAATATCACAAATAAACATCCATTGGTATGTCGCAAATGTCTCCTTCTCCGGTTCTACATCCAGGCGAACGTTTAAGCTCACCGATTTCACCTCCCTCGAAGATATCTAAGACGGAATCCACTATCTCCTACCTTACGGAGATAAATTAAGGATTGTGAAGCTCGAGTACCATTCACCATCAATTGACAACGGAGGGAAAATTGAGTTCAGCAAATTTGAGCTCAAGATGCAAGCAGATGTTAGGGCTATGTGGAATACGTATTTCCGTTTCGAAACAAAAACTCCGCTCGAGTTGGAAGCGACACTACAAAGATCAGTCGAAGATATTCTGAAGATGCGTAAGCGTCCATAGGGATATTGAAATGTAATATTGTAGTTTATGTTGAAATCATCATTGTAATGCTTGTTTTATGTTATGAATGTCAAATTTATTTTGGAAAATTACTTTTCTATTGATTCTGAAACTAATGTGTCTCTCTGGATATGTAACTACAAAATCATTTCGGAGATGCATCTCCGAAATAAAGTAAACAAAAAAAGGCGTAATTCATAATGATCTTTGTTAAGTGTGTGTTGCATCTTCGGAAGGGGAGACATTTGTGGAAATTCACATGGTACATTAGAAACATCTAGGATGCCATAAGAAGTTCTCTAAATATAAAGGTTAGATTAGATTGGGTGATATGGTTCACGGGCTGTGAACATCCCTATATGCCACTTTTAACTTACAAATATATACATTCTTTTTATTTTTTATTAATTTCTATCTTACAAACATATACATTATTTTTATTTTTTATTAATTTCTATCGTTATTAAAAAAACTATTGATTGTATTTTTTAAAAAATCATAATAAATTATTATAATATAAATATATTGATTATAGTTATAATTTTTTTTAAAAAATAATTAAAATTTAATACAAAATAAATTAAAATTAATATTAATTATTTTCACATCATTAAATTTTTTTATATAAATTGTCACAACAATATTTTTTAAGTTTAATTCTAAAAAATAATATTTAAATTTTATTTTTAAAATATTCAAAAATTAACAAATAAAATATAAAATTTACACATCATGCTGGTTATATGTATTTTAAACTTAAAATTATACATCCAAAATAGATACAAATATAAAAAAATGAAATCAAATAAAAAATAAATCATTGATCACATCTCTTATAATTATTTATATTTTAAAAACTAAATCTTATACATCACACTTAACTTACAAGCACATACATTTCTTTATATTTGTGATTAGTTTTTATCGTTGTTCAAAAGAAAATTAATTATGTTTGTACAAAAAATTATAATAAAATGTTGTATTATAAATGTATTGACTAGAATTGTAAAAAAAAAACTTAAAATATTTAAAACTCAACACAAAATATACTAAACTAATTTGCATCCACACGAACTTAGTCTAGTTTCTATTTATTGTTATTTCTATTTCTTTTCATTTAAATCATATTTATTGTTATTATTTCTTATGATTTTTATAACTGTTTGTTTTTTACCTTTCAAGTTCATATGTTCTACTCAATGTATATCATAAAATTGTTGAAGTTTCAAATCCATTTTGATAATATTTTATTAGTTTTATAATATTGTCTATATTATTTTTTATGTATAAACAATATTAAAATTATGTATTCTGAATATATATTTATTTGTTGTATTCATCTTATTGCATTTCAGTATAAATGTATTGTTCAAAATTTTATTTACATAGTCATTTATATCTTATAATAATCGATATATAATTGATTAATTGTATTCTTTAAATTATATATTTAATATAATATAATACGTACAACACACTTAAAAAAATCATGTACTTGATATATATGTACAACACATTATAAAAAAAATCATGGAAACTCATTTCTGATATAAAGATTATGTACTCTAATGATTTTGTTTAGTGCGGAGATATTAGATACAAGTTATGGTTCTGATTGAATGACGTGTAACATCATCATATTCCGAGCCTAGCATACTATGACTATAAGATGTGTGTTCTACAAGACAATCAAGTTCTGGATTTTGTACTCAATGCTTTTGAACATTGTCTATCCAAAGCTTTGTGACTCTGAAGCTTCTAACGATATTAAGCTCTGAAGCCCTGTGACTAGGTGTGTTCGCGGTGCTGTTTGGGCGGTTTTGACGCTAAAAGTCATCTGAACTGCAAGAGAAAAAAGTATGTGGTTCAGTTGACTTTTTGAAATAAAACTGAACCAACCCAATGTGGTTTAGGTTGGTTAGGTTGGTTCGTTTTTTACAAGATTTTTATTGAGTCATATATACACATATAGAGAACAACATAACTTTGTGTTTAGTCATTCATACATTAATAGATAAAAACAAAACTCATCATATTTAGACAAAAACTTCTCATTTAATATACATAAATAAGATTAGACAAAAGTATAACAAAAAAACATAAAATGGTAACATAAAAAATATCAAAAACATTATAGTAAAACAAAAAAATTAGAGAACATGAGAGGTTATAGAAAATGAAAAAGAAAGAACATAAGAGATGCGAGATTAGAGAAGAAATGTGCGATAAAAACATAATTGGAAGAGAGAACAGTAGCATAAAAATGAAAAGATGAAAAAGAAAGAATATAAGAGATGAGAGATTATAATAGAAGAGGTGAGACGTACATGACCAAGAAGATGAGAAGAATACATGATATTACTGTGAGAGATTTGAGAAAGCTGAAATTGAAACCCTGAGTTTGATTAAAATAAAAATGTTTGTAATTATAAGGTTAACATATAATAGGTTTAAGTTTTGAGTTGGATGTGATATAAGTAAAATTTAGGTTGTAACATAATGCGGTTTGGTTTGGTTTAGTTCGGTTTGCAAAAACAACCGAATCGAACCACGCAGTTTTGTTGAAAAATGGCACAAACATAACTGAACTAACTGTGATTTTTTGCGATTTAGGTTTGATTTGGTTTGTTTTGCGATTTTTTATTGGGTTGATTCAGTTTTGAACAGCCCTACTTGCGCCCAAACAACTCTGATGAACTATGTCAACAGACTCTAAAGACAAGGTTCTGATGAACTGGATAAAGACCCTGAAGACCAAGTTTATGAAGATTCTCTCAACCATACTATTCTTCTTCTTTCTATGCACACTACATCACATCTCTATCATAAGCCTCTGAATATTGAAGATAATATAAAAAAAGGTTTTATGTGATAAAATAGTACATAATACAAAATCAAATATTCATTCCACTACATTGATTTTGTGGGATAAGGATTGTATTATTGTACCATTGTGTCTCCCCTTTTAACTGACCGTTATGCAAGGATACAATTGCATTTAAGTATTCTAATTCTACCCTATAATGAATCTCTTCATTGTCTATATAAAGAATACATGGAAGAATGAAAAAATGCTACACTCTAAGAGATTATCATATACATGAATAATTCATTTTGTGAAATATTTGAGAGAGAAAAAACATACACACAAGGAACTTTTGTTCATACTTTTCATAGAAAATATTTTGTGTGATATACTTGTAATTCATTTATGTATTGTGCTTTCTTAGAAACATTTTGTAAACACATTTTGTATCCCAATCTTTATGATTGTATTTCCTTAAGTGGCTAGGGTTTAGTCAGAATTATTCAAGAAGACATTGACAATTGGTCTTTGTGTTCATATAAAGTTTGATTATAATAGATTAAGTCCCTGTGATAAGGCGAAATCACCTTGGTTGGTGGACTGAAGATAACTTTGTTAACAACGAACCATGATAAAAATGATTGTGTTTATTATTATTGTTCTTAGTTTTCTGTGTGTATTTTTGGGTTGCAAAAGGTTTATTTCTTGAAACCCAATTCAAACCCCATATTTCTTATGTTTCCATTATCTTCAGTGATCGCGGGTTGGGTTGGATTTGATCAAATCCAATATTTAACCCATTCAATGGTATATGATTTGGGTTGAGTGTTCAACCTGTATTTCTAAGAGTAAACTCGAATCAAACCAACATTTTCATTAATGAGTTGCGTTGAATTAGGTTCGCGAGTCATCCACTAATAATAATTTATTAAATCCTAAATAAAATATCAATTTAATTAACATATTTAATTTAAAGAAACATTAAAAAACCATCAAATTTTAGTACTTAATTTGAATAAAACATTTATTTTAATATCTAGAAGCTCTTTCACAATTCGAATAAAGTCCAAAATCAAATACAAATTATATAAAAATATAATTTAAAGGGGAAAATGCATCTCTCTATTTTAAATAAATGAATTCGGTCTCTCAAATTTTTATTTATACTTAGGTTTTTATAATTAATAACAACTACAATTATATATATATATATATATATATATATATATATATATATATATATATATATATATATATATATATATATATATATATATATATATATATATATATATATATATATATATATATATATATATATATATATATATATATATATATATATAATCTCTTAAAGCATCCTAGATTTTTCTAGTGCACCACGTGAATTTCCATAAATACTCCATATTTTAGAAGATATATCTTCAGACGCACCTCTTGCACACTCAAGTAAGAATATTCTGAGAGGGCTCCTATATGTTGGATAATTTTTATTCCGGAGATGCATCTCTGGAACATTTTAAGAAATACCTAAATTATTTAACAGTTCAGTTAATATTTTGGAGATGCATCTCCAGAATTATGGGCGACATTTTGAAATTTACATCACCATTGCATGTCAGTAATTTCCGAATATGCATCTTCAAAATATCTGATGAAAGAATCAGCTGCATGATCACACAACCATTGTTGCCATAGTTGGTTTTCAACCAAACCCTTCACCCTAAAAACCATTCGTTCTCAATCCATTTTTCACTCCAAATCTCCATCCTTTTGGTTCATCACATCGTAAGGAGCAAAAGAATCAAGAGTTGGCCGAATCATTTTATGAAAATGATGCAAGAATTCGAGAGATTGAACGACATTGAAAAAGAATCAAATGCACAAAATTCTAAGGAGGTACCACCTATAGATTTAGTCGGCAACATATGTTTTGATTCGTTTTAATTTCTTGTTTAGCCAGACAAATAATTGTATGTAATTCTGTCCCAATATAAATGAAGTGTTTAATATTCATTTTTTGTTCATATTTTGTCTTTATGCATTTTTTATCTTCCCCATGACAACATTTGTATTTTTGTCAATGGAAAAATAGGTTATTTTTTAGTGTTCTGTTTTGAAACTAGTTCAGGATAAGTTTCGAATATGCATCTCCGAAACAAGATAATAGGGTACGATTCCGGAGATATATCTCCGGAATTAATATGTTAGTTAATGAGTGGTCAATATTGATCTTTGCATTCTATAAATTAGGTGTTCTTATGTTATATTTCACGTAAACTGAAAATGTCTTAAATGTCACAAATAAACATCCATTGGTATGTCACAAATGTCTCCTTCTCCGGTTCTACATCCAGGCGAACGTTTAAGCTCATCGATTTCACCTCTCTCAATGATATCTAAGACAAAATCCACTATCTCCTACCTTACGGAGATAAATTAAGGATTGTGAAGCTCGAGTACCGTTCACCATCAATTAACAACGGAAGGAAAATTGAGTTCAGCAAATTTGAGCTCAAGATGCAAGCAGATGTTAGGGCTATGTGGAATACGTATTTCCATTTCGAAACAAAAACTCCGCTTGAGTTGGAAGCAACACTATAAAGATCAGTCGAAGATATTCTGAAGATGCGCAAGCGTCCACCGGGATATTGAAATGTAATATTGTAGTTTATGTTGAAATCATCATTGTAATGCTTGTTTTATATTATGAATGTCAAATTTATTTTGGAAAATTACTTTTCTATTGATTTTGAAACTAATGTGTCTCTCTGGATATGTAACTACAAAATCATTTCGGAGATGCATCTCCGAAATAAAGTAAACAAAAAAAGGCGTAATTCATAATGATCTTTGTTAAGTGTGTGTTGCATCTTCTGAAGCAGGAGACATTTGTGGAAATTCACATGGTGCATTAGAAACATCTAGGATGCCATAAGAAGTTCTCTAAATATAAAGGTTGGATTAGATTAGGTGATATGGTTCATGGACTCTGAACACCCCTATATGCTACTTTTAACTTACAAACATATACATTCTTTTTTATTTTTTATTAATTTCTATCTTACAAACATATACATTATTTTTTATTTTTTATTAATTTTTATTGTTATTCAAAAAAAAACTATTGATTGTATTTGTTAAAAAGTCTTAATAAATTATTATAATATAAATGTATTGATTATAGTTGTAATTTTTTAAAAAAATAATTAAAATTTAACACAAAATAAATTAAAACTAATATTAATTATTTTCACATCATTAAATTTTTTATATAAATTGTCACAATAATATTTTTTAAATTTAATTCTACAAAATAATATTTAAATTTTATTTTTAAAATATTCAAAAATTAACAAATAAGATATATATTTTCCGCATCATGCTGGTTATATGTATTTTAAACTTAAAATTTTACATCCAAAATAGATACAATTATTAAAAAAATGAAATCAAGTAAAAAATAAATCATTGATCACATCTCTTATAGTTATTTATATTTTCAAAACTAAATCTTATATATCATACTTAACTTACAAG
This sequence comes from Lathyrus oleraceus, assembly GCF_024323335.1. Taxonomy (NCBI): domain Eukaryota; kingdom Viridiplantae; phylum Streptophyta; class Magnoliopsida; order Fabales; family Fabaceae; genus Lathyrus; species Lathyrus oleraceus. Next base: position 364,845,215 of record NC_066579.1, on the reverse strand, counting down.
CATATACATTTCTTTATATTTGTGATTAGTTTTTATCGTTGTTCAAAAGAAAATTAATTATGTTTGTAAAAATAATTATAATGAAATGTTGTATTATAAATGTATTGACTAGAATTGTAAAAAAAAACTTTGAAATATTTAAAACTCAACACAAAATATATTAAAACTAATTTGCATCCGCACGAACTTAGTCTAGTTTCTATTTATTGTTATTTCTATTTCTTTTCATATAAATCATATTTATTGTTATTATTTCTTATGATTTTTATAACTTTTTTTTTTACCTTTCAAGTTCATATAGTCTACTCAATGTATATCATAAAATATTTTGATAACATTTTATTAGTTTTATAATATTGTCTCTATTATATTTTTATGTATAAACAATATTAAAATTATGTATTATGAATATATATTTATTTATTATATTCATTTTATTGCATTTCATTATAAATGTATTGTTCAAAATTTTATTTACATAGTCATTTATATCTTATAATAATCAATATATAATTGATTAATTGTATTCTTTAAATGATATACTTAATATAATATAATACGTATAACACACTTAAAAAAATTATGTACTTGATATATACCTACAACACATTATAAAAAAAATCATGGAAACTCATTTCTGATATAAATATTATATCTTTAGTATTCTTACTTGTTTTCTTTTATATATATATATATATATATATATATATATATATATATATATATATATATATATATATATATATATATATATATATATATATATATATATATATATATATATATATATATATATATATATATATATATATATATATATATATATATATATTCCTACTAGACTGAATCGTTTGATTTGATTTAGGCACCCAACCAAAGAATAAAAAGTATACATTTTTTTTTAATCGATGACTTTGATATTCGGTTCCTCGTATCCTTTTCCCCCTAGCTCATCAATCAAAGTAAGAATATTGTCCTTCTTTTTTTTGTCGAAGAAATCAAGTAAGAATATTAAAGATGTGGTGTTATATAGTTTAAATGAATTTCCAGGAAATTTCGTGCAACCAAAACTTGATGACTAGTACATGTTATGTACGTGTATGAGTGGAGCAATAACGTCGACATATGCGCGTTGTTAAAAGCAAATCCTTTGATTTGGTTTTAAAGTGGATTTGGTTTAAAGCTTCATTAGTGATATAATGGTGTTGGTTGTGGTTGTTCAGTGGTCACATTCCCTTTTCTCTTTATGGTGGTGCAGACTACAGACATGATGTACTATATGTACAATTATGTACACTATTAGTAACTTCCAAGAAGACCCCCCTTAGTTCCTACCGTGGCCAACAAGTTAATACTAGTATTTTTGTATTGTACTTTTTTTAAATGTTTTTTGGTGACATAAATCTATCATAAATATGATTCACTTTATTTCACTTTTTATTATAATTTTTAATATATTTAAATTTTAATTTGTATATAATTCAAAATATTTACATTATTATATTTATTATATCAAACTTAAAAATGAATTTCATAAAATATTTTTTAATATTTTCAAATTATTTAATTTATATTTGCATAGTGCATATTTGAATAATCATATTAATATCAAATCCGCTATATTTTACATTAATTTTTTTTTATATTTGTATCAATAATGTAAATGTTTAACGAACATACAATATTTATTATGCTAAATTACAGTTTTGCTCTCGCCTATTATAATCCACTCACAAAATCGGTTGTCCTATTTTATTGTTAAACCATTTTTCTCTCCCTTTACCATTTATGGTAAAAAAAAGTGTAGATGTACATACTTTTTTTAATTGTTCGCACATTTTGAGTGGCATGTATGGATAGGACTGGACAAAAACCCGTGGCCCAGTTCAACCCGCCAAAAATCGGACAAAAAAATGGAATTAGGCGGTTATAAACGGGCTCATAGTTTTGCGGCCCAATCCATCAGTTTAGACTGGGTGGAAATGGACGTGACCGGATAGGAAAAGTGTATCCGCGGGTATCCTAACCCGCCCGCAGAAACTATTAAAAACAATGTTGCTTTTTATCCGCCTCATATGTCAAATCCCCCAGAATTCAACATGCTCTTCTCGGTATAAATCTGAGGTAACATAGCAACAAGAAAGAATCTCCAAGATGACTGGAAGATGTAACCAGGAATATAAGAAACAAAGAGGTTTTTAGAGATTCTATGTATCAATATTTTTCGATTCTATATCTTGTAAAAAATGGTAGGGGAATATCTATATAAGAGAGAGAAAAGTTGACTAAGTCAAGTCAAACGAATTAAATTTAATTATTTGACCAAGTTAAATTATTATAAATCATAAAATTAATAATAATAAAAATAATTAATATTGTAAAAATATTTTTCCTCATATTTGTCTTTCAAAGATGTGACAAAATTTATTTAGAATTTTTGAAATATAATCAAAATTTCCAACACTACTTTGGTATGTGAATAAAACCTTTTCAAGTGATTTTTATAAAACGGGAGAGGATTCAAAAGTATTTATGTGAGATAGAAAGACAATTGTATTAGTATCTTAGGAGATAGTCTTATACTTTTTAATACAATGATCACTCAGATACATGATCAGACGAGTTTTCACACTTAATTTTGTTCACAACCTTGAAACTTCAAGATTCTTGATTGATACATCATTTATTCAACATTTCATATGGAATTGACTTATTCTAACTAATGAGGCTTGATATGACTTATTTGATAGACATCATCTTCAGAGGATGTTTGATATGAGATCCTTAAGAACTCCACTGAATGTCATTTGACATTATGTGTCATCATCATGAACATTTGACGGTTGTAGATAGGGGTGAGAATAAGTCAGACCAACTAACAGGGACCTACGACTTAGCCTACACAGGCCCAAGTCAGACCAAATTTTTTTAAATAAAAGATACCTAAGCTTTTTATAAGTCTAATTAGCTAAAAAGGCTAGGTCACAGACTATAAAAAACCTTTTAAGCCTATCAGACCGACCTATTTAAATATAAATAAATAAGTTTATTATTATTATATTATATTTTATACTTAAAATTAAAATACGAAAATAAAGCTTAATTATCTTGAAGAACATAAGTTCTCTAAAATAAATTGTATCACAAAACTTATGTTAATATGTAAACTTGAATAAGTCAATAAAAACACGTTGAGTGTCATTGATCTTTTAATTTATTAGTCTATCTATCATTAGTTGAATTTCTTATTTACAAATGTTTAAATGAAATAGACTTTTAAGTATGCTAGTAGGCCAACCAGATATTCGAAAAAGTCAGACTCAGACATAAAAATAAGCATATGATATGCTACATACCAGACTTAAGTTTTGAATTTTTTAGTAGATCAAGCTCAGACTTGGTAAAGTCTAACTCTATTGTCATCTCGAGTTACATACAGTTGTACGTGCAAACACATAGATCAACATACTCTTTCTATTTCTTTCTTCAATCTATCTTGAAGTTTTTATGCAAAATAAAACAAAAAACCTATATCAGAAGACAAAACTCAATATTGTATACAAACCATAGGTTAGAAGACAAAACTCAATATTACGTACAAATTATAGGCAGGAGTCAAAACTTAATTCTTCAATCTCATTGGCATCATAGGCATAGATATTGAGCGAAAATTCTTGAAATTATCATAATCGATAAAATGCATGAAGAAATCAATTTGGTGTGCGCACATGCATAACTTATGAAGATTTGTTATCGTTTGAACTCCAAATTAGATTGAAAATGGTAGAAGAGAGAAAGTATAGAAAGGTAGTGGAAGGAGTGATGAATCTAGATTTTCCATTTTGAAATGAGGGGTTTTATGAATTGTATATGTTTTTACTTAATTTTTATTTAATTTATTTATTATTTTGCAATTTATTTTAATTTGCAATTATATAATTAATGATCTATAATTCAATAATATTGTTGGACTCTTTCACATCATCGAATTTTGTGTCATGTCATTAACTAAATGACACATAGTCAATTTCGAGTTAAGAAGCATGAGGGAATGACTAAAGTTGTATGATTTTGAAATCAAGAGACTAATTTTGTAAATGAGTTTAAGAGTATCAAAATTATGATTTAGTATTTTTATTATTACAAATGTCAAATAAATATGAATTTTAATATTATTTATATTTTACCCACACAATTTTTAACATATAATATGCATGAATTTATGGGTTGATTTTTTTAATTATTATTTTTTTAACTTCATTTATACGGTATTTGGATATTGTATCAATTTTTTTATTTCAAATAAAACTCCTCTTATTATTTTTATTTTGAAACTGTAAATACTTTCTTTTCAAATAAATCTTCAATTTGAATAACACATGAATAAATACAATTAATAAAAAAAGAATAAAAATAAAAAGGATTATTTTTTTCTTTATAAAAATGAATAAAAATATAATAACAATGAAATATAAAAAAAACATATTAAAAATATTATTTACGAATTTATTTGCAATTTTGACACAGTATTTTTATAAAATAATATGATTTATATAAAAAATTACATTTTAAAGTTGCAAGAAATTATAAATTTATCATTAATAAAAATTGTTTATCTTTTTGTTATTATTATTTAATTTTCAAACTAAGAACCAAAACCTCTGAAACCAATATTTTTTTAGTTTTCAAAATGCATTAATAGAGGGTAGTTTTAAAAAATAATTTTGTAAAACTAGATTACCAAACAAGTTTTATCATTTTAAAATTTTAAAAACTGAAAAATTATTTTACAAAACTAAATCAAACAATGAGTTTTAACTTTTAATTTTTTAAACTATTTTGTAAATTAATTTTAAAAAATAGTTTTAAAATAAACAAATAAAAGAAAACATATTTCACTATCTTATTTTTAAAAACTCTTTTAAAGTTGCATAATATTATTAATTTGCCATTAATTAAAAAATATATATAAAAATTAAACCTCTAAAAACTATTTTTAAAACTCTTAAATAGAGAATATTTTTCAAAAATAATTTTGTAAAATTAGACACTCAAACAAGTTTTATTCATTTTAAATTTTAAAAATTAAAAAACAATTTTACAAAATCAAATCAAACGGACACTAAGGGCTTGTTTGATTCAATTTCAATTTTTTGTTTTTAAAAACTGTTTTATAAATTAGTTTTAAGAATTATTTTTAGGATGAAAACAAAATAAAAATTCATTTCGAAGCTGTATTTTCTAAAATTATTTTTGAGATGATAAAAGAAAAAAACATGTTTGGCTGGTTTGTTTTTAAAATCCAATTCAAATATTATTTGATTTTACTTTTAGAAATAGTGTGATTATATAAGTAAATGATAAATAATTATCTATATTAAATAGTTATTAAAAAAATTATAAAATCATTTATTTCAATCTGTATAATAGTAATCAATTATGTATCAATTAAATTAATTATTATTTTTTAATTTAGAATTTTAAACAATTATTTTATAATTGAGAAAATGGATGATACTCTGATATTATAAATTAATTTTACACTATCAATCAATAACGATTATATCCCACTAAGTCAGATTAATTTTTTTAAAATTATTTACATGAGATAGCATAATGATATATTTACATTGGATGACTGTGTAAAATACTCTTTACAAGTTAATTTTATTCCGATCATATCATTTTACTTGTGTTTTTTGTTAAAATTTAATTTATTTACAAAGGATAAAATTTATAAATTATTATTTTACAATTTTACTATTTTTTATTTATTTTCTATAAGTTAAATATTTTTCAATGTAATTTCACGACGTATTGTAAAAAAAGACAAACAATCACAAAGAATGATAATTAAATTTTATTAAAAAATAAAAAGTAGTTTTCGTGTGTTTTTAATTTTGATGTTTTACGGTCAATGTAATAGCAAAACATATTTTTTATTACAAATTCATATTTAACAAATCAATGTAATTACGGTCATGCCATTAATAAAAATTTACAATTTTTCGTGTGTTTTTAGTTTTGATGTTTTAAAAATTCAAAAACAAAATAATTTTTATAAATTTTGGTTTTTTAGTTTTTAAAACTAAAAAATAAAAACAGTTTTCAAAACCATTTTCTTAAAAATTATTTATCAAATAAATTTTTAGTTTTTCAATTTTTAAAAATTAAAATACTGTTTTTAAAAGGGACCCTAAATATTTAGTACAGAGTTTTGATAAATTAAATATGAAGGCAAAGGTAAAATAATAATGTAACTAAGTTGAAAGAAAATAATGCATACAAATTTTTAAAACTAAAATTCCCACAAATTTAAATACATTAATAAAAAAACTAATTAAAATAATTAATTATTAACATTCTAAAAGACACAAGTAGATTGAGATGTAAATAAAAAAATCAATTAAATATTGAAGAATAAAATTACATACGTCAGTAAATTTTTAACTGAAAGTAGTCAATATTAAGAGAATGAACGTCATAGAGTTAAAACCTTGATATTCACAATTGTGTGTATGATTCTAGTAGTTATTACCACTTTGTATACAGACTAAAAACAATTTACATGCTTGAACCACAAAATTAGATTTAAAGGTTGAAAGAATTATAAATATTGTTGTTTTGGATCGAGTTTTTGGTGACTTAAGTCTAATATTTTATTTTTAAGGTTATATAATTATAATATCACTATCATGTAAGACACACATAATTCTAACCTTAAAAAACTCACAACAAATACTAGATTAAATGTTGAAGTACTCGCATAACTCTTCTCTGAGGTCAACAACGTGAATCCTGTCAGTATTATCATTCTCAACAGATCTGCCACTACCATTGCGAACATGAGTAATTTACTCGAACAACTGTTTTAACGAATTATAAAAAGCAAGTAAAGAAGAACATGAATACTTATTAAATAAAAGGTGAAATAAAACAAAACAACCAAATGTTATTCCATTAAATGGAGTCAACTATATTGATTAAATTGCACCATAATATTTTATCAAAGACCAATGAAGTAAAGACACGAAGTAAAATCGAAGTTAAGTAAATGCATACTTAAAATTATAGAGAGTCCACTATCATTATAGTTAGATGTGATTTACGAAAAGTTAAGCAACATTTAATACATAGTTTTCAAGACCTTTTTATAATTTTTTACAAATTTCCTATTGACTTACACATGCGACTTGTAACCTAAATACAGTCAAACGAATATTTGATATTGATTTCTATCTCTTGACAATATTTTCTTTGATATAAGCTTTCCTTGTATAACTCATTTGTTAGTTAAACATATTTAATTTCATTCCTTAATTTTTCAACATTCATTTGTGTTAGAACCAAACTAATTTAAAGAACAATAACCTTTAATTCTTGTTTTAATTATAACAAAATGTAAGAGAATAATTGTATCTTCTAATGTGTGTTACATGTGTAGAAAGCCATTTGGAATAGGATAAAGAATATATGCTATAGGATAACACATAAAAATTAAATATATACTTTCTTTATGACACTTATATTTTCACCATAAGAAACGAGATCAACATATTTTGATGCCATGATCATCAGAAATAGCAAGCTCATTGTTGTCTAGTGAAGCATCGTTTGCCCTTAGCACCATGTGCAAATTTAAAATGATCATCATACACTATCTTTGTGGTAGTGTATGAGGATAAACTTTTATATATAAACTCTCTTTTATTTCTTTACCTTTAACATTTACTTTAAGCATTGGAATTACTTATGTGCACAAAATTAAAATTGATATTAATTATAATAGAAATTGTACTTACACATACCATAACTATAGTATCTTTATGTTTAGCCACTCCTTTTCAAACAAAAAGTTATGTATATCTTTAGGATCAATATAGAAAACCTATATATTTGGATCATGCTCAAATTGAAGAGGAACAAATTCTTTAATATCCATGATGAAACATACCAATTTTATTAATGAATCATCAGAAGGAACTGCCCTCTCATTTTTGTTATGGTTATGAGTGGCTGTACAACTTCCTTTTATGCTCGCAGCACCTAAAACAACTTTTTATGGCAGTTCATTTTCTTCATTTTTACTCGGTTGGATGATTACACCCACCAGTGTTAATTTTTGCATCATAAAAACAACAACAACACACAATACATATATCATGTTATAAGACCATAAAATAGATGCAACACACAAAACATTGTTTTCACATACCACATAAAGCTTGTCCAACTTCTTATCGCGCAATTCCCGCTCTTGTGCTAATATTTCTTCTAACTTCTTATCATACATCTCGTCCATATCTTTCTTTTGCAATTCTCAATGTGCTAATATTTCTTCAAACATCTTATCATAATGCTCATCCGTCCCTTTCTTTTAGGATTACCATTCTTGTACTAACTTCTTATCAATGAGTTCGTCCATCTCTTTTTTCCTAAATCTTTACTCTTTATTGGTGTACCAAAGTACAATCTTAGGTTGATGTCTTGTCCAACGTCATATACATGTCCACCTTGCTTTTTTATTCCAATTATTTCTATTAATATATCATGTCATGTATGTGGTACAATGGAACATTGACTGACCATATCAATCAACATATCCTACACACAACATTAATAAGATATCAGTACCAAAGCAATTTAAGTTACACATGATAAATCCTAAACACAACAAACCCTACATTTAATATTCTAATTGACCAAAAGGATATTATACTAATAATCTTCTCAACGACTGCACGTAAGGCATATGAAGTGAATTCTCCAGTTGGTCTTCGTTGGATCCTATTCCACTTCTCATGTCGTAATGGTGGAGATGGGTTGCGAACACAACTTATTTAGTCATCTCCCAGTTGTTGTTTTTTACATTAATCATTTCTTCCTCAAGTTTCATGTAACCTCCACGAGATAATCTATGGGGATATTTATTCCTTTCCTTGTTTTTATTTGTTGATTAACTTTTAATATATTATAAATATAGCGAAAATATTAATTTACACAGTTGTATCTAAAAAGAATAAGCATAAAAGCATAATAAAATTATTATTCAAAAAATAAGATTACTACTAACCACGAAATCAGTAGAACTACGAGACTTGATAAACTTATCTCAAACGTGCTTCTCAATATAGTTATATTTTATAGTTGGATGCTAAAGATCAAACCTAGTTGTCATAATGTAATCATGTGTGAGTTGTGACTTAAAGCCCCTCAAACGCTCACTAACATAAGAGATCCACTTACTTTTCAACTTATCATCATCATTAATTTTTTCAAACTCAAAAACATACTACAATTACATTAATAAATAGGTATTAATAATTCAAAAACTTTCAAATAGTGTAAATTAATATTAATACCATAATATATGTCCATATGCTTTGTTTCAAATCAGTTGCTACCTATGTTTAATCATCTATACAAAAACTCATTTTGTTATATCCAAGGAATGTTAAATAACTCCAAAAAAGGGAAGCATTCTTAACATAACAAGTCCAAATTTTATGATCAAACTCGATGGATAACCTAACACCTAAGTTTCAGACTTTTATTAATTTATCCTTCATTAATGCATCTCTTCTTCTTAGTAGAACACCCATTTGTATGAGTGATGCTAGATGAATAGTCCATATATGTTCACCACGACAACAAAAGAAAAAAATAACAACACATTAAAACTTTATAGTTTAAGCTCTTAACAATAACAACAACAACATTATCCTCAATCATTCAATATAGCAACAACACTAAAAAACCTTCAGTAAACCTTCAATAACACAATAACAACAACAATAAACCTTCAATAACTCAATAACAACGAAAACAACAACAATAATATTAAACCTTCATTATCTTAATAACAACAAACTACAATATCTCAATAACACAAAATATGCAATAACTCAATAACAACAACAACATTAAACCTTCATTATTTCAATAACAAAAAAACTACAATACCTCAATAACACAAAACCAGCAATAACTCAATAACAAGAACACTAAACCATCATGATCTCAATAACATTAACTCAATAACAATAACAACATTATACCTTCATTAACATTCTCATCAACAACAACAAATAAACCTTTAGGGTTTATGCATTAAACATCATCATCAACAACAACAAAATCACAATATATCTCAACAACATTATTGTTACATGCATGGTAGAGATTATTTACTTAACATGAATGTGATGAAGAAGTCAAAGAGCTAAATATCGTATGAGTTTCCTATTTTCTTCTAGCAAGTTTCATTTGTGTTTCTCCTTCAAGTTTCTTCTTTGTATTTATTGTTTTGTACAACCTGAAGCGATATTGATGGAGTTTTTTCCCCATGTTTACTGAAGAAATAGGTTGAAAATATATAATGGTAAATAAATAAAAATGACACGACGGTGAACAATTTGGAGATGAAATATATTTATAGTTCTCTTAGTTAATGAAAATGAAAAACTTGTTAGGGTTTTAAATGACTTTTCTAAGCGTTGAATGTGGGTTTTGTAAGGAATTGGAAACTGAATAGACATGACAAAGTAGACTTTGTTTCTTGAATAAGAATAACACATTTCACCACTTTGTATATTCTAATTGCGGTGATATCCTATTTATTTAATTTAATTTTATCAGAGCGCCAATTTTTAAACATTAATATTTATTTTTAATAAAGTAAAACATTTCACCACTGTTGGAAATTCTAACAGTGAAAAAATATGGATTATATTAAGTTTACAAATAAATTAAAAATAAGTGTTCCACTATAATATTAAAGAAATCAAAAAAATTTAATTACTGAGATTCGAACTCATGAACTTTACGATATTCCCCACAGTTGCTATGTCCTACTGTGGTAAAATGTAAATTATTTTTAAATAAACAAAATGATGGAGCCTGATTTTCAAGATGTCACAATGGTCCTTCAAACAAATATGGTGGAATGGGCTTCATAGTATGTATTATTTATAGTAGTGTTTGTAACTCCTCTCTCTTGGGACCCATCATAGGTGCAGACTCTGGTCCTTGAAGTTGAAGCAAAAGGGTTTGCTGATTTAGGGCCTCACTGTTTTCAATTTATGCTTGCGAATTGCATTCCTTATATGATCAAATTGACAATTTTAATATGTAATTGCATTGCTTCCGATGATACTCAAACATTGAGGAATGCATAACTCAATGGCAAATTGGATCAAGCGAGATCAAAAGCTTAAAAGAATTATGAGACTCTTCTTCAGGTTCATGTTAAGCTGGATGAAGTTAATAAGAGACTGATGAAACGTGATGAGGAACTTTGTCTTTATCACTGAAGTTTGAAAACAATTGTTTAAAATTACTGGACGATAGAGAAGTTTTTAAGGATCATATCTAATTATTAAATGAAGCGATAAACGAGACTAAGGTTCTCATGGCCATTAGAAATAAAGAGACGAAGATCATAAAGGTACAAATTTTGGATTCATAAGATAGGTATTCTTCCCTCAAGCGTGAAAATGAAATCTTAAAAAGGCATTCTTGTCAGTTTAGATTTGAAGGACCAAAATAGGAGGTAGTGTCATTTGTAGGTGACATATCTTCTCCCTAGTGGAGATCCGGGGAGTGAGGTCATTTTGCCATCGATGGTGACTTTGATATTATATTCTATTTTTCATACGTGGCATTTTATTCTTTCCGCCACTATTTTCAAACAAAAAATACCACTTTAAACTGTGTAAATTACGGAAGTTTGCATGGTGTTTAATTTAAACCGCTACTATTTTCCTCGCGGCAGACAAATTTATGGCATTTTTAAAAACGACATATTTGTGCTTTGTGGCGGTTTAAACCACCACAATTTTCTTGAATTAACATTTACTTTTTGTGACAGGTCAGAGTTTTGGAAATAACATAAGAGCAATGATATGCAGAAAATAATTTTAACACCTACGTCGTATATTTATCCAATACAATATACTTTTTTCTTTTATTTTTATTTTTATAAAAATTAAAATTTATGACAATTAAAAGTAAAGTTTTAAGAGCAACGGTATATAAGGTATTACAGTTTTATCGTAAAAAAGGGCTGTTTAGTTTAAAATAGAGTTGGACATGAGTCGAGTCGAGTCGAATTCGTCTCAGTTTGGTTCAAGTCGTTAAGAATTGGTTCAACTTAAGTCGTAGCTTGAGTTCGACACATTTTTTTTAGCTCAAACTCGATTCATTATAAATTCACGGACAACTCAATTTAACTCGTTAGATTCATCTCGTTAGATTTAACTCATTTATTTCACGAAATTAAAAACAATTTTTTTTAAAGTCTATTTTTTTAATATATATGATATTTTAAATCAATACTTTTTAAAAATAAAATAAAAGTTATCCGATTGAAATTTAATTTAATTTAAAAAATCTATTAATTCAAAAATTACACAACTTTCAAAAGATACATTTAAAAGTCTAATTCTAAGACTAATCAATTAGAGTTTATATGATGTTGATTTTATTTGTATAATTATTTTTAAAAATATATTTTGCTCACTTGAGAATATAAATTATCAATTAAAATAGTTAGATTATAAGAAAATAAAGGATTAAGATTTGAAGTAAATATTTTTAAACCAAGACAATATAATCATTCTCATATATGATCGAGTTGACTCATGAACCTTACGAGTCGAATTATGTATAGTTTAAGTTTGATTCATTTAGTTAACGATCTTAATTTTTTCTCATATTCAACTCATTTGATTTATAAATCTACTTCAACGATTTAATTGTCAAACCGAATACTAAATTATTTTCGAGTCAAAATAATAATGTTTTGTATGGCTAAAGTCATCAAAGCTTAACATAGATTAAAACAAAATAAAGAATGATATCTTTAGGGCTTCCATTGTTTTGGAGCAGTTGGCTGATTTCTTTGATATGTCTCAATTGATTTTATTTGGAGATCCTTTGCTTTTGCTTTCCTTTGTCCTTGATTCTCAGCTCTGTAAGACCTTTCTTATATTTGACAATCAACTGTTGTTTGTGTTTGGCGTGAGCTCTCTTTTGATGGAGCTTGAGCAATATATATTGCTTTTATAATTCAAAATATTTAATTAGTTATGTTGGTAATTTTTTAGAATTAATTACCTAAGTTTTTTTAACATAAAAGGTTTAATAGTTATGTTTTTTGTTCAATAAAGTTTAAATTACATTAATGTTAGTTCTTATGCAAAACGAAAGGTTCAATTTTATAAAATAAAAATTAGTGTCTAAATATTATTTGAAGTGCATCAATTTTATCCCTTCTCATTCATCTGTTTCTCATTCTTCTTAAAAGTAGATAAAATTATTAGTTATGGGACTCACCAACTTTTACTTCTATCTTCTCAAATTCTCACCTTACCAATGAGAAAAAGTTTGAGTATTTTATTTTATTTCTCTCTTCTCTTACCAACTTCTCTCAAACCTATCAAGGGTAAGTGAGAAAGATGTGGTTTTAGTTTTAGCCGAATCAAGAAGCCAAAGACAATTCAATATACATATATATATATGCCAACCCTTACCTAGCAACCAACAACTCACTATCACACCTAATATAATAATGGAAAGTGCACTTCACAGTTTCTTTGTATTTCAATGACATCTCAATAAGTCGTTGTAAATTCCTTGCTTGATCCTCTAGAACAATGGAGCCAACAAACAAAGTTGAAACTGGCCCCATGATGCATATATATTAATCATTATGTCAGTGTTAAGAACGGATATAAATATATGTTGCATGCAATATTTATTCTACGACATTATTAAAGCTTTAAAAAATTCAAAAGCATTGAAGAGGCGTAGTATTCAAGTTATACGAAAGAAAAGTCCAGATTAATCATATTAAATAAGACTATAAATTAAAAAGAAACTTATGCAAATAATAAATCATTGCTTATTCTTATATATTAATCTAGAACGCATCAGTCAAAATTCTAATGTTGTCTTTATTATTCTTATATATTATTTTAGAACGCTGCTTGAGTCAAATTTTAATATTATTTATACAAGAATACATCATTGCTTAATTTCTTATATATTAATTTATAATGTTTAATCAAAATTTAAGTTAATGAATGTACGTATATATATCTTTTAAAGGTGAAATAATATATATATATATATATATATATATATATATATATATATATATATATATATATATATATATATATATATAATTCTATGACTAGACAAAAACTATAAATGATACAAATTATATTAAGATAAAGGACCAATCAGTCAAAATATAAAAAGGAGAAAAAATACAACAACAAAACCGCAACTAAGGAGTAAGGACTAAAATAAAAAAGGAGAAAAAATACAACAACAAAACTGCAACTAAGGAGTAAGGACTAAAAGAGAAAATTCCAAAAAGAGCATCACTCACCGAAGTACCGTCCAACAAGAAACTCCGTTAGAGTTCAGACAATCATTTTCATCAATAGGGGAACACAAAATTTCTAGCAAAATCAAAACCGTTGAACATCTCTTGGAGTAAGTCTGAATTTTTGACTTGCTATCAATCTCGACACATGATAGAGTTTTAAAGCTAATTAAAGAAGGGGCTTGGCTTGAATTCAATAAAGACATGCTTAGAAGTCAATTTCAAGAAAAAAAATACTCTCATATTCCAATTCTTTCACATTTTTTAACGAATTAGAAAATAACTTATCATTATGAACCGACCAAACGGTCCACACCACAAAATAGCAAATGATAGAAAAATCTCCTATACTCTTAAACTTAGAACTTAAAGATATAAAAAAAACTCAAAATGAATCATAGGTTCCCAAGGAATAACCACATGAAAAACCTACCACTTAAAGATTCTATATCACGCAACAGAAGCTAAACTACAAGTGATAAACAAATAAGAGGCAAACTTTAGATGATACCATCATAAAATACAGGAAAGGCCATCAGGATTAACATAAACCTTGTGCATGAACAAAATCTCTTTAGATGGAAACCTGTACAACAATAGTTTCCGATAGAAAACCACAACCTTATACGAGGAACCCAAATATCCCAAATACAAGGAAGCCCCGAGATAGCCCTCACACACTACAAGAAAATCATGTATTAGCTGCAACAAATTAGCATCGCCTTTGACTCTGATGCTTATAGCGTCGAATATATGTCTCCTAATTGGCTAAATCATTTTTCTTATTTTTATTCTCTCTTTAAAACTCGTGTCAATCACAACCGACACTAACTATGAATTTGATTTATCTTATATTTAATAATTTATTTATTAAAATCTTAGCAGCAATCGTGGCCAACACTAATTCATAAGTGTGTAATTTTGTTAATTTCTATTTATTTACTAAATTTTTTTATACTGTGGCAATATAAGTCGACGCTAAAGTTAGAGCGATAAAATTTGTATTTTCTTCCACAAATTTTGTTTGCCTCCTTTTTGTTAGTGTAATAAGTAATTATTTATTTTTTTATATAGCGGCAGCTAGGGTTGATGCTAACATATATTTAAATATTTGTTTATTTAGTTTTTATTATTTTTTATTTTAGCAACGGCCTTATGTGACGATAATATTGGTGTGAATTTTTTTTTTATTTTTCTCACAAGTTTCGGTTGCCTCCTTTTATTGTTATTTCTAATTATTGATTTGTTTTTTAAATAGCGGCGACTTGGGCATGGTGAAAAAAATAATTTTCCCCACACATTTTTAAGTTGCCTCCGTTTTTCTATTTTAAATTAATAAAACAAAATAATTTAAAAATAAAACCAAATAAAAACAAATATTCTTTAACCAAATAAAACTAAAATTAAAAATTAAAAATAATTAAATAAAATTATAAATCAAAACTAAAGCTAAATTCGTAAAATGAAATTTATAAATTAACAAAATAAAACCAAAACTTAATTAAAATCAAAATTATAAGATAAAACCAAAATTATAAATTAAAATAAAATTACAACTAAATTAATAAAATAAAACCAAAACTAAATTTAAAACTTAATTATAGAATAAAAACAAAATTATAAATTAATATAATGAAATAAAAATACAATTAAATTAATAGAATCAAATAAAATTAAATTAAAACAATAAGTTAATAATAAAGTAAAATAAAAACAAAAATAAACCTTCAATATCTCTCTCCAGCATCCTATTAGATACCCTCAAACGAAAAAAAAGAAAAACCCTTGCTTTCATTACTCTTTAATCACATCCTCAAATGAACCCTAATTCTCAATCACTCCGCCTCTCAACTTTCTCTCTCGCTGCAAAATGAATGACTTAACCGAGAGAAACGGGAAAAGGGGACAATAGAATTTCTGCGTTTTATTACCCTTCTCCCAATAACCCAAACCAACACTCTCTCTCTTTCTCTTCTTCTCGTCTTCAAAACTTCTTCCATACACACTCCGAAAAATGCTTGTTGCTTATTCGAGGTACGTCAGGTTACTCAATTCCCACCACAACAGGTTACTGCCATTGTTACACTAACATGATCAGTTTCAATAACCGCAACACCAAAATATCCCCAAGCTTAATTTTCTATGTTAAAGAGTTTCTCTCTTATTCTCATCATCATACGACAGAGTAACTAATCCATTCATACCATAATTTGTTTGTTCAAATACATGACTTAATTTTTCTTTTTTCATTTTGATTTTTTAATTGTTTTGATTTTTAATGTGATTGCATGTATCGAAGGTAGATGGAAGAGCGTTGTTATCGATTTTAGTTAAAATTGATGATGAAAGTCAAAACCAAAAAAGTTCTATTGTTGCTAAATTGCCTCCAGGTGGTGGATAAGTTGTCGATATTAAGATTCTTCGTGTGCTTGGGATTCACCTTTGGAAGAAGATAATCTCGAATTTTGGTTTCAGGTTGTTGCTGCATTATTTTTACTTGTTTGAGCTAAGTTAGTTATATGGTCACTTAATGTCCTTTGGTAAATAAATAAATTGCTTATGTAGAAGTTGTCGATAAAAGGAGATGCTAAATAATCACATGCTACAAGCTAGCATTGTGAAAAACCAACACTACAAGAAAACCATTAATACAATGGTGTTGATCAATACCAACACTACATGATAACGTGTAATATATTTGCGTTGCCCTTGACCGATGATACATGATGACATGTATTATACCAACCTTGCATTGAACCGTCGCTACAGAATAACGTGTAAAACATAGTTGATGTGGGCAAGCTAACCATATGTAAACACATATCACCTGCTAGCGTTGCCAAAAATGGACGCTAAAACTTGCAATAGCGTTGCCTAACCTAATTAACCATATATTAGTGTCACCTTAGCGTTTCTAGAAGTTGCGCTAGACCTAGTGTTTGCTTGACGCTACCCTTAGACTCGAGCTTTGAGGCATCCGCCCTGACACCAACGCTAACTATTATTAGCGTCAATTTTTGTCTTTTAGCAAGGGTATATGGCCGACGCTAAAACACAGTTTTCTTGTAGTGACAAGGTTGTACTCAAATATTGGATTGGCCTGAGTATGCATATATCACTGAAAAAGTACCATACTTATTATGCTTCCAAGTCCACTTATATATCTCCTCACTAAACTATAACTAGCTGAGGAAAGAGAAAAACTCAGAGACTAAAGGTTCTTCATGAACGAAAAGCGATTTCTTCCATATAAGATTTCAAACGATCCTCCTATCTTCATACTTCCCTATCTCACTCACCTTACCTTCTTGAGTTTGGGAGAGAGAAAAAAGTCTAGTAAACCTAATATTCAAAGGTATACCCTCACTCCAAGACCCTAAAAAAGAGAGGTGAAAAGGCCATACTCGACCCTCTTAACCAGCCTCACGCTCAAACCAATTATGATGGTCATCTTTTTTGGACCCAATGAGGGAGATTTCTCTCTACCACGAGGACACCAAGAGAAGGATCAAGTCCTTACCCCCACATAAGAAGTGACTAGGAAAACACCATATATGGAGGCAAGAATATCAAACCAAAGGCTAGAAGCATCCAAATAAGATCCTTCATCTCCATTTGGCTAATAGAGCTACATTAACTAGTCAAAGATCTCATACAACCAATCCCCATCGTTCTTAGATTTGCAAACATCATATGATTTCACCCAATAAATCTATTCCTCATTTGCATCATGGTCGTCTCTTGTTGATTTTAGAGGGGGGTGTTGAGTATAATGTTGGAAGAGGAGGTATGATGGATGTCAACATCTTCTTCTTGTTGTCGTGCTCTTGATGGTGCTTTTTGTGGTAGTGGAATAATTTTCCCATTTTTAATTATGAACCTCGTAGAGTGCTTTTTCCTATTCCTGAGTGTCCTGTCTCCTCCTCCCCCTCCTCTAAATCTTATCCAGTATGCACCAAGATTTTTGTGACTAGTTCATTATATGGTAGAAGCATGTTCTTCCGTTTGCTCCTCACCATATGATAGATTACGACGTCAACCAAATTTTTGCTCAACTCTATTTGTAAAAAAATAAACTGAAGCTATGTCGAATTTGTTTATATGACTTAAGTTTCTTTTCCTTGGGAAAAGAACATGATTCACCATATCATAAATTAAACGAATATCTATATGTATTATACCTGAAATTCTGGTGTAGTCAGAATTCAGATGTTCTACTCCAAGTCATGACATCTGATCCAAC
Organism: Lathyrus oleraceus; assembly: GCF_024323335.1. Classification (NCBI taxonomy): domain Eukaryota; kingdom Viridiplantae; phylum Streptophyta; class Magnoliopsida; order Fabales; family Fabaceae; genus Lathyrus; species Lathyrus oleraceus. Next base: position 364,826,577 of record NC_066579.1, on the reverse strand, counting down.
ATTGTAACTAATACAACAAGATAGTTATTAACCACTGTCCTAATATGCACACGTTCACAGATGTTGTAACACCCCGATAAAATAAGATAATTATTTAAATTGAGTTAATAATATATTTATTAATTTAATTAAATAATTGGAATTTTTATTATTATTGGAATAATAATTATTGGAATATTATTGGGATTATTATTATTGGATTATTTTTATTGTTATTATTGGAATAAAAGTAGAAATCAATAAAAAGGTTCCATTTGGTAAAAAGAGTTATTTTCATGTGAAAAGGGAAAAGAGGCAGAAAAGTGGAAAAGGGCAAAGAAAGCCAGAGAACAAGGGTTGAAGAGGGAAAAAGCTTGAAGCTCAGAGATTTGCCGGATTAACTCAGGTAAGGGGGGTTTATCGTCGATTAATGGGTATTATGGGATAATATGTCATGGGTAGTGATAAACCATTGATTTACCTCTGATTGGAATAATTATGCTGAAAATTGGGAACTTTTGGGATGAACGAATCTGGATTAAAATTGAAGGAAATTCGTAGGAATTAGATGCAATAGTGTTAGAAATTGTGAGATCGAATAGGTTATGATTCGTGTTAGATGATATGAACAATTATTGTGAAAAATTGGACTGTGAAAGGTTGAATTGGATAGATCTCGTAGCAGAGAAAGCCATAGCAGATTTAGAAGTCTGGTTTCTGGTCATACGCGTATGGCACTAGGCAATACGCGTATGAGATGGCATGGTACGCGTATGGCACTAGGCAATACGCGTATGGATGAGGAAGATGATGTTTTGAACGTAGATTGGTCTCTGTTGGTACGCGTATGGAGAAGTGGTACGCGTAGCATACGCGTATGAGATGGTGTTACGCGTATGGGATTTTGTCAGGAGATGGGCCATACGCGTATGGGGTTAGGCAATACGCGTATGGGCAGGATTGTGATTTTCCTGAGCTGTTGTTGTGCAGTTTTTAACTGTTCAGCTGAGTAACGTAATGCAGATGATGTATGATATATTAGGGATCATTTCCCGTTGTTTTGAGTAGTATAGGTATTAGTAGAGTGTGCTAATATTGTGGTTGTTATTTGGCATGATATGATATGCTTATGTGATAAAATACTGCTGATGTGTGATATTATGCGTGATACTGTGAATGTATCAGTTATGTGTGCATTGGTGAATAGACTGTTTTATGGCTTAGAGTGTGAGCATATATCTATTCTTGAATTGTTGTTGATGATGTAGCATTGCTAGGTGATTAGCATGCATGTTGTGGCCTTTATGGTGGTAGCTAATTCCCATGGTGAGGAATTAGTGATGAGTTATTGTGGATTGTTGTTGATGTTTGCATGCTAGGTGATTTAGCGTGCATAGCATAGCCCTTGGGGTGGTAGCTAATTCCCATGGTGAGGAATTAGTGATGTGAGTCACTAGGTCTCAAATGAGTGGGACTAGTGAGCTTGGTAGCCGTACCTGGATTTGGTCGGTGAGGTTGAACTATATGTTCACGAGTAGTCGGTACCGCATGCATGGAGTCTCATTGTATAATATATGTATGTATGGCGTATAATATGAATGGATGTATTCCAATATTATACGTGTGTTTTATGGTTGTTTTGAGTTTGAGTATGATGATGGTGATGATTATGAGTTGATATTGCTGTTGCTGAATATGTGTAATCTGATTAGGGTAATGATATGTGTTATATTACTTAGCATTACATGATATTTTATAATGCTTATTATATCGATTGAAGGACTCACCCTTACAACTATGTTTTCAGGTAACGAGCAGTGATCGAATAGAAGCTAGTCCTGGGAGTCTAGTGTAGTCCTTAGTGGGTCATGCTCTGGTAGATGTAACATCGGGATGGGATGTTTTACTATGTTTTCTTTTGGTTGTTGAACAACTTTACATGTAATGTAGTACATGATTTGAATGTTGTTCTTTTGTATCCGCTGCGAATTATGCAAAAGTGTTCTATTTTGATTGAATAAATGAGCATGACAGGATATATTGATGATTGGTGTGAAATGATTGTGTGACACCCTTCAGGGCATAATTACTCTGATTGATATTTTTATTATTTTAATTAAATATTTGGGGTATTTTAGAAGGGTGTTACATTAGTGGTATCAGAGCATAGTCGGTCGAGTCGAGTCATAATTATTCTGTTCCCCTGTACGTGATAGGTGTTGTGTAACCCTATCAGTACTTATTGTTTTAGCTTGTTGGGTTTTCAGAATAGAGATGGCTGGAAGAGGTAGAGACGATGCTGCGATTGCTGAGGCTCTGGGTATGCTAGCTGGAGTACTTGGAGGGAATCCGAATGTTGTGGGAATGGGAGCTGCTCGTCAACTGAGTGAGTTCCAGAAGAACAATCCTCCAATGTTCAAGGGAGCATACGATCCAGATGGTGCTCAGAAGTGGTTGAAGGAGATCGAGAGGATCTTCCGAGTGACTGAGTGTGCCGATAACCAGAAGGTCAGGTTCGGTACGCATATGCTGTCAGAGGAAGCAGATGATTGGTGGGTTGCTACCCGCGCTGAGTTGGAATCTGCTGGGAATGCTGAGATTACTTGGGCAGTGTTCAGAGAGAGATTCCTGAGGAAGTATTTTCCAGAGGATGTCAGAGGAAAGAAAGAGATAGAATTCTTGGAATTGAAACAGGGTAACAGGTCTGTTACTGAGTATGCTGCTAAGTTCACAGAGCTGTCAAAGTATTATACTCCCTATAACGAGGCTACTGGGGAATTTTCGAAATGTGTGAAGTTTGAGAACGGGTTGCGTCCCGAGATCAAGCAGGCTATTGGGTATCAGCGGATCAGAGTGTTTTCTGATGTGGTTGACTGTTGCAGGATTTTTGAACAGGATTCCAAGGCTAGAGCAGAGAGCTATCAGCAAAGGGTTGATAGGAAAGGCAAGAATCAGAATGATCGTGGGAAACCGTATGCAGCTGGCAAAGGTTTCCAGAGACAGAGTGGGATGAAGAGGCCTAGTGGGGGAGACTCCAGTGCCCCTGCCAAGTGTTACAGATGTGGTCAGGCTGGACATCGTTTCCATGAGTGTACCAGTGCTGAGAAGAAGTGTTTCAAGTGTGGCAAGGGTGGTCACTTGGCTGCAGAGTGTCGGTTGAAGACTATGACTTGTTTCAACTGTGGAGAGGTGGGTCATATCAGTCCGCAGTGTCCTAAGCCGAAGAAGGAGAATCAGTCGGGAGGCAAGGTCTTTGCTTTATCGGGTTCTGAGACTGCTGCAGATGATCGGTTGATCCGAGGTACGTGTTATATTAATGGCTTTCCTCTTGTAGCTATTATTGACACAGGTGCAACTCATTCCTTTATATCTTTGGATTGTGCTGTGAAACTTAAGTTAGAGATATCTGAGATGCTTGGAAGTATGGTGATTGATACTCCTGCGAAGGGTTCAGTGACTACTACTTCAGTTTGTTTAAATTGCCCTTTGAGTATTTTTGGTAGAGACTTTGGAGTGGACCTAGTGTGTCTTCCACTAGTGCAGATCGATGTTATCTTGGGTATGAACTGGTTGGTGTTTAACCGAGTTTCTATCAACTGTTTTGATAAGACTGTGATCTTTCCTGAGATTGAGGAAGGAAAGAGTTTGTTTCTATCAGCGAGGCAGGTGAATGAGGCAGTAGCAGATGGGGCAGAGTTGTTTATGCTGTTAGCGACTTTGGAGGCTAAAGATAAACTGGTGATTTGCGATCTAGTCGTGGTGTGTGATTTTCCTGATGTATTTCCGAAAGAAGTGAATGAATTACCGCCAGAGCGTGAAGTTGAGTTCTCGATTGATTTGGTACCTGGTACTAGGCCGGTGTCGATGGCTCCGTACCGTATGTCTGCTGTTGAGTTAACTGAATTGAAGAGTCAGCTGGAAGATCTGTTGGATAAGAAATTTATTCGTCCGAGTGTGTCACCGTGGGGTGCACCAGTGTTATTGGTTAAGAAGAAAGAAGGTACTATGAGGCTGTGTGTGGACTACAGGCAACTGAATAAGGTGACGATCAAGAATCGGTATCCTTTACCGAGGATCGATGATTTGATGGATCAGTTGGTTGGTGCGAGTGTGTTCAGCAAGATAGATTTGAGATTTGGGTATCATCAGATACGTGTGAAAATTGAGGATATTCAGAAGACTGCTTTCAGAACAAGGTATGGACATTATGAGTATTCTGTAATGCCTTTTGGTGTGACTAATGCGCCTGGAGTATTTATGGAGTATATGAATAGGATTTTCCATCAGTACCTAGACAAGTTTGTTGTGGTGTTTATTGATGATATTTTGGTGTATTCGAAATCTGAAGAAGAGCATGCTGAACATTTGAGAGTGGTTTTAGGAGTTCTCCGAGAAAAGAAGTTATTTGCTAAACTGTCGAAGTGTGAATTTTGGTTAGAAGAAGTTAGTTTTCTTGGTCATGTGATTTCAAGAGGTGGTGTTGCTGTTGATCCTTCTAAGATAGAAGCGGTATCTAAGTGGGAAGCTCCGAAGTCAGTTTCTGAGATAAGGAGTTTTCTTGGACTTGCAGGTTATTATAGGAAATTTATTGAGGGATTTTCTAAGTTGGCGTTACCATTGACGATGTTGACTAGAAAGGGGCAAGCGTTTGTTTGGGACTCAAAATGTGAAGAAGGTTTCCAAGAGTTAAAGAGAAGGTTGACTACTGCTCCTATTCTGATATTACCGAGTTCGTCGGAATCATTTGAGGTTTATTGTGATGCTTCATTGTTGGGTTTGGGCGGTGTGTTGATGCAGAATAAGCAGGTTATAGCTTATGCTTCGAGACAACTGAGGGTTCATGAGAGGAACTATCCGACGCACGATTTAGAGTTGGCAGCCGTGGTATTTGTTCTGAAGTTATGGAGGCATTACTTGTACGGGTCAAGATTTGAGGTTTTCAGTGACCATAAAAGTTTAAAGTATTTGTTTGATCAGAAAGAGCTGAATATGATACAGAGGAGATGGTTAGAGTTTCTGAAGGATTATGACTTTGGTTTGAATTACCATCCGGGTAAAGCAAACGTAGTGGCTGATGCATTGAGTCGGAAATCGTTGCATATGTCTATGTTAATGGTTAAGGAATTGGATTTAATTGAGCAGTTTAGAGACTTGAGTTTGGTGTGTGAGAGTACTCACAATAGTGTTAAATTGGGAATGTTGAAGTTAACAAGTGGTATTCTGGATGAGATTAGAGAGGGTCAGAAATCCGATGTGCTTTTGGTTGATAAGATGACTCTAGTGAATCAAGGTCAAGGTGGTGAATTCAGAGTTGATGAGAATGGTGTTTTGAAATTTGGTAATCGGGTATGTATTCCGGATGTTACCGAACTTAAGAAGAGTATTCTTGAGGAAGGACATCGTAGTGGCCTGAGTATTCATCCTGGGGCTACGAAGATGTATCATGATTTGAAAAAGTTATTTTGGTGGCCGGGAATGAAAAGAGAAATTGCGAGTTTTGTTTATTCTTGCTTGACTTGTCAGAAGTCAAAGATTGAGCATCAGAAGCCGTCTGGGATAATGCAACCGTTAGCTATTCCAGAGTGGAAGTGGGATAGTATCAGTATGGATTTTGTTTCTGGTTTACCGAGGACAAGTAAGAATTTTGAAGCTATTTGGGTGATTGTTGATAGATTGACAAAATCGGCTCATTTCATTCCGATCAGAATGGATTATCCGTTAGAGAGATTAGCTGAGTTGTATATTGAGAAGATTGTAAGTTTGCATGGTATTCCGTCGAGTATTGTTTCGGACAGAGATCCTAGATTTACATCGAAGTTTTGGGAAGGGTTGCAGAAGGCTTTGGGAACTAAGCTGAGATTGAGTTCTGCATATCATCCGCAGACTGATGGTCAGACTGAGAGGACGATTCAGTCACTAGAGGATCTTTTGAGGGCTTGTGTTTTGGAAAAGGGAGGTGATTGGGATTGTTATTTACCTTTGATTGAGTTTACCTACAACAATAGTTTTCATTCGAGCATTGGTATGGCACCGTTTGAAGCTTTGTATGGTAGGAGATGTCGGACACCTTTATGTTGGTATGAATCCGGTGAGAGTGCTGTGGTTGGACCGGAGATTGTTCAACAAACTACGGATAAGATTAAGATGATTCAGGAGAAGATGAGAATTGCTCAGAGTCGTCAGAAGAGTTATCACGACAAGAGGAGGAAGTCACTTGAGTTTCAAGAGGGAGATCATGTGTTTCTTCGTGTTACTCCGATAACTGGGGTTGGTCGAGCTTTGAAGTCGAAGAAGTTGACACCTCGATTTATTGGTCCTTATCAGATTTTGGAGAGCATAGGAGAGGTAGCCTATCGTATCGCTTTACCGCCGTCACTTGCGAATTTGCATGAGGTTTTTCATGTGTCTCAGTTGAGGAGGTACATTCATGATCCGTCGCATGTGGTCCAAGTAGATGATGTACAGGTGAGAGATAACCTGACTATTGAAACATCACCTATGAGGATCGAGGATCGAGAGTTGAAGCAGTTGCGGGGTAAAGAAATTGCTTTGGTAAAGGTAGCTTGGGGAGGACCAGCAGGTGGCAATGTAACTTGGGAACTTGAGAGTCAGATGAAGGAGTCTTATCCTGAGTTATTCACTTGAGGTATGTTTTCGAGGACGAAAACTATTTTAGTGGGGGAGAGTTGTAACACCCCGATAAAATAAGATAATTATTTAAATTGAGTTAATAATATATTTATTAATTTAATTAATAATTGGAATTTTTATTATTATTGGAATAATAATTATTGGAATATTATTGGGATTATTATTATTGGATTATTTTTATTGTTATTATTGGAATAAAAGTAGAAATCAATAAAAAGGTTCCATTTGGTAAAAAGAGTTATTTTCACGTGAAAAGGGAAAAGAGGCAGAAAAGTGGAAAAGGGCAAAGAAAGCCAGAGAACAAGGGTTGAAGAGGGAAAAAGCTTGAAGCTCAGAGATTTGCCGGATTAACTCAGGTAAGGGGGGTTTATCGTCGATTAATGGGTATTATGGGATAATATGTCATGGGTAGTGATAAACCATTGATTTACCTCTGATTGGAATAATTATGCTGAAAATTGGGAACTTTTGGGATGAACGAATCTGGATTAAAATTGAAGGAAATTCGTAGGAATTAGATGCAATAGTGTTAGAAATTGTGAGATCGAATAGGTTATGATTCGTGTTAGATGATATGAACAATTATTGTGAAAAATTGGACTGTGAAAGGTTGAATTGGATAGATCTCGTAGCAGAGAAAGCCATAGCAGATCTGGAAGTCTGGTTTTTGGTCATACGCGTATGGCACTAGGCAATACGCGTATGAGATGGCATGGTACGCGTATGGCACTAGGCAATACGCGTATGGATGAGGAAGATGATGTTTTGAACGTAGATTGGTCTCTGTTGGTACGCGTATGGAGAAGTGGTACGCGTAGCATACGCGTATGAGATGGTGTTACGCGTATGGGATTTTGTCAGGAGATGGGCCATACGCGTATGGGGTTAGGCAATACGCGTATGGGCAGGATTGTGATTTTCCTGAGCTGTTGTTGTGCAGTTTTTAACTGTTCAGCTGAGTAACGTAATGCAGATGATGTATGATATATTAGGGATCATTTCCCGTTGTTTTGAGTAGTATAGGTATTAGTAGAGTGTGCTAATACTGTGGTTGTTATTTGGCATGATATGATATGCTTATGTGATAAAATACTGCTGATGTGTGATATTATGCGTGATACTGTGAATGTATCAGTTATGTGTGCATTGGTGAATAGACTGTTTTATGGCTTAGAGTGTGAGCATATATCTATTCTTGAATTGTTGTTGATGATGTAGCATTGCTAGGTGATTAGCATGCATGTTGTGGCCTTTATGGTGGTAGCTAATTCCCATGGTGAGGAATTAGTGATGAGTTATTGTGGATTGTTGTTGATGTTTGCATGCTAGGTGATTTAGCGTGCATAGCATAGCCCTTGGGGTGGTAGCTAATTCCCATGGTGAGGAATTAGTGATGTGAGTCACTAGGTCTCAAATGAGTGGGACTAGTGAGCTTGGTAGCCGTACCTGGATTTGGTCGGTGAGGTTGAACTATATGTTCACGAGTAGTCGGTACCGCATGCATGGAGTCTCATTGTATAATATATGTATGTATGGCGTATAATATGAATGGATGTATTCCAATATTATACGTGTGTTTTATGGTTGTTTTGAGTTTGAGTATGATGATGGTGATGATTATGAGTTGATATTGCTGTTGCTGAATATGTGTAATCTGATTAGGGTAATGATATGTGTTATATTACTTAGCATTACATGATATTTTATAATGCTTATTATATCGATTGAAGGACTCACCCTTACAACTATGTTTTCAGGTAACGAGCAGTGATCGAATAGAAGCTAGTCATGGGAGTCTAGTGTAGTCCTTAGTGGGTCATGCTCTGGTAGATGTAACATCGGAATGGGATGTTTTACTATGTTTTCTTTTGGTTGTTGAACAACTTTACATGTAATGTAGTACATGATTTGAATGTTGTTCTTTTGTATCCGCTGCGAATTATGCAAAAGTGTTCTATTTTGATTGAATAAATGAGCATGACAGGATATATTGATGATTGGTGTGAAATGATTGTGTGACACCCTTCAGGGCATAATTACTCTGATTGATATTTTTATTATTTTAATTAAATATTTGGGGTATTTTAGAAGGGTGTTACAGATGTCACGACATCTCATTCTATGTCACCCTAGAATGGATGAACACCTGGTTCTGTGCATCAGGGAGAAAGACTCAACAGAGATCAATCCTAGCACTCACTTTTGTTGTGTTCTTACACTGTTATCAGCATGATGTCTTACTGTTGATTTTGGACATCATATGTTACATTGTTCCTGTGTGTTTGTCTTTTACTTGTATTTCCTGAATTACAGGTTGAACACTTTAATCTAATTTCCACTTATTAGATTGCTAACAACTAGGTTATTTGTTAGGTTCATTAATTGTAGGTTAATAGTTGGTTTCCTGGATTTTAGCTCAGCTGTTGAATCCCTGAAGAATAGCCTGAGAAAAATACCTAAACAGAAAAACCAAACATCCTACACTTTAGCACATGCTGTTGAGAATGAATGTCACAACATTCAGTTCGACAGTCAGAACATATGTTGATTCTGTTATGTTCCTGGAACCATGCTGTGCTAAGTTTGCAGTACTGTAAAAGACCAACTAGTCTCTACTTCAGTATCAGCCTTCAGTATCAACTGTCAAAACATCCAGTTTAACAGTTTCACACTGATCCTTCGGCCAAGTCTGTTATCCTTGAATAGAACATACTTAAATAAATACTGAACTAAAATAAACCTGCTTATTATTCAGTATACGCTGTCACTGATGAATGTTACAACATTCTGATTGACATTCAAACAGAAGGCTATATACCAGGTCTGTTATCAGCTTGATAAGCTGACTGGAATACCTGCTGAGTTATGACAGTAATAAACACATGCAGAAGGATAACAAACACAGGAACTTGTTAACCCAGTTCAGTCCAACATGACCTACATCTGGGGGCTACCAAGCCAGGAAGAAGATCCACTATTAGCAGTATTAATTCAGAGTTAAACTCACCCGTTTACAACTCTTCACTTAATCCCTACCCAATGCAATCTATACCTAGGAACTCCTAGATAGAAACCTCCAGTTTCCATTCCTATCACTACAAATACAATGTAATGTTACCACACCTTGAACTTGCTTCACAGCTTCATTCAAGAACAAAATCACTCTTGCCTACAGGCTTTGAGTTACAAATACTCTCAGCTTTTACCACTGAGAAACACATGGTAACCTTCCCACAGACTGGGAGGTTTACCTCACACACACCCCTAAAAATTCATTCTAAGAGGCTTACAAAAACTAGGTTACAATTAGCTATTTATAACCTAATCACCCAACTGGATTTGGGCCTTCAGAAATCGCAGCAGACTTGTTCTTTGCTGTTACAACTTCAGCAGAAAAATTCTGCTACAAACAAGGTCTTCAATCCTAAAATCTCTCCATATATATCTCCTTGCTTTGAGCCTATATATCTTCTGATTGAGTCTTCAAGACCTCCACATGGGAGTTAGGATATTCACCAGATATCCTTGCTAATCCCAGAATATATACTGAATTAATTAATTCAGTTTTCTACACATGTACGATGTCACAGACCTGATGTCGTGACATCGTACAAGACATGTTGGTCCAGATGTTGAATTTCTTCAACCTAACATATTAAAACAACAGAGGTGATTACATTATTTGTTTTACTAAAATTAATGCCAATCCTAAGGTATTAACAATACCAATGGTGAAAGAAGTGGGAATGATGAAGGTTCAATCAGTCAGAAAAGAAATAACAACATAATCACAATTAAAGTTGTTACCTTCTTTAGTGTCATCATACTCGAAGTCGCTCTATGAAAGATTGCAAATCTGTGTGAATTCTTCAAGGCTTAGCTGGATCAGAAGCTTCTTTATTTCAGATATGAGGGTTCCATCTACATAATTAAAGTTTGCATAGAATAATCTTGCTAAGGTGGGAAATCTTTCTTGGGGCACTTCAAAGATGAAGTTCTTAAAACTGGCCTCTACAAAAACTTGGACAAAGTTGAAATCATTAAAGATTTTCTCATCCAAGTAGTGAGACTCAAATATTTCTCTTTCAACATAGTATTGGTTGAAGTTTGTTTCTTGATCTTAGGTTAAGAAGGCTTAGAGTAGTAGGAGGATGAGGCTTTAAGGTGTGTGCTCTTTTAGGTGTCATTGTTGATGAAGATGATGAAGAGACGAAGAAGATAAATTTCTCTAAAAACACCTAAGTATGAAAACAATAGAAGGTAGAATGAGATGAAAAGGAAGAAGAGAAAATACCTATTTATAGGGATTGTTTAATCGACTATAAATGTCTTCTAATCGGTTATATCATTGAATGCAACAATTGAACATTGGGAACTAGCTGTTATGTTTTTTTCCAAAGTCCTAATAAGTTATTTCCTTCACCTAGTCGATTATTTGGTGCATGGCGTGCCAAATTTGAAATGAATTCGTCTAATCGATTAGATCCTAAATCTAATAGATTAGTTAGTGCATTTTCAGACTTTGGTGCTTTTAGGCCTTGATTTGAGTTTTGGCTTTGGCATGCCGTTTTTTACACCATTTCATCCTTTTTGCACCCCTTTCTTAAAAAATGCTAGAAACTCGTACATTTTATTAACATTTATAATTTTTAAATGATGAGCAAATATTAAACCAGTTCTTTAGATGGTTAATTAGATTTTTATAATTATTCAATCTCTAAAAAGTGTACTACCTTAAATATTAAGCAATCTTGATAAAGTCTCCCCCATTTGAGGGAACAACAAGATAATGTCATAAATTATACTCGATAAATTAGATAATGCAAATAATCGATTGTTGTTGCCTAAAATGGAAGGTTTAGATGCATAATCGTTACCAATCTTTAAGAGACTGTAACAATTGATTATATACTTAATTATCCATCATCTGATCGATTAGGGAAAATAAATAATGAATTAGGTAGTTGCAAAAAGTCTTCTAATCAATTGAATGATTTCCTAATCAATTGGCTAGGCTCCAATTTTTTGGGGTGATTTTAATTAAAAAATGATAGACTTTAAAATATTTTTAGTGTGTGATTAGCCATAATACTTCCAGAAATGCCCATTGTGTCTTTACAAAATACTAACCACTCAAGCAGACACGATCATACGAGCTTTCACACCTCATCTCTTTCAAACTTTGAAGCTTCAAGTCTTGGCATTATCATCTTTGACTTTAGCATCAAACAAGAGCCTTGAATCTTCTAGATGAGGTTTGACATATCTCCATGTTAATTACCATCATCTGGGAGATTAACATTTAAAACCACTGATAATCATAAACCCTAAGTCTTCACTTGAGAGTCATTAAAATACAATGTTGACTTTAAGCAAATGTTTTTCTTGATTGTAAAGATATCTTGATCAACCATATTGTACATCTTTGACCGCTTGAACTATCTTCAGAAATTGCTTGACTTTAAATGCGCTAATAATCAAAATTAAACAACTACTGGTTGACTTATATCTTTGTTACCATATGTTTCACCATATTGGATCAATTCTTTTTTATACATGCAAACACATAGATATACATCTTTTATTTTTCTTCAATGAACATTTCAATATGCATGTTCTTAGGAGCTAATTCATTCAGGTTATGGAAAACTTGCTCCGCTAACTTTCGTCTAAGCTGAAAACGTATGCCACTAATGGCCAACTTCAGTCTAAGCTGAAAACGTATACCACTAATGGCCTTTGAAGAACACTAAACATCAAAGAATTAGATATGACACTTTCTTGCCTTTTCCTTAACCTACTGAAATGCCTTGAGTTGATTCATTTATTTGTTATTTCAAATTCATCATGCCAACTGCCATCGTTTCAATTTGAGGCTAATGAAATATCCCATGAAAACACATTTCTACTTTTTAAATTTTAAATTTTGTTTTAAAAGTTATACTAATGAAATTTGCACCTTAAATATAAAAGAAAATTGTAGGAAATTCAAACATGCAATCCAACATATCGAATCAAATATCATTGTAACTTTTTATCAACTCAGCCCCTCTTACATGACCAATTTGTTCTATTTCTAGTGTGTTTAAATTAATCATTTTAAATAAGAAAATATATATCACTACTACAGAAAACACCTCTCATAATATTTGGAAAATGGATACAACCACATCCGACAAACCGTTGTGAAGTAAGGTATGATTGTATGTATGATTCTTTCCACCACTATCTTGCGACAATGATTATAAGTAAAGTATCACGCAACCTATCACAACGATTACTTTAAACAACCATTGTTGTATGTCTCAACCTATTACAACGATTACTTTAAACAACCGCTATTGTAATGTTTTTTAATAAAATAAAAAAAATGCAGCAGTAGAACAACAACAACAACAATAGCAAGACACAAAAACAAGAACAAGAACAACAAGAACTACAATAAGAACAAGAACAAGAACAAGAACAACAAGAACTACAACAAGAACAAGAACAAAAACAACAACAAGAACAAGAACAACAAGAACAACAGTAACAACAAGAAGAAGAACAACAAGAAAAACAAGAATAACAACAAGAACAAGAACAAGAACAACAACAACAAAATGAACAACAAAAACAACAACAACTAACATTGCTAACTTGAATCCATGTTTTCCTTGTCTAATTAAAGTTGGAGAAAAGGTGGTGGAGTTCTGAAATTTGTTAATGAAAGAAATGATGTTTTCGAGTTTTGTTTATGAAAGAAATGGGCTTTTCTAGTTTGGTTTAGTGGAGAAATAGAGTGTTGTAAATGGAAGATGATGTTTGGAGGTAGAAGATGTAGTTCGTATAAGTTGGAAGTTCATCTAAATTTTAGGTTTCACGCAGATCACCTATGGTAGTGTCTTGAGCGTTGATACTCACTAAATGAACGATAAATATTTGTTTAAGGATGGTGAAGAAACTCAATAAATACACTTATATTTCCCCATGATCCTGAGTGACTTTTCACCACGGTTGAAAGATCCAACCGTGATAAAAAGTGGCTTAAAAATTAATTAAAATAAAACTGTAAATGCTAGGATTCGAACACATGACCAACGCCATTTTTTCACAACGGTTGGAAGTTCCAAACGTGGTAAAAGTGACTTAAAATAAATAAAAAACAAAGTTGTGGATACAAGAATTCGAACTCATGACTAGACACCATTTCTCACCACAGTTGGAAGTTCCAACAATGGTGAAAAATGACTTAAAAATAAATATAAAATAAAATTGTGGGTGTTAGGATTCGAATCATGACCAAACGATCATTTTTCACCACGTTTGAAAGTTTCGATCGTGTTGAAAAATGACTTAAAATGAAAATAAAAGAAAATGACCTAAGTGAATAAATTCTAAGAGAGTGAATACTTTAATCGAAGAGAAATGCCATTACAAAAGATATTTTTTTATAGAATTAGATTTAAATATCATGAGTTTTTTTAATAAAAAAAGCATGAATTATATTACAACTTTACTATTTTTTAATTTTTTTGCTTAAGTATTCATTTTAATCAATACTGTACCAAAAAAAATTAATACATGTTTTTTATTTAAAAATAACCTCATTAATGTCATTTATTCATCATTAATTATAATTATCAACATAACTGTACCACAAACACCCGTGTTCAAATAAGTGAAATAATTCAAATAAAGAATATAATTTATTTTGAGTATGGTGTGAGTTTGAAGGAAAGAGAGGAGAATCCTTAAAATGAGAGTAGTAAAAAAAAAATTAACATTTTTTAAAAAGTGTATTATTTTGAGAATAATAAATAAATATATCATTAATATAATTCTAATTTAAAAATATTATAACAAAATAGATTATATTTAAAAATATCTTTTATACAATTTTAAATTTCTCATTTAATTTTTTTTATACTATATAAAAAATTAACCTCCTAAATTGAACACTATTATTTCCTTCATTTTAGTTCCTTTTTCTTTTTACCCAAACCCATCCTCAATTTTCTCCTCCAAACTTGAAAAAAAAGTATAAAGCTGAATACGAATTTTAGGATTATACAAAGCACTTTCTTATGAGAATTATATAGCTAAAAAAACTAGTTTTCCAAACATGATACAGTAGTCTTTGTTTATTCGGTTACCACACAGTCAAAAGATAACATGACTTTTAGATGAACATGAACTCAGGTATAAGTTAAGAATCAAGCTACCTATATGCTTGCTCTGTTTTCACGACTCATATATATATTTATACTTCACCATACTTTCAAATCGCATGCAATAACCATCATTCATTTGGTTAGATTCAAGTGGACACAACAAGATATTTGGTATGAGGAATTAAGAGAGTTGAAACAACATATCCTTCTGGTGGTTTCTGAAAAGGGAAGTAAATTATCAAGGTTAGTAATCATCTCTAGTCTTTACTTTTCTTTTACTCTGCTGCTCTAGAATTTCAATAAACTTTGAAATAAAACTAAGTATATTCGGCTGAACCCGTGAAAGTTAACAAAAAAAATTAACAATTTTTATTTATTTTGTTTTCATCTCAGTTTTCATATGCAATTCATTTTTCTTTATATGTTAAATAAAAGTGTTGAATTTTTTTATTATTTACAAGTCAAGTTTAGGAATTGATACTAATACTGCAGATGCCAAAAACTTGTTCAGTAAATATAACCATTATAGTATTGTTGTAATTTTTCTTTTTACCCCATCACAATGATAAGCATCCTCTGAATCTATCCAATCATACACATTTTTCCACGCATTATATGCAAACGAACAAATGTAAAATAAGTTAAGTAAAAAAATAAATATTACTTATACTATATTGATGATCTAGAGAGAACATACGTGACGTGATAGATGATGGTTTGAAGGAGATTGATGGACCCATTTCATTTGGCTTCAAAGAAAGAAATTTTACATAAGAAACACAAAACTTATGAAGCTGCTTCTGCCTTCTACCGAAGAAGACCTATCAAAGAGGAATTAAAGACGAGTTTCATTGTTTGTTGTCTCTAAATTAAAGCTAGGACCACCTTACACCGACCTACATTCGGAGTAGGTTTGTCATTGGGACGGAGTGGGACTATGTTTGTTGTCCTCATCTCTGAAGTGCATTCGGAATGAACTTTGTTCCTCGTCCCGTCTCTACTGGAAAAATTTTCATTTCTTCAAACTTCTAAACTGCAAAATTTCTACAAAATTTCTACAATGATCTCCATTATCGTAGATAAGTTGTCATCCTTAATTTTGAGATCATACTTTTTTCTAAATAGAGAGGACTTTTTTGTTTTTAAAAAAAAATCTATTTATATATATTTTAAATAAATAATTAAACAAACGAGGATCAAGAGATTATGTGTCATTTTTCTTAGAAGAGCATCATATTTATCATTGATTGCATTCATCAAATGTAGATATTTAATAACTTCTCTTATATTGGACGATTCCATATTTTCAATGAGTAGATACTTTGTGACATGAAATGTCCTTTTTATGTTTAAAGGTGTTATATTTGGAATGAGTGATCACATGATAAGATAGTGTTGCCTCCGAGGTTTATGATGGTGGGCTAATTGAAGCATTTAATTATGAAAGTTGTTGTTAAGAGTCACATATCGGGTTAATATGTCATTTGAAAATATGTTTATAAATCGAGTGACATTCACTTTATAAGTCAGGTTTGTCCGGTTATGTTAGACCTAACCACAATTATGATATGAGATGATATCATAGCCTAGTTCAAAATCCGTTGAAGTATCTTTTATCAGGTTTTCTCTATCAGATCATCTATCATTTATATCCAGACACCAAATCCAATAGTGATAGGTGTGAGAGGGTATGTTAAGAGCCCCACATTGATAATATGTGACTCAGACATAAGTTTATAAGTGAGGATAACCCTCACCTTACAAGTCAGTTTTATAAAATTGTTTTAGGTTCAACCACAATTCTAAAAGATGTTGAATAAATATAGAGTATTACTTAGTGAAGTATTGGTAATAGAAGGACCCTAATGAGTAAGTGATGGTTGTGTCGAGGATGTATATTTGGTGAGGATGAAGAATAATTTGACGATGGACTTTTGACAAGTTGGAAAGGTAACATGGTGCGAGGTTGTTGGGTAATGTTACTTAGTAAGTGGTTGAAAGTTAAAGTATAGTTAATATTTTCAATGTATGGAAAAACATGGTAAAAAATTTGACATGTCAAGAGATATAATTTTTTATGTGATATGAAGAGTTAAGGAAATGATAAGCATATCGAGATTAGACATAACCTATAAAGATGCTTGTTTTGGAGTACAAGTGAAGTTCATGAGATTATGTAAAGAAAAACCAATAAAAACATAAAAAAAAAACCAACACCACGAAACTGTAGAGGATTTGGTTTGCTTTGGTTTAGATATTGGAATGGTAATTTCATGTTAGGGACCATGGTTGAAATTTGTTTATAAATTGAACTACAATGTGAAAGGTATAACTCTAGAGGTATTAAGGTAATTTGGATGTAAGAAGGATAACTTTGTATGTCTCAACTATGTGTTTCTGTCTTCTCTTAGCACACGAGCATTTAGTTCAAGTCATAACTTTGACTGTCTCAACTATATGCCTATGTCTTCTCTTTTAGAAAATTTTAATTTTTAAAACTCTTCTCCATTATTGGCGTTTAAGGTAATTATTAGAAAATTGAAGTAGTTTTGAACTAATATTTTAAATTTTGAAAAGATTGAGGATAGATTTGGTTTTATTTTTCAAGATAAAAATTCTAATATATTTTTATAAAATGGTTAATAATAACCAAGTAATAATAATATCCATCGATGTATTTTATCGAAGTTGGTCTCATACATCATTACACATTACTTCAAGAGGTTTTCTACTAGTTAATCTAAATATATAGAAAGGTAATATATGACTTTTAAGGATATTACATGAAAAGAAAGAGGGTTGATTTTTTAAGGGTATTTGTGGAAGAAAATACATTTGTCTCATAATTTGACCCGACAAATATCCAAGGATATGGTGCCAAGGTGGATTGATGGTAATGGTTTGTGAAATGAGCTTTGGGATCACCAAAAATTTATATTCACGCACCAAGCTAAATAATGAAAATTGTGAGAATCTGAATTGGAAAAATCACTCGATATATATCAAGGATTCAAACTAAAATCATGTTTTACATATCATTCCCAGACTATCCATTATCTATATTCACACACTACAGTCCCACATTGATTAAAGATAGAATCTGAAAATTGTCTATAAAGAGTGACACCATTCACCTTATAAATCGATTTTGCAAGGATGGACTATTTCAAAATAAAAATGAGAAAATAATAAATACAATATCTTAGATAATTTTAAAAATTATACAACTTTGACATTATTTTAAACGATTCAAATGTGATTGGAGACGATTGTAAAATAGTTATTAGTATTATTTTAATTAAATAAAAAATAAAATTTTATTTATTTTTATTAAATATCAGAGACAAATATTTCATATAAATATCTTACCCTAATTTTCTTTTGAGCAGATATCTTTTATTGTATCTGATAAAAAAATATTTTTTCGTGCTTTATACAAATAAAAATAAAAATTATTATTATTTTAATTTAATAATTTATTAATCAAAATTTTATTTTTAAAAAATGAATATATAAGATGTTAAGTATTCGAAGCGATAATTCCGCAACTAGCATAGAAGTTGAATTAACTGAATATATTGTGAGATTAATTTTATCTACAACAATTTATCACAAATCAATATTTGCATAAATTTTAACATAGATATAATATAACTAGGGTCAAATATTTTAAAATAAATCAGCAATTACACGCGGAAAATAAATTAAATACCAATAGTATTTGCATGTTTGTAAGGCAGGTATACATTATAAGGAAAGTATGAAAACCATCATTAATTACTTCATCTTATTTAATGATTTGAAAATTTCACCGAATATAATACTTATCCTAATTTCATCTCCCCATCACCATTGCACATGGAGATTACAGTGCTATAAATTGCTATACATACCAAACATTGTATCACAGCATGAGGGTTGGGGGTATCTTTCAAGACTATTCATTTTGTTATTAGGTCTGAGTTTGCTTTGCACTTAATTGATTGAAAAGTTTTCCAACCTCTTACTAAAGAGGTACTAAAGAGGTGAGTCATCAACCTCTGATACCTCTTGTTTTTTACTTCAAAATAGTATAATAGTATAGTACAATCATATTCATGGTTCTTTTATTTTCCATGTGTTAATATTCTCATATAAATGAATGTATGAAAATAAAATTATGTTATAATTGTGAAGATTATAATTTGTCGACAGAGTGATTCACATTATTATTAAGTCTAATTCATGCGTCTTATCATGCACTATGCACATTATTGGGACCTCGTTGCACTATGCACCGCATTCACAAGTCGTTTTCCATTAAAATGAAAATCCATATATTAAAAAAAAACATATAGTATATTTTTTTCAAAGACTAAATTGAATTTCATTATTTTTTAGGAGACCAAATGGATCTTTCGCTCTCTTAATTCAGGAATAACACTCTTTTTCACAATTTGTCAAAAGTTAAGGTCACTTGTAACAAAAGCATTCTCTTGACTTTATACTATCTTATACTACAATTATTAAAGTGTAATTGAATTATTAGCCACGTATTATTATTGAGTAGAAAGAATAATTATCATCAAAAGTGAGAATTCGCATTCTTGCAATCCTGGCTATAACTTACAAACACTACCACCTCCGATCTATGTCGACAGCCGACATAGAATTTGAAACCGCTGGAAAGGTTTCTGCTGTGGGTGGGTGGGACAAACATCTTGAATATGGTACACCTGTCTCTACGTGGGAAAGACACATAAAACTTTGGATAAAAAATAAAATAACAAATTTTTAATTGATCACGTAGTTGAGGACACCGAAACTGTGATATTTAATATCAGAATTGTTCCCAAATCAAATTAATCAGATCAGTGAATCAGATACTATCAAATTAATCAGTGTATCAGTATGTGAAAAAAATAAAAAAACAAAACCAAATATATAAATTACAAAAAATATAGAGAAAAAAGCAAAGAAAGGAAGCCAGCACATAGAAGCAATCAAAAAGCACGTTACACACGTCACTCGCAAATTCAGGACACCCACACTCCTTTTACTCCATTTCTCTTCCAAATAATAATTACATAAAACGAAAAGTGTACATATTCTTAACTTGTTTCACTCGCTAACTAGTTACTATTAATTATTAATTAATTAATTAAATATTATGCCATTCTAATTTTTTTTTCTTCAGGTTTTTAGGATTTAAAGAAGAAAGTGCAGCTTTGATTCTTTCCCTTATTACACGGCAATTAGTCAAATTAAAAAATCGGTTTCTAATGTTTGACGGTGAAATATTTTTTTATTTCTCTTTATTACTTTATATTTTTTTGAAAATTTTTAAACAAAAACTGAAGACCATGTGAGTGAAGTAAACATTACTGACTGTTCACAACGATTAGTCCGTGATTGGTTGAAACTTGAATTGAACTGATAAAACCTCTATTAGTTTGCGCTCTTTCCAAACAAGTCTCTGGTTAAGTTTCAAACGGATTATCCGATTTTGTTTTCTACTCATCTACTTAGATATAAGAGATATTCTTTTTTCTACTGGCTTTGTTTGCGAGTGTGGGATAGGGTTAAAGAATAGATTGTTTATGTTATGATTTGGTGCGAAAAAGCTTTCTAGTGGTTGTAACGGTTTCATCTCTCCTGCGACAGTTATTTTAGGGAACTATGAGTTTCCTGAACGGTTCTTCACCGCGCCGGAATCCGGCGGAGAATATGGATATTGAAGCTGGTCCGTTGTCTCGCCGTTCTTCGGATATTGATGACGACGGTGATTTTTCCGATCCGTTTGATATTGCTAGAACAAAGCACGCTTCTATTAATCGACTGAAACGCTGGAGAGTACGTTTTCTGTTCTTTCTCATGCTCGTAAATACTGTTGTTGAGTTTATCTGTGCTTTGTTAAGTTTATATTAATCTATATGTTTGTTTTTGAAGTTTTTGTGAACTGGATACACTGATTGCTGTTGATGTTTCTATTTATGGCAGATTTAGGGTTTATGAGAGTGGTTTTTGCATGCTGTTTTTGAAATTCGTTGCTTAGGGATTTAGTTTTAGTTTATGTGTATTGAGGAAACAATGGAGTATTGTAATTGTGACTCTTATTATAATCTATGAAATTATTGAAATAGTGTTGGTTTTTGGATAAGGTTTTTGTTGTTGTTGTTGAGGATGGAGTGAGTTAATGGCCAGAGGATGAGGAAGTTGGTGGTTTTTGGATTTTGTCTTCATTTATGGGAAGTGTTTTTAGTTTACATTTTGTTTGTTGCAAAATTTTGTTGAAATTACTTCTTGCATTGCATGATGACTTTGGAGTGAGGTTTCTACAATCGCCTCAGTATGTTGTGGTTCTTTGATCTTTTTAGGAACATGTAGGAAGAGAAAAGGAAAAGAGATTCTTATAACACTCCAGAAAGATAAGAGTTACAGCTTACTTGTTCTGGTTGTTATCACATTTAGGAATAGTGGTGCAGATTAGGGTTTTATTTCATAGTTATATAGGGGAAACTGATTAGGGGTCTATCATGCGGTGATGTGGAAGAAGTGGAACTTCGGTTCGTTTTCGTATTGGAGTACAAGCTTTAGCTTTTAAGTAGCTGATTGTTGTACTAGTTCATATACAATTTTGATTGGAGTTGTGGTGACTCAAATTCCAAGTTTGTTTCAATGGAGAACCAACATTATCCTTCCCTTTACAAATGGTGTTGGTTGGAAACCACCCTGCCTGATTGGGTCAGTGGCTGGAAATGAAAGAGGCAGTACTTTGTCTTAGGTTGAAGTTGAGTAAATGTTGTGTGTTCTGTGGCAATGTTGTTGCTGCAGAATAACCAAAATTTATCAGTGTCATGAATCCTCTAGCATTTTCTTACCAGTACAATTTTCTTCTTCTTTCTGCTGTACAAATGTTGTTTTCTTATTTACTTCATTCAGACAATAACTAGTTTCATACTTTCATTTGATTATTCTGTATTTCTATTACTGACATGGGAGCAATCCCTTGTGTCTTCAGCAAGCAGCGCTTGTACTAAATGCTTCCCGTCGATTTCGTTATACCTTGGATTTGAAGAAAGAAGAAGAGAAGAAACTAATACTGAGAAAGATTAGAGCGCATGCACAAGCCATTAGAGTAC
The DNA here is from genome assembly GCF_024323335.1 of Lathyrus oleraceus. Lineage (NCBI taxonomy): Eukaryota > Viridiplantae > Streptophyta > Magnoliopsida > Fabales > Fabaceae > Lathyrus > Lathyrus oleraceus. The sequence continues at coordinate 364,804,670 of NC_066579.1, read as the reverse complement.
AGTTCCTTCATTGGACTTTCCTTGTTATGTTTATGTTGTGTATGTGTAGTGCACCACTTATTCATTTTGTCTTAATAGGCAGCATATCTTTTCAAAGCAGCTGGGGGGCAGGGGCAGAGGCAGGGACAAGGGCAAGGACAATTGAATGGTGAGTAATTTATTGATGTTCACTGTTATTTGTAAATATCTCTGTCATTGTTTGGAGTAATGTAGTCATTCTGAAACCAATGCTATTATCTCTTTTATTTGTTAACAATTTCTGCTTATGAATTATTGGTCTGTTTGACTAGATGAAGATTGAGAGAAAAAGAGAATTTGAGAGAGAAATATTATGATAATTGGATTTTCATTATCTAACTTTATGTTAATGAAATAGGTATTATTGTACTAAGAAGTAGCCAATGTTGACTAAAGTGAATTGCAACTACTCTAATGTCTAACTGACAGCGACCTAGCAACTACTTATAACCCTATGTAACATTGACACTCTAGGTTGAAGGTGTGTTTGACACGTGTCGAAAACCTAACACTCGTACGACCCTTACATGTGATTACATTCAATCACTTCTATTTTTTCTCTCTTATTATTACCCATGTCGGCGGTTGTTAGGAAGACTCTGTATCACCATGAGTACTAATAGAGTGAACCAGAGAGTGAACAGAGGCTTGGGGAGTGAGAGCATCTGCAAGTTGATAATATGCTGTTAGTACAGGACAATGAAGGACTTAGCAAGAGCTCGTTCTCGAACAAAGTAAAAGTCTAGCACCATGTGTTTTGTCCTTGAGTGAAGCCCCAAGCTGTATATATTGATTGCTACTCTACTTTGATTGTCACAGTAAGCTACAAGAGTTGTGCACTGAATTTTCAATTCAGAAATAAGAGACTGAATTCCAGTGAGTTCTATAGCCATGAGAGCAAGACTGTGAAACTCTTTGCACAAGAATGAATAACATTGTTTTGTTTCCGTGCTTACAAAGACACCAAGTTTGTGCCTAAGAAAATGCAAAAGCCCGAAGTTTGAGTGTCTGCCCTCAATGTTAGAGGCCCAATAGTATCACATAATGTGTTTTAATAATTTTCCAGTGCTCCAAACAAGTGGCACATTTTTTTCTGCATTAAATATACTTTCGCTTTGTGATACCTGCTTCATGGACTTACCCTGGTATATTATATTGATTCAGTATAGATAACTTCATAAACTTTTTTTGTCTTTTCTTACTCAATATTAATAATCAATTATTTTAACTGTTAGAAACTACAAAACCTCTTCAAACCTCTACTGGTGAATTTCCAATTGGACCGGAGCAACTAGCTTCCATTTCAAGGGAGCACGATATTGCCTCATTGCAGCAATATGGAGGGGTATGTTTGCCAAGAATAATTTTTTAAACTGGGTAATATTATCAATGGAAGTCATAAATTTCATGATTTTTCTTTCTAAATTACTATCAGGTTGCAGGGGTATCAAATTTATTGAAAACCGATTTAGAGAAGGGAGTTGATGGTGATGATGCTGACTTACTAAGACGGAGGAATGCATTTGGTTCCAACAATTACCCTCGAAAGAAAGGAAGAAGTTTTCTGGTAACTTCTATTGTTCTTGGGCTATTGGAATCATAAGTGTTTTATGGTAATATGAAGCATAACTAGTTATTTTTGGGGGGTTGGGTTACATTACATATATTAACCTGCTTAACTGCAGGTGGGAAGTGGAGCGGGTTAACTTGTTTATTTTTTTTATTGAACTTCTTAATGTCAAACTTCTTAGACCAACTCCAAATACAATTTTTCATTGTTTTCAATTCCTAATCCCAATCACTTTTTTTACTTCAACATGTTCATTTTTTTCCTATTTAATTTCTTCGATTTCTATTTTTTAATATTTGGGCAGGTTGACTGGCCAACCCATTGTAAAACAGCGGGGGTTGATGATATTGCCAATTTATTTTTAAATAAGGTCAACCTGCCAAATTTTTATGGGTTGGTGATGGGGCCGAGCGGGGCGAGTTAACTTGCATTGCAGCAACCTCATTATGTTTTGCCCGGGGGAATATTGCACTGACTTCTTTGTTTTTGATGCCTTAACAGATGTTTATGTGGGATGCTTGCAAGGATCTGACCTTGGTCATTTTAATGGTAGCTGCAGCAGCTTCATTGGCACTGGGGATAAAATCTGAGGTGAGTGTGGCTAAGACAGTTCTGGTGCAATTCTGTGCATTTTGTTGGGTGCCAACAGTGATTATGTCCTTCCATTTGTAATTTAGGATAAGTGGTATATTTTATTAATTTTGAAATTTTTTCATACCATTCATAAATATTTCTGTTGCAGGGTATTAAGGAAGGATGGTATGATGGGGGAAGCATTGCTTTCGCAGTTATTCTTGTTATTGTTGTTACAGGTATCATATTATCTTTTTGGGGTACTAAGATTTAAAATGGATGGAACATGGCCTCGGATCCCTTAAAACGAGCCTTCACTTTTGAGGGGAAAATAATGCAATTCAGCTGTTGATGACAATCTCAATAATCAAAATTTTCAATACACATGTGGAACAAATCATTGAACTGTTGAAATATCAATAGTTGGTTTTCTTATCGGGTTTAGATGTTTTTCTTTCCCCTCAAGTTTAAATAATAAATCATTTGAGAGTTGCCAAATTCATAATGCATAAAAGTTGTTTTTTATTACAAATTTTAGACTGTTTTGTACTTTCCTATTTGGTATGAGGTCTTTGGTGATGCAACTCGTTCATGATCCGCTGCCCACTTTGTCCGTGTAGAATTTGTCAGTAATTTCTCCGTTGAACAGCCCTCACCCAATTTCATTAATTTGTTTTTGAAATGACAAGTGTTGTTATTTATGTTAGTGAGGGAGTTAAACACACGGCCTCCTTATCACTCTAATCTTATGTCCCCCCCTAAATCACCAAGCCACCTTATCATTAATTTCATTAATCATATCTCCCTCATTTTGTAGCTGTAAGTGATTATAAGCAGTCTCTTCAGTTTCGAGACCTAAATGAAGAGAAGAGAAATATACACTTGGAGGTTTGCTTTTATTTTTATTTTTTATAGATTGTTATTTTTTTGGATATTTGATTTGACTTTTTTATATTCATATTATATTTTACTCACAATTTTCTTGTCACATTTTTAACTATGTCTGAATTTGTGCTTGAGAAGGTTGTTAGAGGTGGTAGAAGGGTTGAGATCTCAATATATGATCTTGTTGTTGGGGATGTTATTCCTCTTAATATTGGTAACCAGGTACATGATCTTGGTCATTTGTTGTTTTGCTTTCTATACTTAATGATTAGATTTCCTTTTTGTTATTAAATTTTCTGTTCTTTCCAGGTCCCTGCTGATGGAATTGTGATCAGTGGTCACTCTCTTTCCATTGATGAATCGAGCATGACAGGGGAGAGCAAAATTGTTAGTACTTCTTTCAATATTGTCAGAATTTTAGAATATTGCTTTATTGTAATGAATTTTGTTTTTGCAGGCCGACAAGGATTCTAAGGATCCCTTTCTGATGTCCGGCTGTAAGGTTGCAGATGGCAGTGGTACTATGCTGGTAAGTTAGACTTCATTTTTCCTTATTTTCTCTTTTAATTTTATGCTGTCCTAGTTTAATTTGTGCCGGAAGTTTTGAAAGCGGCCACTTAGGTAGTTAAGGGCATGCAATAGTTGCTTTGCTAGAAGTGTGGGTGGTAATTTTCCAATGGCGAAAAGTTGTGCACTAACTGGCAAAGTATTTCTGACTTGATTCATAACAATTTATTCATCAAATGTGAATACATTTGTTTTTTTTTTGTTGTAAATGACGCAATTATTTTGCAAGGGATTTTGGTTAGAATTTGAATTCTAATATCAAAACAATTGAGTTGCAGAGAAATTGGAGTCGGCAAAATATGATTTGATTAGTACTGAACTTCTCACAACAATTCAATAGATCTAATTAACTGTATTTATTTTCTTGTTCAATCTGTTTTGTTGATTAAAGTTAGCATGTTGGTGTCTTTTCCCTCACTTGTTTATATATTTTTGCAGGTAACGGGTGTTGGAATTAATACTGAATGGGGCCTTCTAATGGCTAGCATTTCAGAAGATACTGGTGAAGAAACACCTCTGCAGGTCTTCTTCTTATCTGTGGTTTCTGGCTCTGTTCTTTTGTTTCTTATAATTCAATTATTCTTATAAGTTCTCATTATAGGTCCGCTTGAATGGCGTAGCCACCTTCATTGGTATTGTTGGACTCACTGTTGCTGTTATTGTCCTGATTGTGCTACTGGCCAGGTAATTAGTGGATGACTCATGTTTGCTAGATTTTTCTTAGTTTGAGTCATCAAAGGTGTTGTTTTGCATGCTTCTAAAGTGGAAACTTCTTATCAGATATTTCTCTGGGCATTCGAAGAATAATGATGGGACAAGACAGTTTACAGCTGGCAGGACCACAGCTAGTGATGCCGTTGATGGAGCAATTAAGATAATAACTGTTGCGGTAGGTGCCTTGATAAATACTAATTTACCATAGCATGAGTGGTGCAGTTACCCATAGTTATTAATTGACTGGCTTTCAAATTTAATATCTGTTGTTATTGTAATTTGTAACCCATTGAATATTTAGGTCACCATTGTAGTTGTTGCAGTGCCCGAGGGGCTCCCGCTTGCAGTCACTTTAACGTAAGTATTATAATTCTTGTCCAAGCATCTAGTTTTTACTTCGTTTGTTGTTGTGAAGTCTTACCACTAGTCTGTGTTTTAAGTTTTACATTAGTGCCATTGCACATAATGATAAATTTGCCATGGTTCTTGTTCTTCATTATGATTTGAATTTGCTCTGTTAATTCTTTCAGCGGTCATAATTTTGTAACAATGACCCAACACTTGGTCCAATATATAGAATATTCCATTTTTCTATCTTCAGTAGGATTTTATTTTCTCGTTCTTTAATATATTTGTTTTCTATTCTTCTTCAATTTTCCTTTCTCAAATCTTTATAATCTATACTTACACATTTTTTCTGTCAATTTTGTTGTAGTCTGGCCTACTCAATGCGGAAAATGATGGCAGATAAAGCTTTGGTATGCCAATTGATGTTTGTGCTTTGACTAGGTTTTGATATGATTATATGAGTAGCATAACACAATGAATTGTAGGTGAGGAGGCTTTCTGCATGTGAAACAATGGGCTCTGCTACAACGATATGCAGCGATAAGACCGGCACATTGACTATGAATCAGGTTGGTTGTGGTGCAGTATTGGATTTGGAACCATTGACTTGCATGATAACTTTTTATGACAAGTTACTTAAACTTGCCGGAGGGTACTTGTTGCAAACGTTTTTTTCTTTAGTGGCTTGGCTTTCTTGCTTGGCAGCTTATACAATAAATCACAACAATTGAAGTGTGTTTCATGTAAACTATTGTATCAATATGATGTGATATCCAATCAAACTTTTGTTTATATCTTTAGGTAGTTCATTAATGTTGGCATTGGTTGGTATATAATTATGTTTGTACAGAAGGTTCTCACAGATTCTTGATTTTTATGAATTCTGTGACAGATGACTGTGGTTGAGGTTTATGCTGGGGGCAGTAAGATTGATCCACCTCACCAATTGGAGAGTTCTCCTAAGCTACGCACTCTACTCATTGAAGGTGTTGCACAGAACACTAATGGCAGCGTTTTTGTCCCTGAGGTATGCTTGAATTTATTCTAGTGAAGCTGTTCTTCCCAGAAAATTATTCTTCTCAGCAGAAAGTTAGCTCGTTCAATTACTTATTGCATACTGTTGTCTTGTACAGGGTGCTAATGAAGTTGAGGTTTCTGGATCGCCAACAGAAAAAGCAATTTTACACTGGGCACTAAAGGTCTGTTTTGGAAAAGCAGTTATTTCTGATTTTTTTTCAGGGTGATTTATGTGCTTACAACTACTTGTGACTTGTATCGTATCTCAGGTTGGGATGAATTTCGTGAATGCTCGGTCAGAATCATCAATACTTCATGTCTTCCCGTTCAACTCAGAGAAAAAGAGAGGCGGAGTTGCAATACAGACGGTACTATCTTATTGGCATTTTAATTCAAATATGTAGATATTTTACTTCCTTTGAAGCCACATTGGTAAAATATTAGGTTGCAAATTCATGCTTAAATGATTCACTATATCTGCCAAATAAAGTAGTTTTATACTTTTTTTTGCAGGCTGACTCTGTTCATATACATTGGAAAGGTGCTGCTGAGATTGTTCTAGCCTGCTGTACAGGGTATATTGATAGAAATGACCAGTTGGTGGAAATAGATGAAGAGAAGGTTTGACAAACTCATTGCATATTATTGGAGCATATTTAATATCGATATTTGGTTACTGCAATTGTTTCTGTTCATATTTCACAGCACTGTACATCTGTTTTTCTGTTTGGTTAGTCATTTCTACCTATTACACCAGATGCTTCTAGAAACGCTATCTGAAACACAGCCAGTTAGTGATAGTTACATCGTATGATAGTTATCTCTAAGGCTGAACCTAGGTATATGAGTTTCTTCTCACTAAAAAATCAGATTCATAATATACAATAAGGATCTCCTTTTCAATGATCTATTTCTACTACCATCATCTCAGTATGGTATCAAGAGCATGAATTTATCGAACATGGCCTCATTTTTTTTCTTTGCCAGCTTGACATTGAACAGCGACAACACCACCTCTGCAAGCTCCTCTAAATTCCCACTCAATGGTGGTCTATGAAGCTCTGACACGCCATTCACACGGCGTGTCGCACACGTGTCCGACACGGATACGTGTACGGCACGTATCTGACACGTTTTTGAAGTTTCCAACGATTTTTTTTTTGAATCGTAGCGGACACGGATATGACACTTTATTTCAAATAAAGGACACGGTCCAATTCAAAACTTTCAGAATTTTTAAATAAAAGAAAAAGCCCAACTCAAAATTTTCAAAATAAAAAAAAAGGGTTTTTAACTTTCATATTTCACTTCTCTACTGTAAAAACAACACAAGTAGGATTCCTTATTTTTTTATATTCCAATGCTTATGTCTCCAAACATATTCATTTATCCATTCTTTGAAGAGAAACAAAATGACATCACATCGAGCGGAAACTTTAGTATATGTGCATAGTAATCTTCGACTTCTATCCAGGAGCACTCCCCAATATCATCAAGAGGAAACTAAAATGTGGGATGTCGCTGGAGATGAGTTTGGATCATTAGATGACAATGGAGATGACAATGGAGATGAGTTTGGATCATTAGATGACAGTGGATTTCTTAAAGTTGCTGATTTTCTTAATATGGAGTGACTATGAAATAATTTATATAATCTTGTTTTAGTGGATTTATGTCTTTTTTTTTGTTGATTGAAAGTACTAAGTTTAAATAAACATAAATTTTGCTTTTCATTTTAAACTTTTTATAAATTTTGCTCATAAATTTCATTATTATATTAATATATAAAATATATATAGTCGTGTCCGTGTCCTATGTTTTTTTACATTAGTGGAGTCCTCGTGTCTGTGTCGTGTCCCGTGTCAGTGTTTGAGTCCGGGCTTCATAGATGGTGGTTTTGTCTTGTATTTTTCATTCTGTTGCTTAAAATGAAATATCATATCAAAATCATGATTGTTACCCCTGTCATGGGCGCCTCTCATCTTCTATTATTGCCAGCGCCGGAAAACGATTTCATTTTAATACCACTTTCTGTGCTGTCAAATTTTAAGGACTCAAGTGAAATTCTCGTTGTGTAATTGTTGACCCGAGTGGTTTGTTTTTATCAATCTGCTACCTTAATGTACTTCTCCCGTGCTTTCTATTGTATTAGTTCATTCATCGAAATTGTTTTCATCCGAATACAACATCATTGTTGTCTGTGTCTTTCCCTACATCTTGTAGTCAATAGCAGTGGTGGTGGCCTACGTGGAGTTTCGGTGCTAGGTGACTAGGTTAAATGTCATGACGGAGCAAACCCTAGTATCTGTAGCGCTGCTGTGGCAGTGAAATCGCAGAGTGGCGGAGAAGACAAGATGAACACAACTGATAAGAAGATAGGAAAAAGCAAAAAAAGACCCTCATTTTTATTACAAAGAAGACAAAATTGCCCCCACCTTTTATCTTGTATAGGTTTTCTTTTCTTTGTGGCCTCTCCTATCTTCTCTTTTGCGATCTCCTCTTCTCCTGTGAGACTGCAGCCTTCTCTCCCTTGCTCTCTGCGCCTCCAAATCTCTTCTTCCCTATTTTTCTTACTCCTAGGATTTGAAGTAGTGGCCTTACTGCTACATGCTACACTGCTATAGCATTTTGGGGGTTGTTTGCTACACTATTCTATCTGTCACAGACTACGTATCTCTACATAGAATTCATTGATACTAATAAATTTGTATTCATTAATTGTAATATTAAAAAATACCGAAGTGTATTTCAAATTCTGGTCAGCTTGTTGCTGGAGTGACCCATCATTTACCATCTAAGTAGTCAACAACTCAGTCTTTTGGTCTTGTGTTTGAACCTTTTGGGACAAGCTCCCCACCCATACCTCTGTCGTGGTTTTGCTTGCCAAGTGGAACAAATCACAGTCATGTGTTGATGTGTTCACATGTTTTATTCTTCTACAATTTAAATTGAAAGGGTTGTGTATCATCAATTTAGAGTGTGCAATAGCGCCACCCTCATGTCTGAGCTTTCTTTCTTTACGTATCATTGTGATTGAAATCCTTCTCCTTCCTCTCTTCGAGCTGAAAATTTGTGTCTGCAACACCTTTTATCCAGCTCCGCTGCAAGATAGCAACCTCAATTTCGCCATTTCCGTCTATTAGAGTAAGCAATAGGCCTAGACTCAAGACTGACACATTGAGTGATGTTAAAACCTCTATATTGCAGGTCAACTGGTTTGCTACATATAAAACAAACACAGTTGCAACTTGTTGTAACTAACAATTCAGAAATTCAAAAGTTAGTTAGAAACATAAATGCATCTTTCTAATCTACCTATCAATTCTATCACCGTCCTCCAAATGCAATCCCTCCTTTTTGCAGTAAGCTGCATTCTATTTTCCTCATAGCTGAATCAGTTAGTGGCAGCTAGCTACCAGTTAGGTAATGACATTTTCTTTAATTTTGTTTTTCAGTTTTCTCTCTGTTCCCAGTTAGGTAATCATGACAGCTTCCCTCCATTCGTCTGTCCTGTATTTTGTATCTTTTCCATTTCATTCGTCTGTTCTATTAGTACCCAATCTTCTGTGACCAGAGAATTTTGAAAGTTATCAATTTATAGAACAGGGCAAAGCAAACAAATTAGTATATTTTGAAATGTCTTGATGACCTTTTTGATTCTTAACAGTAATTTTTGTTATTTTGCCGAAGTTTTAAGTATAATTTTCTGGGCATGCAGATGACTTATTTCAGAAAAGCTATTGAAGACATGGCTTCTGATAGTCTACGTTGCGTTGCCATTGCATATAGACCATATGAGGAAGAAGTTCCAGATACTGAGGAACAACTTGCTCACTGGTCTTTGCCAGAGGATGGACTTGTTTTACTAGCTATTGTTGGTATCAAGGTTTGTATTTTCTTTAGAAGCATGCCTACCATTTTCATGTTTGCTATTCTTTTTCTAATTATGTATGATAGTATACTCACAGTTTTATTTTTCTCTAACTTAAAGTTGAAGCTCATTACCATTCATAAATGAATGGCTTTTACACTTGCATACTTTCTTTGCTTGGGAGGCAGCAGGGAATTTTATTGTAGTTTATTTTCTTTGTTGTGCTTTTTTCCTTGCTATTGACATTACTATATAGTTGGGGATTTATCTACCTAAAACTTACGAAAGGGTTGCCTGTCTTTAGATTTGGACTTCACAAAGAAATGTAGTTTCTGACACTTCCACGGGTTAAATTTATATGGCTCTTTTTTGTATATCATTTGTGTATTGAAATACAGGATCCTTGTCGACCTGGTGTCAAAGATTCAGTACAGCTTTGCCAAAAAGCCGGGGTTAAGGTATTATAAATCTTTCGTTTTGAAATGTTTTTTAATGTCCCAAAATCTGCTTATTGTTGAATGAACATGTTCAGTTTTCATTTCAAAGCGCTACCATTGGCATGATGGTGGCACAGTGAATGTAGACGTATGCAAGTCATGTCAAAATTGTGACATGTACAATTGAACTTGCATAATGCATAACTCTAGCCACTTACATTGAACATAACATCTTCTCTATTGTATTGAGCTTACTGAAACTGTCAATTTAGGGTACTTTTGAGAGGACATTTCTCTTGTGGAATATCATTTGATGGATTGCGTCAACATCTGTATTTTTTTTAAAAGTTTGATCTCAAAGATTGCAAATTGATCATCTGAAATAAGAAAGTTTCCTTATGCAGTTTTATATATCATTTTTTAATTTCATTGTTTCAATTTCTAATCCTAGGTAAGGATGGTCACGGGTGACAATGTCAAAACTGCAAAAGCAATTGCTGTGGAATGTGGAATACTTAGCTCACTTGCTGATGCTACTGAGAGAAATGTCATTGAAGGAAAAACATTTCGAGCCTTGTCAGATTCAGAGAGAGAAGAAATTGCAGATTCGATATCGGTATAGTCCAGCTACTATGGGCCTTCTAGTTCTTGTTCTCTTAGTGATATACATTGTAAACGAATATTGTCTAACAGGTTATGGGAAGGTCATCTCCCAATGATAAACTATTGTTAGTACAAGCATTAAGGAGGAAGGGCCATGTTGTGGCTGTAACCGGGGATGGAACGAATGATGCTCCTGCACTTCACGAGGTTTGTGTAACTTTCTCTTTCGGCTATATGATTTTTATGTCTAGTTCAAGAACACATTATTGATAATCAAAACCAAAATGATAATTGACTGAGTATATGTGACTGCAACCATATTTTCTATCTTATGTTGTAGAATGTAAACACATTCTGTTGTTTTCTTCCAAATTTCAATAGTTTGACTATATTGTTAAATGTAGAGCTATCCATGGTTCTTTTTTCCCCAAAGATTATACTTTTCAGATAGTTGGCTCATGACTTGGTATCCATTCCAAGTCTCTAAGGCCAATTGGTCATGAATTTGATCTTAGTTGCCCTATTCTTTTCTAAAAAAAAATTAAATTTCAGTACAATGGATGATAAATTTCAAAACCAAAGGATAATTGATTGAGGGTAGATGCTTAATGAATTGGCTTAAACTTCAACCCATTGTTGTGCTACTGACAGCTTGAGCTTTTGAAATAGTTAGTTCATGACATATACTATACTGTATCCAATGCAGGGATTTTTTGTTATAATAAAGTTGACTACTTTTTTTTTGTGTTGTAATTATCTACCTTTTGGCACATAGGCGGATATTGGTCTTGCTATGGGTATTGCTGGCACGGAAGTTGCCAAAGAGAGCTCTGATATCATTATATTGGATGACAACTTTGCTTCAGTTGTAAAGGTAGAATCCTCTTGTATTTGGGTACTTGTGCACACATGCCTGAATGCACGATAATTTGTTGGTGATTTAATTTATTCTTAATGAATGAGTAGCTCTTCATAGCATCTTGAAAAGCTATTTATGTTATTACTAGAAGTACAATTGTTGTTTTTCAATATCAACTGCAAATGATGGGTTTGTAGAGAACTGATGCAATTATATTTTGCATAGTTTTGGATATTTGGTTAAGTAAATTGATATGTGAAGCTTAACTGGCAACAACTTTCATGTTTTTCTTCAAATTTAGGTTGTCAGATGGGGTCGGTCTGTTTATGCAAATATTCAGAAATTTATCCAGTTTCAGCTGACAGTCAATGTGGCAGCTCTTGTTATAAATGTTGTTGCTGCAGTTTCCTCCGGTGAAGTTCCACTGAATGCAGTGCAGGTATACCCCCCCCCCCCCCCCCCCCCCCCCCCCCCCCCCCCCCCTCTCTCCACTCTGGCTTGTATTGCTGACATATTTGGGACATTCTTATATCTCTCTGTTTGTAATGTTACTTTCTTTACAGCTTCTCTGGGTGAATCTTATCATGGATACTCTGGGAGCACTAGCTTTGGCAACTGAACCACCAACTGATCACCTCATGGATCGGACTCCTGTGGGTCGAAGGTCAGAATTTAATTTTTTTCTGATTATTACACGGTAGTCAAGATTCTTGGGTTGCACAATGTATTGAAAATAGGAGAAGTGATTCAATATGATTGGGATTGGGAATCCAATTTTTTGGAATCGAAAAACTTTTGGTATAACCATAACCATATGACATACGAGCGATTTGGTGTGGTTAGACAATCTTACATCAGGAAAAAGAAACAGTTTCCCATAGCCAGCGAAGGTTGAATTTATGTGCATGCATTTCCTGAATCTTGGGTTACATAGTGCTTTGAAAATTTGGAGAAGTGATTCAATATGACTGACTTTAGTTCTTGTAACAAATTTGTAAATATCTGCCGGGAAATGGAAAACTTTTGGTATAACCATAACCATTCAAAATACAATCTATTTAGTGTGGTTACACAATCTCACTTTAAAAAAAGAAACAGTTTCTCGTAGCCATGAAGCTTAGCCAGTGAAGGCTGAATTTGTGTGCGCGCACAATCGCTGAATGAATTAGTGAATTGTTGTAGAATTTCATCCCGGGTTTATAGTCATCACAATAGATTTGGACTGTGAGAGTATTTTACGGTACCATAAAGGAAATGCCCTTAAAGTAATACAACAACATGTGGGTACGAACAAATGAATAACACTTGTGGTGAAGCATGTAGATCCTTTTAACCAGTGAATTAAATGTAAAAAATGGCCAATTTTTTTTTGAGGTGTAGTTGACATGCCTTTGATGCTTTTCAGGGAACCTCTCATAACAAATATCATGTGGAGGAATTTGCTGATACAGGTGGATTCTGTTTCTCATTTTATTAGTATTCCTGTTTGATATTTTGTTAGATATGGTAGGAGCTTGTCTGTTGGCTCATCCACATGCGGCCTGCTAAATGATTTCACGAAAACAGTCTTGCATCATTATTAATACTGTTTATACATATTAAACATTTTCTTTTGGATCTAACTCTTGCAATGATAATTGGAAATTTTCAGGCGATGTATCAAGTGTCGGTTTTGCTTGTTCTCAATTTCCAAGGTGTACGCATATTGGGTCTTGAGCATCAAAAAAGTGAACATGCTATCAAAGTAAAGAACACTTTGATCTTCAATGCTTTTGTTATCTGTCAAGTAAGTTATTATTTGTCCTTTTATTGCTACTAAATCCCTTTTCATGTCAGAAAAGGTAGCATATGAGATATTATGTTATGCTGCTAAATCATCCTCTGCATGCTTTTGAACTGCAGGTCTTCAATGAATTTAATGCTCGTAAGCCAGATGAATTCAACATTTTTAAAGGAGTCACTAGAAACTTCCTCTTTATGGGAATAGTGGCATTTACTGTTGTACTTCAGGTTAGGCTTTTTAAATCGCCTCGTTGTTTAGCTTTCTCGGTAACTTTTTAGCGCCACTATATAATTACTCCTGTTCTTCAGGTTATCATTGTTGAATTTCTTGGGAAGTTCACTAAAACTACTCGGCTTAATTGGCAGCAGTGGCTCATTTCTGTCGTTATTGGATTCATTGGGTTAGTTGAATAAACAAATTGAAAACCTGATTCTATCTTGTTCTTTCGTGATTTTTCATCTTATTATAGCTACTGTATCAACAAATATTACAGGGTTTGGTTGTGCACAAATAACAGAAATTTCTCCTTACTAATGTCTTCTTTTGACCCCCCATTTTTCAGTTGGCCTCTTGCCGTGGTTGGGAAATTGATACCAGTACCAGCAACTCCCATCAACAACGTTTTCTCCAAGATTCGAAGAACTAAAAAAAGTAAAGAACCTGTGGCTTCTCAGTAGTTGTACATAGGCGTCGTGCTGTCTCAGACACTTACTGCTGTTTCATTTGTTTTTCTACCGATGGTTTTTGTAAAGGGGAAATAGTATATAGTACTATATACCACGTTTCTTTTGCTACTAGCCAACATTAACATGCTAATCTCAGGAGAAATTTGGATTTGTTTTACACTTAGGTTCTAACAAATATACGGAATTTCAGCTAGTTTTGGTTTTTGTGGTTTGTATTTGTTTGACATCAATACTTCCGTGGATTTGATGAGAAAATATTGGTTATCACTTCAAAATCAGCTTTTGATTGTTGATTGTATGTTTGGATTTTGATTGCTCCTGTTATATCCTTGATTGTAAGGAATTTTTTTTTCTCTTGTTCAGTTTGTTAGTAGAGTCTGTAATAAAGCTTTGAAGCTGTTTATGTTTTTTTGGGGGGCTTCCCCCACTTTAAGTGGTGGTACCCTTAGGAAACTTTAAAATGCTCATGAGAATGAGAATGAGAATATGCATTTTCGGACACATTCATTTCACATGTAAATGAATCACACATTTCTTTTTGCCTTACATTAATTTGGAGATACACTTCCATATTAATTCTATGCGCATCCTATGCATTACTAAGATACTCATTTTGTCTTCTTAAATTGATACGGTGATGCATTTTGTTACATTAATTTGGAGATACACCACCATATTAACTTTGCCTATCCAATGCATTACTAATTGATATGGCGATGTATTTTGTATCAATCCTATGTGCATCTCAGGCATTTTTATAGGACACATTCATTTTTTTTAAATTATTTTTTATTTTTATGAAATAAAATACACCGATGTAATAAAAATGTGCATTAAAGTTATACTATTATAATAATTTTTTTATATATTAAACCATACACTTAATGCACAAGGTGAAAATATAATGTATGAATAAATCAATTCATAATAGTCACAAAAATAAAATAATGAATAATAACAATTTATAATGTCTAATACAAATACTACACTACTGCGTATGTTTGACTTTCATGTTCCTACAAAATGTCCCTCTCATCGGAGCCTTTCGGAAAGACTCCTACTCCTCTGTCTATATCCTCCTGTGCAACTAAATAACATGATTTGCCCTAACGTGCTCATCCTCTAGTATCTCCTGATGAGCAAGCTTAGGTGGATCTCTTGAAGCATCCAATGTCATATAAAGACGTGACACTCTGAAATACCATTGGACGTAGCCCTATGCACAATTCTAGTCGTAAGGAGTTAAGGTAATCATCATACATGACATCTACATCTCATCGGGTTATAGGAGGAGATGAATCAGAGGGGTTCATAGGAACAAACTACATATACCCGAACTGGGGCATGACGCGCTCAGGAAGACGTGGATACATCAGACGTGACCCACAAGTCAACCATAAAGAGTAGAAGGTTATGTCGTCCAAGGAACACATTTTACGGTGATCTAGTTATGCCTGAAAGTGCATATCATCTGCTACCATGCAGTCAAGATACACCGAAGGGCTCCGTCGCATGATTCCTCTGAGCGGGTTGAATGCACAAGCACTAAACATATCCTTAGTTCAGGTATCAACATATGACCAATACATAGCACGAGTGTTCTGAAAATGGTACAAAAATAGTAAATGATACAAATATATTAATTGTTAACAGTATGTAGCTAGCTGTCATCTGTTTGTCCTTTCACATACAATCTTTAGCTAACTTGGAGTACAAGTAGACCAAACAAGTGAATCTCAATTGTACTCATGAATTCACTCCAAGTAAATGAAGTATATAAGGTCGACCACATCCATGTAATAGACACTATTGTCCACAAAAGTGGACGTGCAATCCAAGTATAACAAGTATGCTTTCATTGTATATGCTTTATAATACATAACATGCCCATCATCACCAGAAGCCTGCTCTGTTGCTGTCAATTGTTGTGCATATAACCTCTCCAGAAATTTAAACCTAGCATGACACTCTCATACATTTTCTACCTCTTTCAGGGAATCTCCTAGGTTACCTTCTAAATATGTCACCATCATCTCCAATGCCTCATCTCTAAGAATCTCGTCAGGTTCCAAAAAAATTTCTCTGATCAAAAGATGCATCTGACATGAGACATAGTCCAGTGTGATGGACATCTCATCATGTGGAATATGAAAAGATGACGTTTTAGAATGCCATTTCTCAATAAACGCGAACATTATACCATGGTTAATCGTACTGGTCCTGCATAAGTCTCACATTTCAGATAGTTGCATCACATCGCGAAACCACGCCCTTGAGGCTGAGGCAGTTTCACAATATTTTGGTCATGGTTGATGCATTTTAAAGCATCACGGTCCTGCATAAAAATAGTTCATCGTCAGAAACTTCGAATATTTTAAAAAATGTGCTTCAAAGAAGAAACACAATTAAATTTTACCTCTATATCCCACAAATATCTAGTAACATGGTATGGATATAAAGGAAATAAGATAAGTCAGACGAGCCTCCTCCAAACCCCTGGGTGCCTGAGATGCCTCAACATCTACTAATAAGGCTTCATGGGCATTATGAGGTAACACATGCATACTCTAGGAAGACGAAGGCGGAAATGCATGAGCCCCAGAAGTTGACGCCTCCATATCAAATGAACTAGAACAAAATAATGTCGGCGAGTGTCGAGTTCTTTCCCTCCGAACTGATGCATGATGCAACACTCTGTCGTGCCTCAATCGTTCTTGGTTATCATCCTAATGCCTATAATTAAATCGCACAAGATTTATCCAGATGCAACACAATGAAAATAAAGACAAACAATGTGGACAAATTAAATACATGAATGCATTTTTGGATTTTTGAAAAATCAAATTTTGATCAAATACGCAAGTGCATTTCCGTATTAACCTGCAACTTAGAAAAACACGAAAATGGTAGAAGTGCATGGAAATACAACATGCTCAAAACACATTGCTCATCTAAACCACTTATATAAACTACCTATTACACAACCTAATGCTCAATTTCTACAAATGTATAGAGAAATAAAAAATGTATAGAAAAATCAAAAACAAATTTACCATATGTAAGTTTGATGTTGAGCTCTTTGATTGATTGAATGTTGAGAATATAAACTTGAAAATCAAATGAGAGAGTTTTAGAGTAAAAGTGAAATGAGGAATGAGAAGAGTATGACGCGTATTTCATTAAAAACGCGTCCAAAAATGCATCTCTGTAAGTTATATAGAGATGCATTTCCGTATTATTATTTGATATAAATTGGGGTATGACTAAAAAATGAATGCTTCATGTGTGAATAAGGTGTGTCCGAAAATACATTTATGTATTTTAAAAATAATATTAGTTTTTCACTTGAGTGTGATAGGAAGAATAATTTCCTTTTTTTTCTTAGCCTCAAAATTTATTGGGCCACATTCAATAGGTGAAATTTTCCTAGAGCATTTAACTTGACACCTCCACTTAGACCTAGAACCCTCCATCGCGTAAGAAAAGACGATATTGCCCTTGTAAAATTATTTTCAAAAATTTCGAAATTTACAGTGCAGAGGCGTGAATTTGTAATTGCTGGGGCAATACCGGAAATTTGGAGTAATTACCGGAAATTTAAAAAACAATGAGTATTTATACCGAATTTTTCAAAATTTCCATTTTTCTATATAGGAAATTTCAAAATTTCCGGTGTTTTTGTGAAATGTTTATTGAAAGCTAAATGCTAATTTGTTTATATTTGTTTGTCATATGAGCATCCCACACTGAAGGTGACATCGCACGGATTGAAGATGAAGGACTTTCCTAAGATTCCGATGCCTGAGCAGGTCAACCGAATTATACAAGAGTTCCAACTGCTTGCTTTTTCCCACAACTCCCTCACCATGCTTGACGCTCAATTACTTAGTGCTTTTGTTGAAAGATGACACAAGGAGAAATCTTCATTTCATCTTCCATTTGGGGAGATGACTATCACTCTAGTTGATGTCTCCTCATTATTCCATCTCCCTATCGACAAGAGATTCTGGACGGTTCCCATACTTAGCATGTTCCTTGCATCTCAGACTATTGCACGAGACTTGGGAGTGTCTGAGGTGGCTGTGCACGAGGAGTTTGGCGTCAACAAGAGGAGCGTCGATGCGTTGATAATAGATTATGTCATCTAGACACAATACACTGGTCATAGAATCCATAGTGAGTTCAAGGAGTCGTTATTATATTCAGGTTATATGCAGTGGAAGACCATGTTTGCTAGACACTTGCTTGAGAGATGTCTGTGACAATATGATTATGTTCATAGTATCCCACGACCAGTTTCAGATATACTATATGTGGGCATTGATTGGTGGTTTTAGAGTAACTTCAACAGCTCCAGTCGTGCCATTAGAGATCGAGCAGTTATGGTTCAACACCCATCACAGTGTGAGGATGGTTACTTAGAGTGGTACCTCACTGTATCACACCCTCACATCATCCCACCTATTGCTGATGTGAGGCCTTCTGGTGTTAGGGTACCTATTGATGACGTGCCGCCGCCGCCTCTTGGGGCTGATGTCGACGTCCAAAAACTCCTCAAGATGATTGTAGTTATTATGGATAACCTCATGGGTTAGGTAAACCCAGATGGAAAGGCTTATACTAAATTATCTCGGGCGGCAGACATAGCCTGTGGGGGGCCTATTTAGACATCTTTTATATATCATGGATTTCATATATTATGTATTATTTGTATATTATTCATACATTTTCATCATAAATTTTTATTACATGATATATTTAATGACATAACTTAAACATCAACATTAACAGAAATACATATGCAATATCAACATTAACTTAAAGATAACTTAAGAAAACAATAATAAATAAGAAAAACCTAAACACTACGAGATGATTCTGGATGTTTCAACATCTCAATTATGTCTTCAATAGATCTTGAAAGCCTAACATCTAACTCGATTGACCCTTTTGTTACCCTACGGTGAAATGATCTCCACATTTACTTCACATCTTCGTCGATCTTCAACTCAATAAGGTTGTATTTCACCCTCCCGTTAGTATCAATCAAATCTTCACGAAACTCTATCTTTCTCACCTTCCTGATATCAGTATCAGACAATAGTTCATTCAACTTTGACGTCAGGCTGATGAGAGATGTGGTGCCAGCCGGAAGCCAGAAGTCTACGGGAGGTGAAGCTTCGTCGAAGTACACTTCTTCCTTAATAAAAAATTGAGGAAGAAACAGTTTTTGAGATGTTTTATCAAACATGTGACCCCTCCTATTTATACAACTTTGCATTTACTCTATACCAGACAAAATTGTCGGTGCAATCACAGTCATCCAAAACTGTCGGCAAAATCTTGAACGTCAAAAAAATAAAAAAAATAACCCAATTAGAAATTTCATTTAGGTTGAAATTTCCGCTAGCCATATGTAAATTTCAAAATTCTGAAAATTAATGAAACAAACCGGAAAATTTGAAATATCCAGTATACCAAAAATTTAAAATGTACTATTGGGAATTTTGAACTGTACCAGAAATTTCGTTCGGAATTTTGATTCAATTTTCAGCCAGGGGCAACCTGGATAATATGAAAGTATAGGAGGCGCGAGATATAATTTGAGGGGTGACAAGTTAAGTACGCCCAACTTGTTGGAAATCCACCACAACCTATGGAGAATTTCTATCAATCTTGATGAACAAGATTGTTATCAACCATGCAATGACAATGAAATGAAAAGAATGATTGAGAAAGAAAGAAAAAAATGTTTGAGAAGAATAATCTTTTCTACAGAGTTTTCTCTCTGTCCACAACCTGTGGAAAACTTCTTTATTCACTTTGCAACTGCAAAATTCTGTGAATACAATATTATGAGTTCTTTCTTCTCTGCATACAAGAATAATGGTTACTCCATCTATTTATAGATTTAGGGTAGCTTACTCCCTAAGCCAAAGCCTAAAACTATAAAAGCCCAAAATAATTGACACTACTAAAAATAGGCCTAAGTCAAAATCCTGTGTGAAACAACATGCTTCGACACTTCGACACACTAATACAACTTGAAACACTAGGCTATTCGACACAAGGAATTACAATTCAACACACCATCCAATTCATTGTGTCTAAGCTATCTACATTCATCATAGCTCTTAGTCTTCTGAATACTTCGACCTGCACTCCCTTCGTCATGATGTCTGCAATCTGACTCTCAGTTCTGCAGTGTTCAAAATTCATCTTCCCATCTGCTACCTTCTCTCAAAGATAATAGAACCTCATTTCGACGTGCTTGCTTCGACCATGCGCTATCAGATTCTTCTCCAGATTGATACCTGACATGCTGTCGATCTTCATGGTAATTGCTCCATGACTCTTTGCTATTATCTCTTCAACCAAATTCACCATCCACGTTGCTTGATATGCACAAAGGGAAGCAACTATGTATTCTACTTAGCAGAACGATAATGCCACTAATGGTTCCTTTCTCGAACTCCAAGCAACTAGTGCACCACCTAGAATAAACACATAGCCCGTTGTGGATTTTTGATCCTCAGCATCACTACACCAACTTGAGTCGGTGCATCCCACTAGTTTGCATTCTTTTCCTTCATCAGTAGAAGGAAACAAAATTCCATAGTCGAGAGTTCCTTTCAGATACCTTAGTATCCTATTCGCCGCTGCTAGATGTCATATCTTTTGCTTCTGGATGAATCTACTCGCCATACCTACACTGTATGCTAAGTGAGTCCTTGTGTGACAAAGGTATCGAAGTGACCCAATAAGTCTTCTATATTGGGTTGGGTCGACATCATCTTCATCTGAATCTTTCAACAGTTGTAATCTGGGCTCAACTGGAGTCGTAGTTCGGTTGCAATCTTGCATCTCAATTCTCTTGAGTATTTCACCAGCATACCTTCTTTGATGCATCATCAAACCTCTAACACTCTTGTAGAATTCGATGCCAAGGAAATATGAAATGTCACCCAAATCTGACATTTTAAATTCCTTATTGAGATCACCTTTGAACTCTTTGAACTCTTTCTTGCATCTACCTGTTATCAACAAGTCATCGATATAGAGACATAGTATAAGCAATTCACTATTGCTTCTTCTTACATATACTCCACGTTCAATTTTTCACTTTAAAAATTCCTTCTCCCTTAGAAATCCATCTATCTTCTTCTTCCAAGCTCTTGGAGCTTATTTAAGTCCATACAGGGCTTTATGCAGCCTGTACACCTTTCTTTCTTTGCCTTGTTTCACAAACCCAACTGGTTATACAACATAAACTTCTTCTTCTAAGGGGTCATTCAAGAATTCACATTTCACATCCATCTGACACATCTGCCAATTGTCCATGTTTGCTAGACCAACAACCAACCTGATTGTTTCGATCCTAGCAACAACTGAAAAAACTTCGTCGAAGTCAATTCCTTATTTCTGAAGAAATACTTTCGCCACAAGTCTCTCCTTGTGTCGAGTCACTTCTCATTTGGGATTTAAATTCTCCTTGTATACCACCTTCACATTGATTGCCTTCTTGTCTTAGGGCAATTCGACAAGTGACCAAGTGTTGTTGACTTTGGTTGACTTCAGTTCTTCGTTCATTGCTTTCACCCACTTCGAATCTTTCAATGCCTTAGCTGCATTAACTGATGTAAATACACATTCTTGCAACCTTGCATGCATGTGTCTTATTCTTTGAGGCCAACTTGGGCCTGCTTCTCCTCTGTCTTCTTATCGAACTTCTCTTTCGACTTCACTAGATGGTTCATGTCGCATCTCGAAAAATACGATTCCTCGCGATGGTCGCGGAAAAAATTACGTTCGAACAGAGTCGCCACCAAACTTTATTTATCCCAATGAAGGAATAAGAAAATATCGATAAAACCTTTAGGAAATGGAATAATGGTCGTCGCAACCATATTCGGGTTCGGGAGTGGATTACGTAAGGGGAAGGTATTAGCACCCCTTACGTCCGTTGTACTCAACGAGAACCTTTTGGTTCTAATGTGCGTTTCGAGTGTTAATTTATGTTTGTTTGTTATCTTTGGGTTAAAATATAGAAATGGATGAGAACCTTAGAAAGGAGAAAGGGGAGGTTTTTTATTAGTGTGCTCGCGAAGATACAACAATCTCCTGCCTACGTATCCTTATGGTGCAATAAGGAAGTCAGAGCATTCGTAGTTCGGGGAACTACGGTTGGTTGGTGTCTTTTAGTGAACAACTGTTTAGATCGCATCCTAAAGGCTAAACGTTGTCTTGTCTACTCTCGGCGGAGGCTTAAGCACTAAATTGTTATGCGCATTAGAAAAGATTAAATAGTGTTCTTTCTGAAAAGAGTTTTGGTCACACTGGGGTGACGAATTGAATTGATATGTTAGATGTTTTGATTGGTTGAGATGTTTTTGGTTGGATGACGATTACTCGGATAGTCGAGTAAGACAACTCGTATCCTAACAGTTGGGAAAGGGAATAGAAGACTCTAGACCGCTTTCTTTTTCATCCTTAATTATAGAAAGGATTTGATAATAGTTAGGGTGTTTTGAATGGATGACGAATACTCGGATAATCGAGTATGAGAACTCGTATCCTAATAATCGGGAAAAGGAATAGAAGACTCTAGACCGCTTTCTTTTTTCATCTGAGTGATTACAAAAATAAGCTGGCGTATGGTTGATGTATTTTAGCATGAACGACAAATACTTGAATGACTGAGTAAGACAACTCATATCCAAGTATTTGAGAAGAGGAATTGAAGACTCAAGACCATCTCCCTTTTTCGTATAGCTTTGATTGATTTATTAAGTTGCGAAAAAATGACAATTGTTCGACTGACCGAGTAAGAGAACTCGTATTCAAACAATTGAGGAGAGAAGTTGGAAACTCAAAGTCATCTCCCTTTTCATTTAGCTTATTATGAAAATAATTTGATTTAATCGGGTTTAGAAGTTTGTAGAGGAACGACAATAATTTGACTAACCAAGTAAGAGAACTTGTATTCAAATAGTCGCGGAGAAAAAATTGAAGACTCAAAGTTATCTCCCTTTTGGTTCCTTGTTATAAAAGGATTTGACTTGTTTGTGCTTAAATGGATTAGAAATGACGACCATTTGACTAACCGAGTAAGAAAACTCGTATTTAAATTATCGAGGAGAGGAGTTGAAAACTCAAAACCACCCCCCTTTTCATTTTCAAATGAAGTGTTGTTTTAAATGTGATTAAGTATTTTAATTTAACTTTCGATGTCAGATCGAGGTTTTAAAATTTGCATTCTTGTGAATGAATTGAATTTATTTAGTGAATAATCCATTTAACCGATTAGTTAAAACCGAGTAGGTCTCATTGTAAGAAAACCCAAGAGTAAGCCATGTGAGGTTGATGGCGATGCTTTTACAAGCGATCGACTTACATAGGTGTTTTGAAAATGGACTCGACTTTGAATCGAGAATTTTTATTTGTTTTAAAAATTGGTTTGAATTGATGGCATGGGAATTACAATCTTTTTGTATTTTTTAAGTCTTTATCATTTTTAGGTTCATTTTAAGATGAGATGAAGAATGTACAATGATATAGCATAAAGCGAAGTAAAGTAAATATCCAAAATAAATAAATGTTAGAAGCGAAATTTAGAAGAGTTAGATGTTAATTGCGAAAATTAAAAAATTAGAGTTAATAGTTAAATGTTAGGTGTTAATTGAAATCAACATGAAATAACAAGAGAATTGCAATAAAATATTAAATCTAAAACAAATAACTAAAGTTTAAACAATTAACAAAAGTATCATTAAATTAAAACTCAAAACAATATTAAACAATCTAAAATCTCAATTCTAAACTATTATCCAAAATATTAATTTTAAAATATTAATAAAGATTAAATTCTAAAATCATTCTAAATTAAATTAAAATTCTAAAACAATTCTAAATCACCTTATAATTCTAATTAATCTACAATTATTTCTAAAAAAAAGAAATCTAATTAAATTCTAAAATATTTTCAAAGATTAAATTCTAAAATCATTCTAAATTAAATTAAAAATTCTAAAATAATTCTAAATCACCTTATAATTCTAATTAATCTACAATCATTTCTGAAAAACGAAATCTAATTAAATTCTAAAATATTTTCAAAGATTAAATTCTAAAATCATTCTAAATTAAATTAAAAATTCTAAAATAATTCTAAATCACCTTATAATTCTAATTAATCTACAATTATTTCTAAAAAAAGAAATCTAATTAAATTCTAAAATATTTTCAAAGATTAAATTCTAAAATCATTCTAAATTAAATTAAAAATTCTAAAACAAGTCTAATTCACAATAGAATTCTAATTAATCTACAATTATTTCTAAATAAAAAAATTATCTAATTAAATTCTAAAACAATCATCATGGGCCTAAAAGGGACAACCCAATTGTATGGGGGGTGCTGATAGGGATTAATGGATGGGCCAGAATCACAAGGCCCAAAGAAAACCCAACTTGGTCAGCTTTAAACAAAAATAGGAAAAACGAGTTTATACTTTTCCATTTCCATTCTCTCTCTACACTTGCTAACCCAAAAATGCTCTGTACAGAGCGTCTCTCTCTCTGACCTCTTCGTCGAAGAAGAGAGCAACGGGCGACCGTCTGCTACGGCGTCGCCTCCATCTCGCGGTGGTTCAGCCACCCAAAACCCTACCCCACCTAAATCGAGCCTTCTGAGTTCAAAT
This sequence comes from Lathyrus oleraceus, assembly GCF_024323335.1. NCBI lineage: Eukaryota > Viridiplantae > Streptophyta > Magnoliopsida > Fabales > Fabaceae > Lathyrus > Lathyrus oleraceus. Next base: position 364,780,040 of record NC_066579.1, on the reverse strand, counting down.
CCAGGCTTGGATTTCGAAAAAACAAACCATTCGTCCAGATGTTGAGTCCCAAACGTAACCCTAAATTCTAATCAAAACAACACCAACCAGAATTCGAAAAAGACAAGAGCGAGGGCTTTGCATGCATGAAGACCTAGTTATGGAAGCAACGCGAGAAGAAGGAGATGAGAAGAAAGGTAACCGACCTGGGGCTTGGTTCGACAAGGACGCTTCCCACGAAATCAGGTATATGAACTCCTTCGCAACTTCCTTCCTTTGTTTTTGTCTTTAGATTTTTTTGAGAAATAATACTGTGTTGTTTTTGCTGTTGTGTTTGTTGTGTTCTTTCTGTTTTCTGTTGCGTTCTAGGGTTTTTCAGAAGAATTGCTGTGTTGTTCTTGATGTGGTTTTTTTGAGAAAAATATCTTTACTGTGTTTTGCTGTTATGTTCTTGATGTGTGAACTTTTAGGGTTTTCTTTGAAAAAAATTGCTGTGTGGTTCTTGATGTGTTTTTTTGATAAAAATTTCTTTACTGTATTGTTGTGTTTGCTGTTTTTCTTGCAAGTATCCGTCCCCTGTTAACTTTTTTCTATCTGTTTATGAAGAAGTTGTTAAGTCTTGAAAAATTTCCCCTTTTTCGATTTTCCCATCCCAGATTATGTGGGATTTCATCTCTGTTAATTTACTCTGTTTTAAGCTAATGTCAAAAGTGCTTTTTGGATGTTTAGGTTAACCTTCTGGGTAAAGCTTCAAACTGAATGATTTATTTAGTTGTTTTTCAGTTCTCTAAGTGCTTTCGAAAGGTGCTTTTTTAATTAAGCTGTTTTTCTTTGCAGGTTACAGGTTTGAGATGACTTTGATGGAATGGGAAAAAAAAGTGGGCTGTAAGACAGTAAGTTGGAGGCGCGCCCAAGTCAAGGAACCTGTTTCCATTTGCAGCAAACTTCCACTTAGTTAAAATGTAATTATTTAGTTTAATTTTTTTTAGGGACAAAATGTGTATTTGGACTTATGTGACTTATTGAATTAAAAGTCTAATGGCCATTGTAACTTGTTGGATTTGAAAAGAATTGAATTATTAAAGTGTATTTGGGCTATTTGCAATTTGTTGGATTTGAAGTCTCATGGCCATTAATAATTATGTATACAACCTTTTAAGCTTTCAAAACTTAACTCAATATTTATTCATGCTAATCATTTTTAACATTTAAAAACAATACACTTCTAACTTAAGTATAATGACTTAATCTAAAAAAACAACAACATAATTCTAACTTAGGTACAAAGAAACTAAGTATAGTGATTTAATTTAAAAACAACACAATTCTATTTTAAACACAAAAATCTAAATATGGGACTTTTAATTTAAAAAATAACACAATTCTATTTTAAATACAAAAATCTAAATATGGAACTTTTAATTTAAAAACAACACAATTCTATTCTAAATACAAAAATCTAAATATGGAACTTTTAATTTAAAAACAACACAATTCTATTCTAAATACAAAAATCTAAATATGGAACTTTTAATTTAAAAATGACACATACATGTTTCTAAAAAATGCAAATTTAATTTGGGAACCCATGAAGAACTTAGAACTTGGTATAAATATTTGGGATGTGTAAATGGACTAGTAATAGTGATCATAGAAATAATAACATGGCTCTTAATACTTACTAATAAAAAAATAGGTTTTGGATTAGTAATGTAAAAAGATTCAAACCACATTTTAGATTATGAACACACTTATGCAAATGGGCCTTTGAACAAAAGAGATCTCATGGGTAAACCACAAATGGCCGGACAAAATTGGGGTATGATAACTGCCCCTATTTAATTACCTCCAACCGGTAAGTAATAATGACAGTAGTCTTACGCATTCACGGTGGGAGATAATTAAATACAAGAAGACCCAGATTTTGTCCTAGGAAATGAAAGGAAGAAAATGCAGGAAGAAAATACGGTGAGAAATGGCAAAAGACAATATCCCACAGTAAAATGGAACAGTCAAGACTTTCTAGGAGTCGTCAGAACAATATCTTGGACATCATAGTCGAGATATGTTAGCAATGGAATGACATCCCTAGCTAAATCTCAAGATTTTTCAGGATGCTAGAGCAGTATAAAGAAAATCTGGCATGAGACTCTTCATATCGATGAAGCAGCATCTCAACAGTAAAAGTGAGATTCTCTGTATCGAGTCGAAACAACATCTTATATGATAGAATTAAAATATTCCAGCAAGGGAAAAATACTTTAATTGAATCTAAGACTTTCTGAGGATATTAGAGCAGTATCTCTAAAAGATATATGAAATGAGACTCTTCATATTGATGAAGCAGTATCTCAAACAGTAAAAATGAGATTCTCTATATCGAGTCGAAGCAGCATCTTATATGATAGAATTAAGATATTCCGAACAAGGGAATGATACCTTAATTGAATCTAAGACTCTCCAAGGATACTTAGAGCAGTATCTCTAAAATATCTGAAATGAGACTCCCCATATTGATGAAGCAACATCTCAAACAGTAAAAAATGAGATTCTCTGTATCGGGTCGAAACAACATCTTATATGATAGAATTAAGATATTCCAAACAAAGGAATGATATCTTAATTGAATCTAAGACTCTCCGAGGATACTTAGAGCAGTATCTCTAAAAAAGTCTGAAATGAGACTCTTCATATTGATGAAGCAGCATCTTAAACAGTAAAAAATGAGATTCTCTGTATCGGGTCGAAATAGCATCTTATATGATAGAAAAATATTCCGAACAAGGGAATGATACCTTAATTGAATCTAAGACTCTTCGAGGATACTAGAGCAGTATCTCTGAAAACAAATGAGATTTTTCAAATTGATGAAGCAATATCTCAAACAGAGAAATGAGATTCTTCAGATAAATGAAGCAGTATCTCGAATATTCGTCTGTTGGGAGAATTTTTGGAAAAGACTCCTTTTAAGGGAGATTTACTAGAAATGCTCTGCAGGGAAAAAAAGCTCATAAGAGACTTTTTTAGTGTAACCTCTGCTTGGGGAGCAATGACTGTAAAGAAAAATGCTGGGAATATCATTATAAAGTTTGAAAAATGATTTGTTGAGAAATAATCCCACGGGCATATGTATGATAATAACTTCATTTGGAAATGAGGAATGTCCAAGACATACATGAATGACCTTGGATCCTGATATTTATATTTGATTTTTGTATGATGTCCCACTTTAGGCGGGAATTCCATGCATGGAATGATGCATGAGATACATGCAAGTATGCAATTTTGCTGGGGATATTTGGCTGTGCATGTAGGAATTCGAATAATTTATATTTTTTTTGCTGAAATTCCCATTTTGTGGGAGTGTTATGCATGAGTATGCTGATGCTTGATATGACTGTGTTTTTTTCGAATTTCCTTGTTTGGTAGGAAATTATGCATAAAATGATGCATGTGATGCATGTAGGAATGCAACTGGGTAATTGGATATGCCCTGGTTAAGACATTTCGCTTTAGGGTATGATGCCAACCGTATGGATTTTTTATCATTGGGGCGATCAAATTTTAATGCCCCTGCTAGGTGGTTTTGGGAATATATTTGGGTTGTTCCGAATCATTGAAAGGTTCAGACTTTTCAACCCGCGATACTCCGTCCATGATTTATCAATGTTTCTGTTGGAAATGTGATGGAGCCTTGCCCCGGTCTGGCTATACCATGAGTGCATTTATGAGAGGTATGAATCAGTAGTTGAAAGGAACATAACCGTCTGCAATCAGTCCCGCACCTTTATGAAAGACAAGAGTGAATCTTGGGGACTAAAGGATTCGTCCGCTTACTGTTTCAAAAGAAATTTTACCACTTTAATCAAACATGCATTTTATTTTCTCCAATAGTTTTTTAAAAGTGATGTTTATAAAAAATAAAAGGTTCTTTGCAAACAAACAGATAAAATAAAAAATGATTTGGGCATACTTTGTTGAAGTTCGTACCGACGTGCGATAACCATGTAATGCGAAAGGTAACATCTCGCGCCAATCCTTGTACGTAATAACCATCTTTTGGATGATTTTCTTGATATTTTTATTTGCAGCTTCAACGACCCCATTCATCTTAGGTCGATAGGGTGATGAGTTGTGGTGCTCGATCTTGAATGTTGCGTATAACTCATCCATGGTCTTGTTGTTGAGATTGGACCCATTATCAATGATGATTTTGTTGGGAATACCATATCGACATATGATGTTATTTTTCAAGAAACGGGCGACCACGTGCTTTGTGACATTCGCATAAGACGCGACTTCCACCCATTTGGTAAAATAATCTATGGCCACCAAGATAAATCTGTGTCCATTTGACGCTTTGGGTTCTATCATTCCAATCATGTCAATGCCCCACATAGAGAAAGGCCAAGGTGATGCTATGACATTTAGCGGAGTAGGCAGTACATGTATTTTGTCAGCATAGATTTGGCATTTGTGGCATGTTTTGGTGTAATGATAACAGTCGGCTTCCATCGTCAACCAGTAGTAATCTGCCCTTAGAATTTTCTTGGCCATGGCATGCCCATTAGCGTGCGTACCGAAAGAACCTTCGTGTATGTCCCTCATAAGTTGATCTGCTTCATGTTTGTCCACACACCTTAACAAAACCATGTCGTAGTTTTGCTTGTACAATACCTCTCCATTCAAGAGGAATTTTGATGCCAATCTCCAGAGGGTCCTTTTGTCAAGGCTGGAAGTCTCTGTTGGATACTCCCTCTTCTCCAGATACTGTTTGGTATCAAAGAACCAGGGTTTACCATCTAGCTCTTTTGCTGTTGTCAGGCAATGAGCAGGTTCGTCAAAACGCCTAATCTCAATATGAGGCTGATGGTTGGGCCATATTAATTTGTACATGGAGGCCAGAGTTGCTAAGGCATCTGCCATCTGATTCTCTTCTCGAGGAATATGAGAGAAAGTGATTTTGTCAAACTTTGGGAGTAACTTCAACACATAATCCTGGTATGGAATTAGGTTAGCATGTCTTGTTTCCCAATCACCTCTGATCTGATGTACGACTAGAGCGGAGTCCCCAAATACTTCTAGTATCTTGATCTTCAACTCAATAGCTTCTTCCAACCCTAGTATGCAAGCTTCATACTCGGCCATGTTATTTGTGCAGGTAAAACAGAGATTTGCGGTGAATGGTAGATGGAAATTCTTGGGAGACATCAGCACTGCCCCAATTCCATGGCCTATTGCATTTGAGGCGCCATCAATTATGAGCGTCCAGCCTGCTCTTGGCTCGAGGCTTTCCTCTAGTTCGGAGTCTTTAACATCCTTAACAACCATGATGTCCTCATCTAGAAAGTCAAATTTCAAAGATTGGTAATCCTCTAGTGGTTGATGAGCGAGATGGTCTGCTAGTATGCTTCCCTTGATCGCTTTTTGTGTAACATATTGGATATCATATTCTGACAACAACATCTGCCATCGAGCAATCCTACCAGTTAAAGCTGGTTTCTCGAATATGTACTTGATGGGATCCATTTTAGATACCAGCCAAGTTGTGTGAGTTAGCATGTACTGCCTGAGACGCTTAGCAGCCCATGTGAGGGCACAACAAGTCTTCTCGAGTAATGAATATCTGGTCTCACAATCATTAAATTTCTTGCTCAGATAATAGATGGCATGCTCTTTTCTACCAGTCTCATCTTGTTGTCCCAATACACAACCCATTGATTCATCGAGCACAGTTAGATACATGATGAGAGGTCTTCCTTCGACATGGGGCATTAGAATCGGTGGCTCTTGCAAGTATTCTTTGATTTTATCAAAGGCTATCTGACAATCCTCATTCCACTCCATGCCTTGATTCTTCCTCAGAAGCTTGAATATTGGTTTGCATGCTGCAGTGAGGTGAGAAATAAACCTGGCGATGTAATTTAGTCTCCCCAAGAAGCCACGAACCTCCTTCTCAGTCTTTGGTGCATGCATGTTCTGAATGGGTCGAACCTTGTCAGGATCTACTTAAATTCCCTTTTGGCTTACAATAAAGCCTAAAAGCTTCCCAGATCGAACCCCAAATGTGCATTTATTAGGATTAAGTCTCAACCTAAACTTCCTCAAACGAGTGAATGGTTTCTCCAGGTTGGTGATGTGCTCTTCTTCTGTCTAGGATTTGGCAATCATGTCATCGACATACACCTCGATCTCTTCATGAATCATGTCGTGAAAGAGAGTCACCATGGCACGTTGATATGTTGCCCCAACGTTTTTTAAACCAAATGGCATTACTTTGTAACAAAAGGTGCCCCAAGGAGTAATGGACGTGGTCTTCTCCATGTCTCCGGGATCCATTTTAATTTGGTTGTATCCTGAAAAACCATCCATGAAGGAAAACATGGAGAACTGAGCTGTGTTATCCACCAGTACATCAATGTGAGGCAATGGGAAATCGTCTTTGGGACTAGCTCTGTTTAAGTCTCGGTAGTCTACGCACATGCGACTTTTCCATCTTTCTTCGGCACCAGTACAATGTTGGCAACCCATTGTGGGTATTTAGCGACTTCCAGGAAACCAGCGTCAAACTGCTTTCTCACCTATTCTCTGATCTTGAGAGCCATATCTGGTCGAGTTCTTCTTAGCTTTTGTTTGACAGCAGGGCATTCTTCTTTAAGGGGAAGCTTGTGGGTCACGATGTTAGTGTCTAATCCGGGCATGTCTTGGTATTACCAAGAAAACACGTCGTCATATTCGTGGAGGAGCTCTATCAGTCTTGTCTTCACTGTATCTTGAAGTGCTGCGCCTACCCTTACTTCTCTATTATCTTCTTCTGTTCCCAGATTGATAACTTCAACGTCCTCCTGGTGTGGTTGAATGACCTTTTCTTCTTGTCTGAGTAATCTGGCCAACTCTTCAGGGAGTTCGCAATCTTCCCCCACTTCGTCTTCAGCTTGGTAGATTTGACAATCAAAGTCATATTGGACCATAACAGTGTCGTTATCAATGGTCTCGGTGGTGTTTCTGCATGTTATGATTTATGCAGTTTATTTAGAAAGTGCGTGCATAAAAATTGATTGCCATTTTCGTAAATAGATCAAAACGAAAGAAAAGGAACAAAAATTTGAATGCAAAACGTCTTTTCATTAATGATAAAAACTCTTGAAAAAGATAAAGGAGGCCCTACAACATGCCACTGTTCCTTGGGCAGAGCACAGGATTTTGTCTAAAAATGATAAAATTACTTTTGAAATATTTGGGGAACTTCCACAGCCTTCTAGTTTGTTAGTTCTTCATTAGGTGCGGCTTGACGCATCCAGCTGGACTCCCCCTCTTTGCGGTCTTCTTCATTGATCACTACCACCTGCTTGCCAAAGATGTGGCCAGCGCTGGTGACCATTTTCTCCACAGAAGGAATCTTCTCTTTGTCAGATTGGTTACCAACTTTGTGTGATGACGGGTCATACCCCAAGCCAAACTTGTCTCGTTTCTCTTTCAATTCCACCACTTTGACCCAACCTTGTGCATCTTCACTTTCCATAACAGCTTTAGCTCCTTGTCATGAGGCCATGGATGGTCCGAATTTCGGGACCTCCAAGGTCTTTTGAATGGCCATCATGTTTACTACTTCCAAGGATTGGAAGGGTGTCTTAGTGATTTCACCATCCACCTTGATATATCGGAAAGATGTCAAGTGATTAACCAAGATATCTTCTTCTCCTCCAACCACAATCATCTTGTCATTTGTAATGAATTTTAGTTTTTGGTGCAGAGTGGAGGTGACAGCACCTGCGGAGTGAATCCAGGGTCTCCCAAGTAGGCAACTGTAACTAGGATGTATATCCATGACCTGGAATATGATATTAAAAATAGTTGGACCTATCTTGGTTGGTAAGTCAACCTCTCCTATCACTGCTCGCCTTGAGCCATCAAATGCTTTTACGATTAGGGTGCTAGGCTTCATACTTATCCCTTCTACTGGCAGCTTTATCAAAGTCGTCTTTGGCATGACATTTAATGAGGAACCTGTGTCTACCAACACCCTTGACAGTATAGTATCCATGCACTTCAAGGAGATGTGGAGAGCCTTGTTATGGTTCTTTCCTTCATTCGGTAGTTCTTCGTCATTAAAACCCAAGAAGTTTCCAGTAGTCACACAAGCTATCACGTCATCAAACTGTTCTATTGTTATGTCCTTGGTGATATGAGCGGCGCTCAGTACCTTCAACAGCGAATTCCTGTGTGCTTCTGAGTTAAGTAGGAGAGATAACATGGAAATTTTGGAAGGTGTTTGGTTTAGCTGGTCCACCACCTTGTAATCGCTTTTCTTGATTATTCTCAAAAACTCCTCAGCCTCCTCACGAGTGACATCAACTTTAGGAGACAGGTGCATGTCTTGCATCCCCTGATTGGGGATGGGGATCTAGACAGCAACCTCCTTCCCTTTAGCTCTCTCAGAAGTATCAGCAGTTCTTGGTGCGAATACCCGGCCACTACGCGTCATTCCTGCTGGCCCTACAATTGAAGTGACATTTGGTTCGTTAATCATTAAAGGTTTATCTTCCTGCCCATGCTTAAAAGCTCTGGGCTGATATATCCATGGGACCGTCTTCTCATCTTTATATTCGAATGGTGTTGGGCACTCTATCACCAACGGGCTTATAGGTATTTCTACCTTAACTTCATCATAGGGGATATCCACCACTGCTATCTCTTCCTGATGCTTGTTCTTGACACGGTAAGTTATCTGTAACTCGCCTCGATCCAGCATTTGTTGTATAAAACTCCTCAACTCTTCATTGTTCTCTTCCTCAACCAACTCTTCTGGGATCATACCACTCTTCAGCAATTGTGCTCCTATCATGGTGATAGGGGTTTGAATCTCTTCAACCTTACGGATCAATTTGCCTTGATCACTCTCCTCAATGGCACTGACGGAAGCATCCTTATGCGTCGGCATAGGGTTGGTATTCACGTTCGGGCGTCTTGGAGTGAAAGAAACGACCTTGGCTTCGATCAAGTCTTGTACTCGATTCTGAAATACGAAACAGTTTTCCAAAGTATGACCAGGTGCCCCCATGTGAAATTCGCAATGGGCATTAGCATCGTATCCAGGTGGATATGGAAAAACGACTGGTTTTAATTCCCTCAATGTTAGAAGGCCCTCCTTTTGCAGATATGGGAATATCTGACTATAGGGTACTGGTAGAGGATCAAGTTGTCTTCTTGGAGGTCTTGGCTTGAACTGTCTTGGTGGTGCGATATTTTGCTGATGATGATGTTGTTGATGTTGTGGTTGATACATTTGTTGTTGTTACATTGGCTGTTGATAGGGTATAGGTACCACGGCGACGACTTGACCATATGAAGCTTGTTGTTTCCCTTTATAGTTCCTGGATATGGCGTTTGTTTCACTTTCTCTTTTCTTTGGGAAGCCTCCAGAATATTTCTTTGGTGCTCTAGATGCTGTCACTGCTCCAGGAATCATTCCATCCCTCAACCCCTTCTCTATGTGGTCTCCAATCGTGATGAGATGTGCGAAGTCAGATGCTGCACTACTCACTAATCGATCAAAGAATGGGTCCTTCAAGGTGTCCACAAATATCCCGGTCATTTCCTTCTCAGATAATGGTGGCTCTACCTGAGCAGCCAACTCTCTCCACCGTTGGGAGTATTCTTTGAATGACTCACTCTCCTTCATAGCCATCCCTTGCAACTGCATTCGGTCGGGTGCCATATCTAAGTTGTATTTGTACTGACGGAGAAATGCGTCAGCCAAATCCTCCCAACTCTGAATTTTCCCCTGTTCTAAACTCATATACCATCTTAGAGATGCTCCACTCAAACTGTCTTGGAAACAGTGTACAAGTAGTTTGTCATTTTCGGTATGAGCATCCATTTTCCTGAAATACATCACCAGGTGACTTCTTGGACAAGTCTATCTTTTGTATTTCTCGAAATCAGGAGTTTTAAATTTAGCCGGGATGACTAAATTCGATACCAAACGCATGTTCATGGCAGAAGCACCGAAGATGTTGTTTCCTTCTATGGCTTTGATTTTCCTTTCCAGAGCACGGAGCCTATCTGCAGCAGGATCTGAAAGTACCTTAGGCTTTGGTTGATCAGGCATATAGAATGCATCATACTGGTCATCTCCAATCTCGGATCCATGATGAGTAGACGTATCAGAAGGTTCTGCACGATCTCCATCTCCTTTGCCTCCTACTGGTATCTGAACCAATCTCTTCTTGGTGGGGACATAACTTTCGTCTTGGGGATTCGAACCTGGTGCGCCATCATTCCTTCTTTCCCTAGCTTCTTCCTCCTCGCTCCTCTCTCTCTGAGCGATTGCAAGCATTGTCTCCAACATCTGATCCATCTTCTCCTGGATCGTATTGATGTATGTCCTCATGGTAACCTGGTTGGCCTCAACTTGTTCTAATGTCATTTTGTATTTGCTTCGCGTCTCGTACCGGTGTTGATTAGTCAGTGTGGCTGGATAAAGGGTAAAAGGTTGGGTAAGTTTTTTTGATTTTCATGAAGTGTGATGCATAATGAAGATGCATATGTTATACATATTTTATTTCCAGGGAGTCATTCGATTTTCATTAGTTGTTAGTAATTAGAAAAACAAAAAATACTTAGAATAGCAATAATGGAGTAATTTTTAAACATCATTCATTCCAATACATAACATAGAGGTCCAAAAAAAGTCATAGTTCAAAAGTACATTTGTTAAAGGAACGAAATACAAGACATAGGCAAATTAAACAGCTGGCTTTCTGGCCTGAAGCTCTTCTAGTTCTTCATTGAATCTCTTCAACAACCCTTTGCAGAGCAGAACGAAATTGATTATGGCTGGAGGAGTGCTATCTTCTTTCAACTCTTCGACTGCGTCTCTCAACCTCCATGGCAATTCTTTAGCTGCCCAATTACAGAATCCTACTAGCCCATTGAGTTTTGCACGAAACTTGTCCCTATCCCCTTGTAAGCAGTCTATGGTCTTCTTAAAGGATTCATAATCTTCAATCACATAGTCTCGCTCTTTCAACCATATGGAGCTGTCTTGGCGTAATGACTCTAGCTGGTTCTTCCAATAGCTTACAGACTCCCTGGCATCTCTTACTTCTCGACACTTCTCCTCCCATACCATGGGTGACACCCTAGAGGCTTTAGTGGCTATTTTCTTGAGTCGGCGCTCTTGATCTACTTCAGCTTTTACATGACGAACATAATTTGTAAGTTCTTTTATCTGAGCCCCAAGTGCATCCCTTATTGTTTTGTTCTCCTTTGTGGCTAGATGCCACCAACGCTCATTGTCTTGACATTCTTTCTGAGCTTGTCGTAGTTGACCCTTAAGAGTATCCAAACAATGATCAGCCTGTTCTAATCCCATTTTGATTCTCTTTATCTTATGCTCCTCCTTGTTGAACTTTTCCACGTGAGCTTGAAGTTGTGCATCTTTTCTCTCAAGCTCCCACTTCATATTATTTTTCTCATTGATGGTCTGTTGGAGTTTTGTCTGCAGCTCTTCATTCTCTTTTTCTAACTTTGCCATGGCGGTCTTGAGTTCCTCCATTTCTTCAATAGGGACATGGGTGAGCTTAGGTTCAGGAAGAGGTATAGGTGTCCGAATGACAAATGGAATTTTAATTATTTGCACCCTTTCCTTTACCCACTGAAAATATGGTTCTTTTGTAATCCCATTTGCTCTCCCTAACTCAGCTTTCCCTTTTCGATTTATATTCATCCAAGCTTCTTTGATTCGCTGGAATAAGCTAGGATTCTCAACCCCAAAGTTAAGTAACAAGAAAGCTTCCAAAAATTTGCCTCTGGAGGGCCTTCCATTGGGTAGCCAAGTTGTCTGAGTGATAGAACTGGATTAGCATTTATACATCCCTGAGTTCCAATGAGCGGTAGATTTGGGAAATCTCCACAACTGAATATGATGTCTACATTGATATATTCCTTGGAGTACCAAGAGAGATCTTCAGATCGGAGTGATCCCAATCTCTGAGGCCAACTAACATCTGACTGTTCAACCCAAGCACCTGTTTTCGGAAGATGTTCTAGAAACCACTGATACAATAAAGAAGCACAACAAGCAATCAATCCCTTCTTCTTAGTATACCTATGACTTATATGATAATAGACATCGGCTAACAAAGTGGATACTTGGTTCCCAGTAAGGAAAACACAAACGGCAGTCATGTCTACGAAACCATCCATATTAGGGAACAAGACGATGCCATAGATAGCCAATGCAATAGCAGAGTAACAAACATCCTAACTTTCTGCCTTCAACAGGGTATGAGCTCTTTCCAAAAGAAAACTTAGTGAAAACCCTTTGGTATTTCCTTTGGTCTCTAAATTGTCTTTTGCTTCCTTTTCATCCATGTGAAGCGCACTTGCAATGACCTCGAGGGGCAAAGATTCATCTGTCCCTTCAAATAGTGGCTTGTCCTTCATAGGAATCCTAACAAGACTCTCGAATTCTTCCAACGTTGGTGCTAGCTGGACGTCTTGGAATGTGAAGCATCTTAAAGGTAAGTCATAAAATTGGGCTAAAGTGATCAAGGCTGTATGGTCCACTTGTTGATTGAGGATGCTGAGCAAATTGCCATGATTCTTTCCAAAGTTGATTCTGTATACAGGGTGCATCTGAGAGACCAAGTTACGTAAATTCTTCAGATCGGGATCCTTGAACTTGAAGGAGTAAATGTTTCTTTTGCTTGATTCCATGTTTCTTGAATTCCTGCAACTCATGATACTCAGATTCCTTGGAAATAAAATAGTGTGAATGTTATGCTATGAATGATATTATGCGTGCCACATGTAGGTTGATATATAGGTCATGCGAGTGGGTACTCTTGGTTACTAAACAAAACCCTTTTGGTAGAATGCTAAAGGTAAGAAGTTCCCAAAGTCATCAATCAATGTTTAAGAAAATTATTGTCTTGATGAAAACTCATCCGCTAATAACATCCCTAAACAGAGTCTCGTTTGGGTGAGGCCTTCGTATAGTCCCAAAGAGGAAGACTCCTAGTGGGTCCATACTATACAACTCTCAAGTCTGAGGTTCTAATAAGGTTCTCAGAGTCATAGATCGAGGTTGGGAATACCACTGTAAGGTAGTAATACGCCCAAGGGATCTCATCTGATTGGGGCTTTCGTATTAACCTAATAAGTCTGAGACTTTTCAGGTAAATACTACATAATCACCGGATATAATGGGTTAAAAGGTCCCTAGATTCATTGATCCAACTTGAGAATACTATCGTCGTGACGAAAACTCGTCGGACAATAATATTTCAAGAGAACCTCCTCTAGGCGGGGTCTTCGTTTCTTCCCAACAAGGAAGACTCCTTGTGGGCGCCCACTACGCAACCACCAACTTAATCTTATGGTTTTTCTCAGACTCGGGTGGAGAGCCTATCTCACAAAGTATCATCAACCAGAGCACCCCCAATAAGACATAGTCAATAAATCACAATATAATAAATATGACAACATAATAATAGCAAAATAAAAAATAACAGATAAACAAACAAGATTAACACACAATACAGAAACTGAACTAAATTAGGCTTCATTCTCTTTTGCTTGGAGCTAGTCCCCAGCAGAGTCGCCATCTGTCGCATCTCGAAAAATACGATTCCTCGCGATGGTCGCGGAAAAAATTACGTTCGAACAGAGTCACCATCGAACTTTGTTTATCCCAATGAAGGAATAGGAAAATATCGATAAAACCTTTAGGAAATGGAATAATGGTCGTCGCAACCATATTCGGGTTCGGAAGTGGATTACGTAAGGGGAAGGTATTAGCACCCCTTACTTCCGTTGTACTCAACGAGAACCTTTTGGTTCTAATGTGCGTTTCGAGTGTTAATTTATGTTTGTTTGTTATCTTTGGGTTAAAATATAGAAATGGATGAGAACCTTAGAAAGGAGTAAGGGGAGGTTTTTTATTAGTGTGCTCGCGAAGATACAACAATCTTCTGCCTACGTATCCTTATGGTGCAATAAGGAAGTCAGAGCATTCGTAGTTCGGGGAACTACGGTTGGTTGGTGTCTTTTAGTGAACAACTGTTCAGATCGCATCCTAAAGGCTAAACGTTGGCTTGTCTACTCTCGGCGGAGGCTTAAGCACTAGTTTGTTATGCGCATTAGAAAAGATTAAATAGTGTTCTTTCTGAAAAGAGTTTTGGTCACACTGGGGTGACGAATTGAATTGATATGTTAGATGTTTTGATTGGTTGAGATGTTTTTGGTTGGATGACGGTTACTCGGATAGTCGAGTAAGACAACTCGTATCCTAACAATTGGGAAAAGGAATAGAAGACTCTAGAACGCTTTCTTTTTCATCCTTAATTATAGAAAGGATTTGATAATAGTTAGGGTGTTTTGAATGGATGACGAATACTCGGATAATCGAGTATGAGAACTCGTATCCTAATAATCGGGAAAAGGAATAGAAGACTCTAGACCGCTTTCTTTTTTCATCTGAGTGATTACAAAAATAAGCTGGCGTATGGTTGATGTATTTTAGCATGAACGACAAATACTTGAATGACTGAGTAAGACAACTCATATCCAAGTATTTGAGAAGAGGAATTGAAGACTCAAGACCATCTCCCTTTTTCGTATAGCTTTGATTGATTTATTAAGTTGCGAAAAAATGACAATTGTTCGACTGACCGAGTAAGAGAACTCGTATTCAAACAATTGAGGAGAGAAGTTGGAAACTCAAAGTCATCTCCCTTTTCATTTAGCTTATTATGAAAATAATTTGATTTAATCGGGTTTAGAAGTTTGTAGAGGAACGACAATAATTTGACTAACCAAGTAAGAGAACTTGTATTCAAATAGTCGCGGAGAAAAATTGAAGACTCAAAGTTATCTCCCTTTTGGTTCCTTGTTATAAAAGGATTTGACTTGTTTGTGCTTAAATGGATTAGAAATGACGACCATTTGACTAACCGAGTAAGAAAACTCGTATTTAAATTATCGAGGAGAGGAGTTGAAAACTCAAAACCACCCCCCTTTTCATTTTCAAATGAAGTGTTGTTTTAAATGTGATTAAGTATTTTAATTTAACTTTCGATGTCAGATCGAGGTTTTAAAATTTGCATTCTTGTGAATGAATTGAATTTATTTAGTGAATAATCCATTTAACCGATTAGTTAAAACCGAGTAGGTCTCATTGTAAGAAAACCCAAGAGTAAGCCATGTGAGGTTGATGGCGATGCTTTTACAAGCGATCGACTTACATAGGTGTTTTGGAAATGGGTTCGACTTTGAATCGAGAATTTTTATTTGTTTTAAAAATTGGTTTGAATTGATGGCATGGGAATTACAATCTTTTTGTATTTTTTAAGTCTTTATCATTTTTAGGTTCATTTTAAGATGAGATGAAGAATGTACAATGATATAGCATAAAGCGAAGTAAAATAAATATACAAAATAAATAAATGTTAGAAGCGGAATTTAAAAGAGTTAGATGTTAATTGTGGAAATTAAAAAATTAGAATTAATCGTTAAATGTCAGGTGTTAATTGAAATCAACATGAAATAACAAGAGAATTGCAATAAAATATTAAATCTAAAACAAATAACTAAAGTTTAAACAATTAACAAAAGTATCATTAAATTAAAACTCAAAACAATATTAAACAATCTAAAATCTCAATTCTAAACTATTATCCAAAATATTAATTTTAAAATATTAATAAAGATTAAATTCTAAAATCATTCTAAATTAAATTAAAATTTTAAAACAATTCTAAATCACCTTATAATTCTAATTAATCTACAATTATTTCTAAAAAAAAGAAATCTAATTAAATTCTAAAATATTTTCAAAGATTAAATTCTAAAATCATTCTAAATTAAATTAAAAATTCTAAAATAATTCTAAATCACTTTATAATTCTAATTAATCTACAATCATTTCTAAAAAAAGAAATCTAATTAAATTCTAAAATATTTTCAAAGATTAAATTCTAAAATCATTCTAAATTAAATTAAAAATTCTAAAATAGTTCTAAATCACCTTATAATTCTAATTAATCTACAATTATTTCTTAAAAAAGAAATCTAATTAAATTCTAAAATATTTTCAAAGATTAAATTCTAAAATCATTCTAAATTAAATTAAAAATTCTAAAATAATTCTAAATCACCTTATAATTCTAATTAATCTACAATTATTTCTCAAAAAAGAAATCTAATTAAATTCTAAAATATTTTCAAAGATTAAATTCTAAAATCATTCTAAGTTAAATTAAAAATTCTAAAACAAATCTAAATCACAATAGAATTCTAATTAATCTACAATTATTTCTAAATAAAAAAATTATCTAATTAAATTCTAAAACAATCAGCATGGGCCTAAAAGGGACAACCCAATTGCATGGGGGGTCCTGATAGGGATTAATGGATGGGCTAGAATCACAAGGCCCAAAGAAAACCCAACTTGGTCAGCTTTAAACAAAAATACGAAAAACGAGTTTATACTTTTCCATTTCCATTCTCTATCTACACTTGCTAACCCTAAAAACGCTTTGTACAAAGCGTCTCTCTCTCTGACCTCTTCGTCGGAGAAGAGAGCGGCGGGCGGCCGTCTGCGACGGCGCCGCCTCCATCTCGAGGTGGTTCAACCACCCAAAACCCTACCCACCTAAATCGAGCCTTCTGAGTTCAAATCTAGGCTTGGATTTCGAAAAAAACAAACCATTCGTCCAAATCTTGAGTCCTAAACGTAACCCTAAATTCTAATCAAAACAACACCAACCACAAATCGAAACAGACAAGAGCGAGGGCTTCGCATGCATGAAGACCTAGTTATGGAAGCAGCGCGAGAAGAAGGAGATGAGAAGAAAGGTAACCGACCTGGGGCTTGGTTCGACGGCGACGCTTCCCACGAAATCAGGTATATGAACTCCTTCGCAACTTCCTTCCTCTGTTTTTGTCTTTAGATTTTTTTAAGAAATAATACTGTGTTGTTCTTGTTGTTGTGTTTGATGTGTTCTTGCCGTTTTCTGTTGCGTTCTAGGGTTTTTCAGAAGAATTGCTGTGTTGTTCTTGATGTGGTTTTTTTGAGAAAAATATCTTTACTGTGTCTTGCTGTTATGTTCTTGATGTGTGAACTTTTAGGGTTTTCTTTGAAAAAAAATTGCTGTGTGGTTCTTGATGTGTTTTTTTTGAGAAAAATATCTTTACTGTATTGTTGTGTTTGCTGTTTTTCTTGCAAGTATCCCTCCCCTGTTAAATTTTTTCTATCTGTTTATGAAGAAGTTGTTAAGTCTTGAAAAATTTCCCCTTTTTCGATTTTCCTATCCCAGATTATGTGGGATTTCATCTATGTTAATTTACTCTGTTTTAAGCTAATGTCAAAAGTGCTTTTTGGATGTTTAGGTTAACCTTCTGGGTAAAGCTCCAAACTGAATGATTTATTTAGTTGTTTTTCAGTTCTCTAAGTGCTTTTGAAAAATGCTTTTTTAGTTAAGCTGTTTTTCTTTGCAGGTTACAGGTTTGAGATGACTTTGATGGAATGGGAAAAAAAGTGGGCTGTAAGACAGTAAGTTGGAGGCGCGCCCAAGTCAAGGAACCTGTTTCTGTTTGCAGCAAACTTCCACTTAGTTAAAATGTAATTACTTAGTTTAATTTTTTTTAGGGACAAAATATGTATTTGAACTTATGTAACTTATTGAATTAAAAGTCTAATGGGCATTGTAACTTATTGAATTAAAAGTCTAATGGTCATTGTAACTTGTTGGATTTGAAAAGAATTGAATTATTAAAGTGTATTTGGGCTAAGTGCAATTTGTTGGATTTGAAGTCTCATGGCCATTAATAATTATGTATACAACCTTTTAAGCTTTCAAAACTTAACTCAATATTTATTCATGCTAATCATTTTCAACTTTTAAAAACAATACACTTCTAACTTAAGTATAATGACTTAATCTAAAAAAAACAACATAATTCTAACTTAGGTACAAAGAAACTAAGTATAGTGATTTAATTTAAAAACAACACAATTCTATTTTAAACACAAAAATCTAAATATGGGACTTTTAATTTAAAAAACAACACAATTCTATTTTAAATACAAAAATCTAAATATGGAACTTTTAATTTAAAAACAACACAATTCTATTCTAAATACAAAAATCTAAATATGAAACTTTTAATTTAAAAATGACACAAACTTGTTTCTAAAAAATGCAAATTTAATTTGGGAACCCATGAAGAACTTAGAACTTGGTATAAATATTTGGGATGTGTAAATGGACTAGTAATAGTGATCATAGAAATAATAACATGGCTCTTAATACTTACTAATAAAAAAAACAGGTTTTGGATTATGAACACACTTATGCAAATGGGCCTTTGAAACAAAGAGATCTCATGGGTAAACCACAAATGGCCGGACAAAATTGGGGTATGACAGTTCATTGCAAAAGATTCTTACTAAATCCTTCTTAACATTCTCAGTCCAATCCCATTCCTTAAGCTCATCTATGATCATGTCCCCGCTGATCACCACTTGATTTTTCATTGGGTCGAACAACTTGTATACTCCAGTCGAATGATATCCTATCAGGATCATCTGACTCGACTTGTCATCAAGTTTTCTTCTCAACTGATCTGTCACATGTTTATGTGCGATAGATCCAAACACCTTTAGATGACTCAAGCTAGGCTTGACACCATAGCAACATTCTTTTGGCGTGATTCCTTCTAGCTTCTTCGTTGGACATCTGTTCATGATATATGTTGCAATCGACATAGCTTATCCCCATAATCCTTTGGGTAGATGCTTGCCTTTAAACATACTTCTCACCATATTCATGATGGTTCTATTCTTCCTTTCTGCGACTCCATTCTGCTGTGGAGTGTAGGGTGACACCACCTCATGCACAATCTCTTATATCACACATAATACGTCGAAGTATTTCTACACACATTCTCCACCACCACCAGTCCTCATAATCTTGAACTTTCAACCGCTTTGTCTTTCGACCATAGATTTAAACTTGGCAAATACCTATATCACTTCACTTTTCTTCTTGATTAGGTAAGTCCATAATTTTCAACTGAAATCATCTATGAAAATAACACAGTATATGTTACCTCTAATCAATTCCATATAGATAAGACACATACATTAGAGTATATGAATTCAATAATTTCCTTCAACCTGCTTCCTGCATCTTTACTGAAGCTCTTTTTGTGCTGCTTCGCCTGCACACAATCTTCACACACTTCGTTTGAAATGTCAATTTCTGGTAATCCTGAAACCATATTTCTTCTCTTCAAATCTATGATATCTTTGAAATTGAGATGGCCAAGTCTATAATGCCATATCCATTCATCTCTGTTGGCTGCTGTTGCAAGGCACTTATGCTCCATAACATTAAGCTCAATCTTGAAGGTTCTCTTTTGAGACATTGGAGCCTCCAAGATCAACCTTCCATTTGAGTCGGGAACTCTTATCATCTTGTCTTTGATCCACACCTTGTATTTTTTTCGACTAACTACCCCATGCTAAGCAAATTGCTCTCCATGCCAGAACATCACCAGCACCTTCAGCTACTAGAGTATTGTCAATTCACCATGTTCTTCATTGAGGGCTTTATGTTGACAAACCAATCTTTCCTTCAAGACATGTATGATGAGCATCCTGAGTCCAAACACAACTGGTGCTTGAATCTCTCTTCATCTCTCGTTGTACCATCAACAACATCTCTTCCTCTTCATGTTTTGCCAACTTTGCATAAGTTTCTTGATTCTTCTACTTCTCTGGAAAATCACTAGAATAATGACCATGCTTTTGACAATTGTAACATTGAATGTGACTCTTGTTTGGATTTTGACCACCACCTCTTCCTCTACCCGCAACACCACTTATTTGGTTGCCTTGGTTCCATGATTTTCTCTGATTCGACCAGATTCCTTCTTGCTGATTTCGACCAGTCGAATTGTTGTTGCCTCCTCTGCCTTTGTTGCCATTCTAGCTTCATTTGTCTTTCCTTTCTTTTTCTGATTGCGTCTACAAATCATATCACTCTTCAATTTTCCTGCAGCTTTTTCAGCCATTCTTTGTTCATGAGATTCAAGCGTCCCTTGAAGCTCTTCCTTTGTCAATTTTGATAAATCTTTCGACTCTTCTATCGTTACTACCATGTGGTCGAACTTTGGAGCTGACGACCTCAAGATCTTTCCATCAACAAATCTTGATGTCAACATTTCTCCATATACCTTGATTTGATTCACCAGTTTCATAACCTTAGTGAAAAATCAGTTATGCTTTCATTGTATTCCATCTGAAGCAATTCATACGTCTTTTTGTGAGTTTGTAACCTCACCTATTTCACTTTCTCCACGCCTCCAAACGACTTCTCTAGAATTTCCCATGCTTCTTTCTCCGACTCTACATCACTAACCTTTTCAAATTTATCTGAATCAACACATTGATGGATTATAAAGAGAGCTTTATAATTTTTTTTCAATTCTTTATGTGCAACCCTTTCTTGATTCGTCGTGTTTTCTACAAGCGTTGTTACTCATGCCTTCACAATATCCCAAAGATCTTGATAACAAAACATAACTTTCATCTGCTTGCACCGATTCTCATAATTATTGTTCTTGAGAATCAGTAGATTCGTTGGAAAATGTCTGTTTGGATGATTCATTGCCATCATAATTTTGTTCCAACGAATCGCTTAATCCGAAGCTCTTGATACCATATGTTGGAAATCCACCTCTACTTAAGGAGAATTTCAATCAATCTTGACGAACAAGATTGTTATCAACCACGCAATGACAATGAAAAGAAAAGAACGATTGAGAAAGAAAGAAAAAAACGTTGGAGAAGAAGAAGAATATTTTCTGCAGAGTTTTCTCTCTGCCCACAACCTGTGGAAAACTTCTTTATTCACTTTGCAACTGTAAAATTCTGTGAATACAATGTTATGAGTTCTTTCTTCTCTTCATACAAGAATAAATGTTACTCCCTCTATTTATAGATTTAGATTAACTTACTCCTTAAACCAAATGCCAAAACTATAAAAAATCAAAATAGTTAACACTACTAAAAATAAGCTTAAGTCGAAATCCTGTGTGAAACAACATGTTTCGACACTTTGACACACTAATACAACTCGATACATTAGGCTATTCGACATAAGAAATTAAAATTCAACACTATCTTGCCGTTGACTTTATTATATATTTGATTGCTCTCTTTATTAGAAAACCAATTTAAGAAAAAAAATATTTCAACAAATTTCTTTGAAAGTTAATTCAGTTCTATTGATAATATATTTTTATCTCTCCGTTTTGAGGGTCACTTTTCTAATTAAACACTATTTTCAAAGTTTGAATTTCTTAACAATTTGGTAAAATGACATTTTCGTTTTATTAATTATGACATTTTAAAATCTTAAAAAACATACATTTTGAAAAGAAGAAATATTTAATTATGATTATCAAAACCTTAATTTTTGTAACAAAATCAACCTTTTCATGGATTAATCGAGGTATTGTGTTGGTATTAGCGGTGATATGTTTTACACCGAAACCTTATCACAAAGATCCATTTACTTTATTAACAATGAGAAAGATTTTATGTCACAAACACATTTTTAGCCAGTATTTAAAATTTATCTCAATCATAATGATAAATTTGTAGAGTATATATTATACATATCCAAACTTAGAGCAATGTTAATCAACTCAGCAATAGCATTTATAAGCAAAATGGTTCTTCTTGGTCACATATCGAGACATGTATTCAGAAACTGAAGCTGATGAACTCACTATTTCACTTGGAACAATTATTTGACTTTTCCCCGACACAATTCTCATCCCAGCAACACTTTCATAGAATAGTCCTCCAGGCATTGAAGGCACAAAGATGTCACTTTCAGAACATACGTAGAAATCAATAACCTTCTCAACTTCAATACTTTCTGAGCTTAGAAACTTTTCTTTCTCAGTTGCTAACATTATGTTTTCCTGTTGCATCATAACAAATAAAACATCATTCACCAAATATGACATTGAAAAAAAATGGTTCATAGTTCACACGTAATGAAAAAAGTTACCTTGGTATATGTTTTCGGGAACATGTATCTGAGTGAGTTAAGATCAGTACTCCATTTAATCTGAGTGACGTAAACAACGGTTTCTTGACCAAATCCTATTTTGTTCAGAAACTCACCAATCTCATGTCCTTTGTAACATTGTTTTCTACCACTTTCGTATTTTCCGTTACACTCGTTTTTCAAATCCACTGCAACAAATTGTCCATTTGATTCCTGGCTCCTTGTTTGTAGATTTTGGACTATTGACTCAGCTACTTCTTGTATCTCTGACTTCAACTCAAGTGTTCCAAACATTGCTTGGCATGCAAGTAAATCAAAGTTGTTGTTATTTCTTGAGGGAAAGTGTGATTCAATCTTAATAATCCTTTTTGTTTTGTAGTTTGGTGTGATTTTGTTGACAATGTAGTCTTGTGAAACCTTGTTTGGTACTCTTACAATTGGTGTGTTCCTAGTAGACACTTTAGGAGGGAGTGTTTTTGTTACTTTCACTAACCCTTTTAGCTTATTTAAAATATTTCCAACATCATAAACATCTCCAAGGTTTCTGAAATGAAATAAGTGATTATGTATAAGCTATTTTGCTAAAACAAAATAAAATAGAGTTGAGAAAAATAGAGCAACACATGCTATATCCTGATTTGCTGTTTTTGATATCAGGAAGAACAAGAGTGGCTCCTAGGTGTCTGGCAACAACCACTGCATCTGCAATCTGAGCAAATCATTTCCACAAATGGTGAATTCAGGACTTGTAAGTTATAAGAACAAACAAAACGTTAATCATGTGTGAACTCCAATTGGTAATTTGTGACATTAATCTAAAGAAAATGAAAGTGTTTGTAACAAACCTGTAAGATATGATACTCAGGGCCATTTGTTAAGGAAAATAGGATAAAACCTTCAGATTGCTCTACTTCCTCTGCAGCTTAAATAAACAAGAGTCATTTACAAGTCTCGTCTCAAAAATGTTTAAAAACAAAACCTTGCGCGCGATTTTGCATCAAATTTTTTATACACCCTCTTCTACAACGCGAGTGCTAGCATAATTGATTGCGTCAAATTGCGATATGTTGTTCCAGGTTGATAGTGATTTGTTAGTGTATTAACTAACCAACTAATCAGGTTGGTTGGCTGTTTAACTGACAAGCTATTATAAGAGCTGTTGTAAATTCAATTTGAAACTAATTTCCATCAGCACAAGTTACAACATCCATTATATTGTTTATTGTTCAGCACTGCGTGTACGTATTTGATTGCTTGCACTGCAAGAAACTCTAGAGTTACGCTAGCAAGTGGCATTGAGAGTCAGGTTTGATACTAATTGATACTAAGAAATTGGTTTTGATATCAGAGGATTTGTTGGATACAAGAGAGAGAATTGGTTTGATACCAGAGAGAGGAATGGTTTTGATACTAGAGAATTAATTTCAATACAAGGGAAACACGAGACTTGTGAGGGGTTATCAAATTAGGAAACACATAGCTAGTGTGTGAATTTAGTGTTCTTACTCAACAATCATGAATGCGAATGGTTCTTGATGGAAGCAATTGGGAAAGATGAAATGCTTTTTGATGAAATTGTTTTTTGGAGCTCAATAAGTACATGAAATGATGAAGAATGACTATGAAGATCTGCGAGCAAAACATACAAATAGACAAAGGATCACATTCAAATATTTGAAGAAGAGTATAAAACTTTGTTCTACATTCAACGAAATGTGGATGCTCATCATTTCTCAAAAGTGACAAGATCAAAAGAGACATAAGACATCCTAGAGAAATACCATAATTGTGGAGAAAAGGTGAAGCAAATGAAACTTCAATTTTTAAGGAGGAAACATGGGTTGATGCAGAGAAAAACACCAAAGGATAAATGATTATTTCGGTAAGTTGGTTCTATTGACGAATCAAATGAAGTCCCGTGGTGAAGCTATTTCTGATCAATAAGTGGTTGAAAAAGTGATGAGATCTCTAACTTCAAAATTTTACTTCGGAGTAGTGACAATTCTAGAACTCATAAATGTGAAAACCATGAAAATCGAGGAATTGTTGAGTTCTTTGGAGGCTCATGAGTTTATGGTGATTGACAGACGAATTGAGAGGCCAGTTCAATAAGCTTTACAAACTAAAGTGGTGAAGAAAGATGAAAATAAAAGGAAGTTCACGAATAAAGGCAAAGGAAGTTTCAAGAGTGTAAGTTGATCAAATAATGACAAGTCAAAGTTTGATGCTAAAGATGAATCCTCCAAGAGAAGAGAAGACTTTGACATCAATCAATCAAAGAAGAATGAGCTTGATAAAAGAAAAATGCATTGCTACAACTGCGAGAAGTATATAATGATTGTTGGCATAAGAAAATAGACAAGAAAAATCAAAATAGTGATAAAGAGGTACACATAGTTTAAGATGATAACTATGATTCAGAAGCGGTATTACTAATGGCCACAACATGTGAAGGAAACCATATGTGTGAGTTATGGAACCTTAATTTAGTGTGTTCTAATCACATGACTAGACACAAATAATGACTCACAAAATTTGATCTAAGCAAAAGAAATAATATAAGGCTAGCAAACACATGTTACCTTGCAACAAATGGTATAAGTGATATTGTCATCAGGAGAAAGGACGACAAGAATGCACTCATAAAATATATACTCTATTTATTGGTATGATGACAATTTAATTAGCATTAGACGGCTGGTTAGGAAAGGAATCTAAGTTAGCATGAATGACAATCCACTACATCATTTTGATCCTCATGAAAACTGACATTGAAGTCTATGTTGTCAAAGAACAAGACATTCAAATGCAACATTATAACTCCAAGAATGATGTGCTTGTCAAGCACCACTTATGATGATCATGAATGACTTTGGTATGCACAATATGGTCACTTGATTTTTAGAATCCTTAGTGAATCGAACTCTAAAAATTTAGTGTTTTTCCTATCTAAATTGAAAGCAATCAAGATATCATGTGAATCATGTTTGAGAGACAAATAAAATAGATTGTTCTTTGCATCAAACATGTCTAAAAGGTTAAATGTTGCACTAAAAGTTGTGCATTTTGATATATGTGGTTCATTTGAAGTCTCATAACTAGGTAGAAACAAGTATTTCGTTACTTTTATCGATGAACATACAAGAATATTATGATTTTATACTAAAAAACTAAAGAGTGGGTCTTTTGAAATGATCAAGAAATTCAAAACCTTAACTAAGAAGGAGATTGAAAAGATAATTCAGGTTTTGAGGAGTGATGGTGGTAGAGCGTAAACCTCACGTTACGCTCAACGGTACACTGGTTTAACAGGAAGAAGAAACAAAGCCAAGATAAAACAATGCTAAAACATAATATATATATATATATATATATATATATATATATATATATATAATATATATATATATATATATATATATATATAACTCAACTAAAAAGATGAATATAAAAACGTCCAAGGAAGTTCAGAGTGGAAGAAAATCAAATGTAAACATCTGAAAGCTAGATATCAAAAGTGAAAGTATGGTGTTCATAGGATATCATAAAATAAAATCCTATATGGTGTACAACCTTGTGACTTAAATGGTGAACATTAGGAAATACGTGATTGTCAATGAATCAAAAACATAAAATTGATAGGATATATTAGAGAATAAATGTAATCACAATCATGATTTTCTTGAATATGGTTAAAGTGAAAAGTCATATGAAGAAAATAATGATGAAGGCGCTGACATAGATAATGATGGACCAATATAAGATAAAATACATGTGAGGACACAAAGAATAAGTTAAGTACCTAGTAGACTTGAATATTGTGAAATATTACATGACAATGCAATTAGTAAAAAAGTTGAGCTCATTCATTTGGATCTACAAGCTAATGTAGAGCTAGTCAACTATGAGAAGACAATAAAGAGTTAATTTTTTAGAGAGGTTGTGATTGAAGAACTCAATTCAATTGAGAATAATCACACATGAGAGTTGGTTGATTACTTGAAAGGAAGAAAACCATTGATGTGAAATGGATTTTTTAGGTCAAAAGGAATATAGGTGCTACAATTTCAAAACATATGCAAGGTTAGTAGCTAGAGGCCTCTTGCAAAGATATAACATTGACTATAATAAAGTGTTTTCTATTGCGGTAAGATTTGAGACACTAAGACTAGTTGTGGCAATAACTAGTAACAATTATTGGTCTCTCTATCAATTAGATGTTAAGTTTTCTTTCTTGAATGTCCCATTAGAAGAAATAATTTATGTCACTTACCCACTAGGATTTTAAGTGAAAGGAAAAAAGTATATAATATATAAGGTGAATAAAGAATTGTATAGATCGAAGTAAATCCATATAACTTGTAGTAAGAGAATAGACCAATATTTGATCCAACTTGGATTAAAAAAAAATCACATTTGAGTATCGTGTTTATGTGAAAAGTTCCAATAGTTCAAGCATCATGATGATATGCTTATATGTGGATGACTTTCTCATCGTGGGAAGCCATTCATCTAAGATTGAGAATCTAAAGGGAAAAATAAAGAATGTGTTTGAGATGACTTGTTTAGGAAAGCTCTCATACATTCTTGGCACAGAGTTTCTAAAAGTCGAGGAAGGCATGGTAATGTATCAGCAAACATATATGAATGACTTATTGGATAAAATTAACATGACTGATTGAAACACAATCATAAATCCATCAGAAACAAATGCGAAACTTAACAATTCGTAAACAACACTAATGTTCAAACAAAAGTGACCACAAAGCTTTGAAGTTAGAAACACTCGAAATATCAAAGTAAAATATTTCATTAAATATAAATAATTATTGCACCCAAGGTACAAAGGCCTAGGAAATATTGTAGGAAATGCAATACAAAATAAAAAAAAATTAAGCCGAAGCATTTAGAGCCAAATCACTGGGATCACCTCCCGGATCCAAACCAAGAGCGGACTTAAACTGGTCCAACGCCTCAACGAGGTTCATAACATCAACGTAAAACTTCCCCACCTATTCCATATTTCATTCTCACATTTCGAACACGTCCCACATGGTTTGTTGAAGAGCATCCTAGTGGACCCTTCGTAAACCGACCACATCGTCTTGAAGAACTTTTGAGGCCTTCACATTTTTTTTTGGTAATTTTACACATGTCGAGTCTTCTCCACAACAGAATAAGGAGTATCCCTGTATCACTTCTTTGCATCTCAGAGAGAAACCTCCAGTTAAATCATGCGATCAGATAAGGTAGAAAGGGAGCCATGCACTTTCACTGGCTCTCACTAAGTTAGTAGTGTTAGCTTCCTCATGCAACACAACTAACTCCTCTTGATGATTAATGTATTTCAGCTCCATCACTTTGGTCTTTTCTTTCCAAGCATCACTCTCCTTGAAGGAACTAAATAGAGCCAAGACATCACCCTATCCAACATAAATAAGAGAGAAAATAGAAGTAGATTTGAACATACTCTAGGAGAACTAAAAAGCCATTTCCATCTTATCCCTTTTAGGGAGATTCTGGACAAAGGATACATCCAATGTCGAGACAATATCAACAGTCTCCTTAGTAGTGCACAAATGTCAGGAAGAGAAAATATTTTGTATCTTTATGAAGGGAGTCACTTCCTCAGAAGTGTCGTCCTCAGCAACCCAAGCTCATTTTGTAGAACACACGGTCCAAGGATACTGATGTTCCTATTCCCAGTCCCTCTTCAATGAAACCAGGGATGAGGTTGGTTCCTCCACTGTCAAAACAATCGCGACATCCACAAGTTGATCTTCCTAGATCACACAAACCCAAGCTTCTGGGGTAGGAGAAGGCATTGGGGCCGGAGCGGTATCCACCAAAGGAGACATGGTAGATTCTAAGTAGCAGTATTCACCATAGTCTGGATACCTTGGGCATTTGCAAGGCGGTAAAACATATTCATGTTGCTCACTTTATCCATAATGCCTGCAAAATAAAATCACACATGTAAAAAAATCCTCTCCTCAAGATTAACTGCATTCAAGATAGCATGAGTATCAATTCCCTTCTTCCTTACTACAATATCGGGCTCCTCGCTAGGGCCGAACCCTTCCTCATAACCAAATTCCCGAAACCAGGCTTGCATTTCCTCCTTCATTGTCACCTCATTCGAAGAAAGCGACCCCTCTGAAAATCAATGGATGGCCCACTGAAGACAAAGAAATCCCTGATTGAGAAAGTTGAAAGGGGAGTACGCCTCAGATGAAAAAGAGTGAAAAATAAGTCGAGGGAGAGGTTCCAAGATTTGTACTCTACAGACAGCAGGAAGACCCTCACATACGCCCATGCCCCAGATGAAGCTGGAAAGGGGAAATCTTTAAATATTTCAGGATGGCTAGCCCAAATTTAGAAAAGAGTAGTCATAGTCATATTCTTGCAAACATACACTTAGATCATGGGATCATGCTGTCATAAAAAGAGGTGCATATCCTCTTCTCTTCTGGTACGGGAAGGATCGACCGCTCCGAAGGATCGTTGACTAAAATGGTAGCATTATCAAGGTCGGCCTCAGAGTTAAAAGCCAAGGAAATACTTGCTACCTTTGCATCTACCCAATCATACATCAACATGTTTGATTGACGTTGAAGATTTAAATATTCTAGCATCTTAGTGTCGCTAGGCTTTCAACCTACAATTCTGCAAGTGGGCCCGAATGAAATCTCAAGCATGTTCCATCCTTTGCAAATTGACTTGTACCTCCTCCTACAATAAGATATGAGGAGGCATAGGAACCTCGACGTGGTTCGTTCTTCCGCCAACGTTTGATATAAGGTCGTATAACAACACGAAAGAAGAACTATCTTCCTCTAAGGAGTTCCCAAATATCCTTTATGAGTCAGAATCGTTAGACAAGGATACGATTTCCGATCCCATGTGATCACTACTCAAAGATAGGTAAGGAGAATCAGAGGATGAACTATATGAAACCTCCACTTCAGAACCATTCGCTAAATCAACAGTGTTGTCAGTCATCCTAACTAAGGAAACAGTAAATGCTGAAGGAAAATTGGAATTAGAAGAGTACCTGGTTAAGGAAGAACAATGAAACAAATGAAATGAAAAAAGGCGAAAGATTTAAACGAACTACAATCACTTCTAATGACGTTCTCAGGGAAAATAAGTGAAGGCTTTTCTTTGGAAAAGCTAACCGAAAGCTTGAAAGCTTAAAAATTGCAAAAACTTTTGAACATTCAACCTACTATATTATAAATAATTACAATTGAAGGATCAAGGCCAACTATGAACCGAAATCACAAGATAACAATTCTAGAATTTCACTCATGGAAACACACCACACTCAAGTGCACTTAAGCACTCTATGAACTGCGTCACACATTAGCAGGTCACGTCATCGCACATGTCAGAATTAGGCGATGAAGTGTCTTAATGATGGAGCCACATTAAATGTATATGTTCCCTGTCACTTTTTCAAAACTAATCCCATGTGATTCAGTTCTACTCTACACCAAACTATATTATGGAGACCTGTCAATGATACTTAAGACTTTCCCTGACTCCTTCGGTGTCCGACAAAGCCTTGGAGACAACTGTTCTAGACCGACCAAAAGTCCTAATTAACCAAGACCAAATCCATCTCAAACTCACTCTATTCGACCCAATATATAAAAACAATTCTCATGATATGCGAAGATACACAATCTCTGATCTCTAATTTCACTTTACTCATCTTAAACCTTGATCTGACTTGGATGTTGGAGTGTTAACCATGCAGGTCCATCACACGCCGTTGTATAGGAGATCAAAATCACCATTCAAAATCAACAAGTATTCACCTTTCATCATTTTTGGTTCCTTCATGAAGCTGAAACATCTATTTTTGATTCACGGACGGAACAATTGGTTTAATACTTTTTTTAGTCTTGTATATTAATCACAAAGTTCATTTTGATTCCTTAACTTAAAAAAATAAATTATATTATCTCTAAACTCTTCAAAACGTACTATGTTAATTCTTTTTATTTAATTAACAACGAAAAAATTTTAAAAATCAATCGCAAAATTTATCACTAATAAATAAAAATGACTAACATGATACGATTAGAATATTAAACCTTGGTTATTGATCACTATGTATGTATTTGATTCCTTCTAGGGGTACACGCAATTGAAATTTCAACCGTGTCCCTACATTTTACCATAATATAATGCTTCACACGTAAGTGCAACTAAAATCACAATTCTTAATTATGAAACTATGATTTAAAAGGTGTCTCTACTAGATAAAGCTTCAATGGTCATCAATAAGCAACAAACAAACAAAAACAGATCATGAAGGATAATAACTTACTGAGTGCAGAAGGAGGATTCCAGCATGATTTCAGTCCTTTATCATTTTGTTTCAAAGGCTTTTTGCTTAGATGTGAAACTGTGGCCATGCTTGGTTGAGTCACTGTTACAGATTCACGTTGAGAAACTTGTGTAGCTTGAATTTCAACCTTCACATGGTGGAGTGCAAACAAAACTTCATCAGTCAAATGATGTCTTATCTAATTTTAGCTTACATAATCATCATATTGATATCATATAATCCAATAATTGATGTTAATGTTTATGTATGTGATAATCATCATAAAATAGGACAAGTTAGTTTGACTAAAATAAACTAGCTCACTTTATTTTTCATGAGAAAACAACATGTATTGTCATCTATTTTGATATATTAGAGTGGCGTGGCAAAATAATTTTAACTCATTTTACCAACTTTATTCTAGTAACGTGTATAATGGCGTTTAATATTTTGAGTTTTATTATTAAGCTAAGATATTAAATCAAATGTGATAGTTATTTTTTCTCCATAAATTTTAATTTAACTGACCAAAAATCGATAACACTGATTGAATGATATAAATTCAACTAGCTTATTTACTTTAAACTAAGTAATTCAATTTAAATTCATCAAATTTAAAATAATTAATTATAAGTTAATTTATCATCCATATTTTTTAACACAAATTTGACTGGTACATATAAAACTTTTTGCTCTGAATTTAATTAATATCTCCTTTAATGAGCGGTGAGGTTGATCCTCTTAACATAGTCGGTCGTGAAATCAAATACTAAAATTTTAAAAATAAAATAAAATTTAAATGCAGATTTTTTTTTATAGTCGGTGACTCAATTATAATCTCTCACCATTTTTTTATTTTTCTTATAAAGAAAATCATGAACTTAAGAGTGTGAAATAAGCATATGTAATAGTAGTAGAGTGATTGATTTCACAAATGTAGAATTGATCACAGGACTGAAAAAAACCCTAATCCATTGATATCATGAATAATTCCTAAGAAAGCAAAATAGAATAATTTCTAAGTGACATGGAAACTATATATGACAATTCATCATACATATATATATATATATATATATATATATATATATATATATATATATATATATATATATATATATATATATATATATACACTAGTGCAGAAAGAAGATTTTACACCCGTTTTTTATACATATTACACCCGTTATGATAGGGTGTAAATTCAAAGGGTGAGATATGTATGAAGAATTTACACCCGTTTTAAAACGGGTGTAAAACGAGAATATATTACACCCTATTTTAGATTTAAAAAAAGGGTGTAATTGGTAGATATATACATTAAATTTTAAGACATTTACACCCTATTTAATATAAAACGGGTGTAAATTGTCACCTATTACACCCTGTTTTAGATAAAAAAAGGTGTAATTGGTAGATATATACATTGAATTTTAGGACATTTACACCCTATTTAATATAAAACGGGTGTAAATTGTCACCTACATACATTGGTTCAACATTTACCGTTTTATCTAGAAAGATTTTTCATTTGTATATATTTTCGCATGAAAAATGAAAAATGCCTGAAGTTCAATTGAAGACATACTATAATGAATGAAAAGAGTGCTTCGAATGAAGAACCCGTGTCCGAAGCAAGCATTTAGTATTTGAAGTTAAAAATACTACACAATGTTCCATTTGTGCACAGTACAATGTTAGTCTTTAACATTACATCTGATAATAAAAACTCCAGAAAATGCAATCCACCATTCAAAATTACCAGCATCAGAACGAATATATTACAGACCACTGCAAAAGCAAGTGCCTTAGTCGGGCAATGCAGTTCCTCGCTCGAGGTTATTTTTAATCTCCAATGTGTATTTACCAAAGGCACGTTCAATCTTCTTGTTGAAATGCTCATTACGGTCATTGATCGAGTCAACATCTTTCTCTTCGCGAAATGTTCTTCTCCTGCTAAATGCCCTGCGCTTCTCGTCCCTATCCTTTAGCTCTTGAACCATCCTATCAATCTTGTCCTCTGAGATTTTTGGCGCCTATAGTGGAGGAAAGATAACTCATAAAATATCCATTGATGTGCATAAGTTTAAAAGAAAAAACAGAGAAGATAAATGATGTTTTGACAGTATACCTTTCCATACTGAAGACTTGAAGCGTCGCGATAGAATTCTGGATCAGCTTCTTTCATTCTATTGTATTCTTCTACATCAACTTCAATGTTCTTGGTCCTCTTTTTGTATGCATTGTATAATGTCTTTTGATTAAAAACTGGTCAAAGTAAAACAAATAGTTACATTAGCTTCCTTTCCATCAGAAATTCTAAATGAATGCCCTTATCTCTCATATAAGATGAAACTTAGATTTCAAATAACAAAAAAATGTCCTGTGATCTAGACAAATATTTCAAGGTGTTATTCTGCCTATAAACACTTCTTTTCAATATTTTAGCAACATAACATTGGTGGGATTCTCCAAAATAGCAAATGTAGATGCAAACAAATCTAGGAACCTTCATTTAATAAAGTATAATATGACATTGTGATGTTGTTTAATCCACGTAGTCAAGCTTACAAACTCTACAGGGGTCTGAAAATTTTGATATATAACCAAACCAGCTAGAAAAGAAACATACTGATTGATTGTGCAATAAACATACTGATTGATTATGCAATAACATTTCTTTGTCGAATATAGAAAAAACATACCATCCCAACCAGATGGGGCAGGATCCTTCTCCCATTTTTTGTATTTCTCTTCTGCAGCCTCCTGTGTGTCAAGCATATATGCCTTTGTCATATCCAACCCATTTGCATCAAGAAGCTTTCCAATCTTTTTCTTTCTACCATCAAGCCACTTCTGCTTAGAAACACCCCTAGACTCCGTTGGAGCCTCCATCCTCTTTTTTTCATTAGCTATTTCAATTTGATTACGCTTCTTTGCATCTTGCTGCCAGAGAATCAAAGTAAAAATCTTAAGTTTATTCCACTAAATAAATAAAAGTTACAAACATGATATTTTCATTGTTTAATACCATTTTGGCTCTCAACTCCATCCACTTTTTCTGTCTGGCAGAGAGTTTCGGGAAGGAGCCATCCGTGTTTTCAATAGCAGGCTGATCAGGTTCACTGTCAGAATTTTCTTCAGCTTTCGGTCCATCATCGTCATCATGCATTCCCTCGTCAGGATATACTTCATTTGGAATGGCTTGCTCACGGCCACTTCCACCACTAGCTTGAGCAACTTCTTATATAACCCAGAAAACACCGCGTAAATAACTTTCCACAGACAAACTCATAAGCATATATAACCAAAAATAATACTAAAATTCGCCGCCTAAAAAATATAAATACAACCAATAACAAGATAAATTATTACAAAAGAAAATTCATCACGTATATATTTGGTTTAGCTTTTGGAAGAGTCAAAAGCAATTCAGAGACGTAGAATTGATTTTGAAATAATTTTGAGATGCTTGGTTCTTCTATAGTATAATTGATTCTGCCTTGAGAATTGATTCTACTTGAAGCTAGAATTTGTAGCTTTTGAATTTAAACATGATTTTTACATTGAAATTTATTCTTCAACTCAACTTTGCATAAAGTTGTCATAACATAAATCATTTTACATTCAACTCACTTTTAACCCGCATCAACTTTACATAATCAATTCACTCAAAATCAATTTTTTTCACCGCACAACCAAACAAGCGCTTCTCAAAATCAGTTATAATTCTAAACACAATGAAACCAATAGACAAGTATCACCCAAATTATCTTGTGTAATTGAAAAACTAACCAGACTCATGTTGCTGCATCCTGAGTTTAGCTTCAGCGATGACTCTAAAGCAATAATCAGTACATTCATGAAAACGATTACTTGCATTCCGGCAATCGGGATGCACATCTCGTTCGTCAGACATGTTTGGTTGCTGCAAAAAAAAAAAAACATGGCGCATGTTACAAAAAACCCTAACTTAACAAAGTGTATATTACAAAAACCCTAATTTGAAAGGAGATAACGCAATACAGAGATTGGAATTGAAAGAAAAGAAAGATTACAGCTGAAATAGAAGTGATGAATGAGGTTGTGATTGATGTTGGGTTCTCTTTGCGTTGCGTTGAGAGAGAAGAGAGTGATTTAGGGTTGAAAGAGAGAATTGGGAATTGGATTCGGATTTGGGTATGCTTGTTCCAATTTCGACTTGGATGAAGAATGATGAAGCCGTTGTGGGTTGTGAAGATTTCCGAGCAATCACGTTCTTTGTTCCTTTTTCACTATTTCTTGCACTTCATCGATGATGAAAAGTTTCTAAAATGTGAAATGAAAAGAAAATTTGGAACATGAGAAGTCATGGTTATATTTTAGGCGGTAATGATAAATTGTACTTAGGGATTCCTAAATTTACACCCTATTTTAATATAACGGGTTTAATATAAATTTAGTCATTTATATTGTTATAATTATACACCCTATTTTTAAATATAGGGTGTCTATTGTTATATTAATATTCCAAAATTTACACTCTATTTTAATATAACGGGTTTAATATAAATTTAGTCATTTATATTGTTATAATTATACACCCTATTTTTAAATATAGGGTGTCTATTGTTATATATTAATATTAAAATTTATTATTTTTTTAAGAAAATTTAAGATTAAACAAATAAGAATAATAAAAGTTATTGTTTAAGGCACGAATATTTTATTTTTATTTTTAAATTTACACCCTTTTTTTGAATATCAGGTGTAATATAGAGTTGATAATAAATAATATTTGAATTTACACCCGTTATTTAAAAATAGGGTGTCTATTGTTACGTACTAAAATTCAAAATAAGACTTTATTTACAAAACTGCCACCGCATTTGCTTTTTACACCCGTTGTTGGTAAAACGGGTGTAAATTTACAAATTATATTATTCTTTTTGTACTAGTGATATATATATATATATATATACACATTTTTTTTAAAGAAGAGAAATAAATCAAGCTTATAATCCAATGTAAAATTACCTTGGGATGAAACCTATTAAATAAAGCTTATAATGAAAGATGATAAGTGACATACATCATTAATTGAATAATCAAAATGATCCTTCTTGATCATATTACCAAGCATCATGAACATTGAGAGGGTGAGAAGGCCAACAAAGGCTTGCCTCAAGTCCATTGAAGACATTTTCTCTTCAATCATAAACTTGACTCCCCTATAGAATCACAAAGTCTCTATAAAAAGCCATGTTTCACACCGACATAAGAAAAAAAACATCACAATAAAGCTAGTGATGAAATACATATACAAATAGGTGGAAATATTGTTGGAGATAAAGCCAAATAAAAAGAAAAAAAAGCCAACTCTTTTGAGACAAGAATCATATTCATTACCCTTTTGCTCTAAATTTATTCAATTGTAGTAATACCTTTTGTAAGGTCAAGGTTTCTTGAGCTGGATTCACTCAAAAGAAGAAAGCCTCTTAATTTATCTAATGCATTTTTGGTGGATGTGACACGTTGGAAAAATTGTGCCCTTTACTTAATTACTTTGCATTGATTAAGAGGCGAATTTTAGTTTCATGTGTTATAAGCTAAGATAAATAATCTTTTGTTGCATGTACATTGGTTTTATTTGTGATCTCTTCTAACACAAGTTTAGGGTAAATATGTAATTCTTTGTCTCGACGTCATAATAGTGTGTTTGTATTTGACAGTGTCGAAAGATGTTTTAATATGTGGCGAAATAGCATGCGTCGAATGTTTTAATGTGTGTCGAAATAGCATGCGTCAAACAGTCTGTATAAACTGTATTTGACAGAAAGTTAAATACAGTTTGTCGAAGCATGCAGTCAAAACATGTAGTTGTTGAAGAAAGTCGACAGAGTCAAAGAAGATTGACTTAACTTAGTTTTAGTTGAGTTAGTTAGTTTATGATTATTTGGAGTGCAAGTAATCTCATCTATAAATATAAAGGAGTTATATTTCATTTATATGTGAGAATAACAAACTTCTAATAGCTTCGTGTAGTTTCAGAAATCACATTTGTGATTAACACACATTGTAGCGAACACTTAGAGTGCACTTTGCACATAAATACATTCTTCTTCCTCTATAATTTCTCTTCTCTCATTTCCAATTATATTGTTTTCTTCTTTCAATTCTCTGTGTTGTGTGGAATCATCATACAATCAAGGGGTGGTTGTTTCACCTGAGTAAAGGAGGAAAAACAAGAGGCGTGATCAATCAGAAAGATTGATTCTTTTTCATCAAGATAGAAGTTTTCCCAACATTTGGTATATAGAGCACTGGATGTGTTATCTTTGGGACGCATTGAATCGCGACGAATCATCCCAACGAGAACTTTCCAGCTAATCTTCCAATCTTGAATGGTAAGAATTATAAATATTGTTGTAAGCATATGAAGGTTATTTTATGTTATCAAGATCTTTGAGATCTTATGAAGAATGAAGTAACACCAATTGGAGAGAATACTACGGATGAACAAAATATTACACAAAAAGATTTGAAGAAGAAGGATTATAAGGCTTTCTTTTTAATCCATCAATGTTTTGATCCAGACAACTTTGAGAAATTTGGTGATATAGATTTAACAAAGGAAGTATGGGACATCTTGGAAAAATCATTTGAGGCATTGAGAAGGTGAATGAGGTGGGGTTACAAACTCACAAAAGAATGTATGAATTGTTTTAGATGGAAGACAATCAAAGTGTGACTGATTTCATCACCAAAGTAACTAAACTAGTGAATTAAATCAAAATGTATGGAGAAGTGTTGACATCAAAATCTGTAGTGTCAAAGATTTTAAGGTCTTTGGCTCCAAAGTTTGATCATGTGGTAGTAGCCATAGAAGAGTCGAAGAATTTGTCAAGTATGTCAAAAGAAGAGCTTCAAGGGACACTTAAATCTCACAAACAAATAATGGATAAAAGAACTGCAAGCAAGTCAAAGACTGACGTGGCTTTGCAGGCTCAGTCAACTAAGAAAGGAAAAAGTGAAGGAGAAGAGCGATCCAAAACACAGTGGAATTTAAAAAAATTCTCCTTTAGTGATCCTTACGAATGAGCATGATCAATGATATAATCGTTATCTCTTGTGGAGATTGAAACCTTTGATGCAGATCTACGAAACGATCACGAACGTTGAATGGTGACAACGCCTATACTCAGCCCACACGAACGGATTCCTTCAATCTCAATGCTAGCTGTTATGAATGAAGGCTTTGAGTGAGAGAGAGAAAAATGAAATTTCAACTGCACAAATGCTTCTGCATAAGGGTTCTATTTATAGAACCACTTGTGTGGGCTGCAAGCTAAAAAGCCCACTTAAGTGTATGTGGCCCATATCTTATAATATGCCAAAATCACTTAAGCGCGTGGTAACTTACCATATTTCGTATTCTACTTAAGTACACCGTACCTTACAATGTTCTAGAATTCACTTAAGTGCACCGTACCTTACGGTGTTCCTTAGTTACTCTATCTTTCATCAATCCGTCCTTTTGTGTGTGACCCTGTAGGTTTTCGCGGCATTGGCAATTATATTAAATCACGTATTTAACATAATAAATAGTGAGCGGTATCTAGCAACACATCACTACTACCTAAGACACGAAAATGTCATGTGATATGAAAAATCCTTTTATGGTAATACTTATGTGTACAATTACCCTTTTGCCCTTATGTCTATATTAAACACAAGGCATAGACCGTGTCATCCTTGTCCAATTCAATATTGGGCCCGTAGACATTTAACCTGTTACGCAGGATGGATAAATTCTATCTAGGTCACTCATGTCCCTCAACATGCTTCATGGAGTACCCATCAACTGTCTTTATGGTCATCCAATTATGAACAATGTTTGATCAGCAATAAGGCACTCGACTCTACATCTAGGGTACATAGTGGTTTCAGGTCAAAGGGTGGTATACACCATTATCACCACGAGAATAAATTATGACACTTAGCATAACATTCTATATAGTATTCTCATAGCGGGTCAATCCAGTATAAATATTACTCTAAATATTCATACTTATGTTTAAGACTTGATAACTCCTTATCCATGATCCATGAGATGTGATAATCAGTCTATATACATAATAGCCTTAATGCTTTAATGTTATCCCACTTCACAACAAAGCTCGACTACAAATACTTTAAGAATAATGTCCTTATGTTTAATGAGATCTCATGATTAAGTCACACTTGATACATTAAATGGACTAGATATTCTAGGGACTTTATTAAACAAACATAATAAATAAAAATCCTTTTATTATTAATAAATAATTCGCTGCAAGTACCAAAAGTATTGGCCTCTAGGGCTTACACCAATAATCTCCGACTAACACTAGAGCCAATCAGACATAACCATAATGCCCAGAGATCTAGTATGGCCATCATGCTTCTGCTGCGCAAGAGGCTTTGTCAGTGGGTCAACAATATTGTCAAGTGTAGGTAATCTGCATATTTTCACATCTCCTCTATCTATTATCTCTCGAATGAGGTGATAACGCCTAAGTATGTGTTTGGATCGTTGGTGAGATCTAGGCTCCTTAGCTTGTGTGATAGCACCATTGTTATCACAATAGAGACCAATGGGATCCACAATTCTAGGAACTATGCCAAGTTCACTAATGAACTTTTTGATCCAAACAACTTCCTTTGCTACACTTGAGGCAACAATATACTCGACTCAGTTATAGAATCAACAATTGTATCTTGCTTTGAACTTTTCCAACTCACATCGCCACAGTTTAAGCAAAACACATAACCAGATTGCGATTTAAAGTCATCCTTATCTGTCTGGAAGCTAGCATCGGTGTATCCAATTACAGCAAGCTCTTCCTGACCTTCATATATCAAGAATGAGTCCTTAGTCCTTCTCAAATACTTAAGGATATTCTTGACTGAAGGTGAGAAAAACAAGAAAGGGGGGTTTGAATTGTTTGAAAAATAAGCGCTTTTGCAAAATGAAATCACACAATGATTTTATACTGGTTCGCTTATAACACAAAGCTACTCCAGTCCACCCGGCCAAGGTGATTTCGCCTTCAACAAGGACTTAATCCACTAATCTTGAAAGATTACAAACAACCCCTAAGAGAGAAGAAAATCTCTTAGTCCTCTCAAGTCTACAGACTACAAAGAGTCACTTGAGGAAATCAAATAAAAATTAGATACAAGATGTGTAATCTAGAGTGCTTCTAAGAAAGCAAATATTACAAACTTAAGAACAAATTTTTTCACTTGATAAGCAAAAGCTTAGTGAAAATCTTTGAAGAACAAAGATGTTTTTCTTGAGCGTGATATAATTTCAGTATAGTTTTGGCTAGTGATTTCTTGTTTACTGAATGAGATTTCTTCTCTATTTATAGGAGTTGAAGTAGAGTTGAAGTAGCGTTGAATCTGTTGGATATTGAGATGTAGTTACGCCATTCCATTAATAGCTTCTGCAGTAGACTTTTTCTCTTAGAAGTGACTACTTACCACAAGTAGTATCTTCTCTCTTGGAAGTGGAGATTAACGTCTCTTTCTAATTGAGGAAATCCATTTGCAGAACTTTAACTTGGCTTAAACGTTACTTCATCATGATTAACAATTCTGATTAGAGTCTTCGTGTATCTGGGAATCTGGCTTCTGATGTTATCTCTTGAAAGTTCAGATGGCGCTAATAACTTCAGAGTTTACAGAGGACATTTGTTCGGAGTCAGAGCTTCTAGACTTTACTTCATGTTCAGATGCTTCTGATACTTGTAGTTTTGTCCAGAGTCAGAGCTTCTTGAATGAGATTCCTCTTTAGATGCTTCTGATACTTGAGATTTTGCATCTGATCTTGTATTGCATCTGATGACATCATCAGATTTATTTCTTCTTTCTATAGAACCCTGCACACTTAGAAACTTTTCGTTAGGGTGCCATTTTTGGTTTCATCCTTTGTTATCATCAAAATCATGGAGTCTGTTGTAGAACACTTTTTGTTCTTACAATCTCCCCCTTTTTGATGATGACAAAACAAATAAAATTATCAGATGAAACATGAAAAATATTAGATCAGATAGACAAAAGCTCCCCCTGAGTTAGTACTAGGGAGTTCAGAAGTTCTTACCAGAGCTTTCCAGGCAATGAGATTTCTGAAAACTTTCTGCAATTTCTTAATTTTAATGTTAGAGTTATTTAATCAGAGCTATTTATATCAGAACTATTTTTACAATTGTTGCAGAATGCTTAAGGTTTTAGACATAATTTTCATCAGAGCTATTTAATAATTTCTCCCCCTTTTTGGCATAATCAAAAAGGCATAAAAAAATAAAAAGAATAATAAAGAGAAAAAACACTTCAATAAAAAAACACAAAGGCAAACAGCAGTCAAAACATCAGATTCAACAGAATATCAGAGCTAAAAAAGACAGAAGCAAAAAGACTAGGCAAGCAAACAAAATAAATCCTAAGTGCCTAAGGGTTTGGAGGTTGAGGAAGTCTCTGAAGCAACATGGCAAACATGTTCTGGATGTTTTCATTCAGAGCATCTTGCTTGTCCAGCCTGGCACGAAGCTCATTCTGATCTTTCTTGATCTCTTGCTGATCTTGCTTTATCTCTTTCAGAGTGTTAAGAATCAGAGGGATCGCAGAGGAAGACTCCCCCTGAATCAGAGCCTGCTGAGCTTCAGCTTCAGCAGCAGCTTGGGCTTCTGCATCTGCCTGAGCCTTGGCTTCAGCTTCCCGAATCCTTAGAAGTTCTGCTTCCTTTGCCAGTCGTTCTTCTTCCAACCTCTTTGCTTCTTCCTCAGCTTCCTTAGCCAATCTTTCTTCCTCTAATCTCTTGGCCTCAGCTTCTCTAGCCAGTCTCTCTTGGAGTCTTTCCTCAGAGTCTCTGATGTAGCCATTTCTGACTTGTTCAGAGATACTCTTCAGCCTATAAGACTCAGAGGTCATCCAACTAATGACTCTGTTCCAGTGTGTCCTAACAGATTTAGGATCATCACTAACTTCAGAGTTTTTAGCCAGAGACTTGATCTTCTGGACTGAGGCTTCTGCAACCTGTATAATGGCCTCCTCAAGGGTAGGTATGGTAAGTTCAGGTTCAGGTTCAGGTGAATGAGGTGGAGAGTTTTGAGGGCTGAGATTTAGAGAGGGAGGTTCAGTTTGTTGAGGTTCAGATTCTGCTTGAAGTTCAGAATCTGCGTCTGGTTGAAGACTAGGAGATGAAGCATATAGTGGATTTAGGTCTAAAGGGTCAGAGTCTGGTCCAGGTACAGCGGGAATAAATGGTGGAGTGATATTAGAGGTGATGGGATCAGATGGTTGAGTTTCAGAGGGTAAGGTTGTTGTTTGTTGTGGTGGAAGTGAAGTTTGGAGGGGTGAGGTTACTTCAGATTGTCGTGTGGGTTGTGGAGCGAAATTTTTAGCATAAATTTCAGCTATTGTTGGGGAGTTAGGGTCAGAGTGTTCTTGGTCAGAGGACTCTTGATCAGAGAACTCTTGGTCAGAAGAAGGGGAAAGGTAAGGAGGTGATTCATATTCAGAGGATGAGGAAGAAGAAGTTTGTTTGTGAGTTTGTATAGGTTGAGAGGGAGGAATGAAGGT
Source organism: Lathyrus oleraceus (assembly GCF_024323335.1). Classification (NCBI taxonomy): domain Eukaryota; kingdom Viridiplantae; phylum Streptophyta; class Magnoliopsida; order Fabales; family Fabaceae; genus Lathyrus; species Lathyrus oleraceus. The sequence goes on along the minus strand of NC_066579.1, from coordinate 364,738,025 downwards.
TCTAGCTATGTTTAGAACTGGTGTTGGTTGGGAGGTTCTGGTGATTGAGGGTGGGATTTCAGAGGTAGTGTATAAGGGGGGTGTTGTGAGAGGATGAGAAGAGGCCATCATAGGAACAGAAGTAGTAAGAGGAATAGACATACCAGAGGAGACATTCAGAGGTGCTGAAGCTTTGCTGCCAGAAGTTTCTCCAAGTCTGGCTTTCTTTGCTCTCCTTGCCTCAGCAGCTATCTGTTTCTCAGAGACACCTCTCTTGTATCTGACAAGATCTTCTACAGAGTCCAGACAGTCTTCAAGGCGGAAATCAGAAATATCAACGCCTTCATCCAGACGATCCTGAAGGTAGATAGCAATGGCATTCTTGGGTTCATTCTTGAAGAACCTGGCAAGGCCATGAGGCATCTTCCTCTGATCTTTTAGAGATTCCCAGGACACATCCATAGTTGGCTTGACTCTAATGTCTTTGATGATTCCCATACTCTTCAGGTTTCTGGCATTCAGAGGCTTTCCCACATCAATTGCCAGATCATCCATACATCTGGTCTTCTCCAGATCATCTACTAAGCCATGCTCAATGAAGACATCAGAGAGCAATCTTCCCAGAGGAATGTAGGATCTGGGCTTCATATTATTCCTCGTTTCTCTGACTGAATCCCTCAGATACCTGAACAGGAGAGTAGGGAGGTTGATCTTGATACCCTTCTGAATGCAATATAAGATGCATTTCTGATCAGCATTGATATAATCTGAAGAGTTGGAGGCTGGACGATGATGGATTGTTCCCAGAATAATCTTCAGCCAAACTCGGAGGTTCTGATGAAGCTCCTTGTTCTTAGAGGGGTTTCCTTCAACATTAGGTTTGAAGATAGTAGGGTTGATGACTTCAGTGATGCGTTTTGACCTTGGAGGAATATTGTAAATCCTTTTACCTCCAGCTTTCTCCATGTTTAGCAAGGAAGCAATTGATGCTTCAGTGATGACAATCTTCACACCCAGAACAAACGAGACAATGAACTGGTCATCAGCATCTGCACATCTCCAGAACTCCTTCACCAGAAGAGGATAGATTGGACCATACAATCTTTGGAAATAATTCTCCCATCCTTGTTGACGCAGTTCTCCAGTTAAATCAACGCCATTTCTTCTCAAGTTCTCAAAATCTACCAGCGATTCACACAGTACATCTAAACCTTCAAAGGGAGTTGAAAGGTTTATGTGTTGTTCACGGTCAAGAATGTGAGGTTCTTTGTAGACTGGGGTCGTGGTAACGCCTGTAACAGTGGGTGTTTGAGTGTTTGAGGTTTGAGGATTAGAACTGGCTTCCATTTGTTGGGAGAAGTTAAAAACTTCTTGCTCTTGAGGATTCATGAAGAAAATTGATGAAGAAGATGAAGAACTGAAGGAGTTGCAGAGAAAAACTTCGAGAGAGGGTTTAGGGTTTAAGAGTGAGTGAAGAGTGATAAGTGTGTGAAATGTGAGAAAAGTGTTTATATACCTAAGTAAAAACGCATGCAAAACGACACACATACCAGCGTTAGACACAAAACTCAAAAAGGCACGCTTGGGGGGAAAAATGATTACAGCTCATAAATGAATGTCTAATCCCACAGTTTGCACACTGCTCGAGGAAAACTCAAACGTCTGCCTTTTGAATTTCTTGACAGCTGTCTAGAAGTTCTAAAGTTTGACGCTTCAGAGTTCCACGCGTTGATGTATCTGATCTTCAGGAATATCAAGAGATTGGTTCTGAAGATTTCTAACTCAGATATCTTCTTAACAATGTAGAAGCATCAGAGTCAGAGGCAGAATCATATTTGTTTTTATCAGAATCTTATTTTATATTTTTCAGAGCCATACTTCATTCAGGACAATTTTTAATGTTCAGATTTTCTAAGATGAAAAGAAATCTATCTTCAGCTAGAGGCTTCGTAAAGATATCTGCCCATTGATGTTCTGTATCAATGAACTTCAGCGTTACTATTCCTTTCTGAACATAGTCTCTAATAAAATGATGTTTAATTTCTATGTGTTTGGCTCTGGAATGTAAAATAGGATTCTTACTCAAACAAATAGCAGCAGTATTATCACAAAGGATAGGAATGTTACTCTCAAAGATTTGAAGATCTTCTAGCTGATGTTTCATCCAGAGCATCTGAGTTGTGCACAGTGATGCTGAGATATATTCTGCTTCTGCAGTTGATAGAGCAATAGTTGACTGTCTTTTGCTAGCCCAGGAGATTAGATTGTTTCCCAGAAGCTGGCAATTTCCAGATGTGCTTTTTCGTTCTATTCTATCTCCTGCATAATCTGCATCACAATAACCAGAAAGCCTATACTCTGATGTTTTCTCATACATCAGGCCCAGGTTAGGAGTTCCTTTCAGATACTTAAGAATTCTCTTAACAGCTGTTAAATGAGATTCTCTAGGATCTGATTGGAATCTGGCACAAAGACAGACACTAAAGAGAATATCAGGACGAGTAGCAGTCAGATAGAGAAGAGAGCCTATCATACCTCGATAGAGCTTCTGACAAACCTTGTTGCTTACCTCTTCCTTTTCCAGAATGCAAGTTGGGTGCATAGGAGTTTTTGCAGAGTTGCATTCAGACATATCAAACTTCTTCAGAACGTCTTTAATGTACTTGCTTTGATGAATGTATGTGACTTCTGGAGTTTGATTAATTTGAATTCCCAGAAAGAACTTTAATTCTTGCATTAAACTCATTTCAAATTCTGCCTGCATTAACTTAGAAAATTCTTGGCAAACAGAGATATTAGCAGAACCAAAAATAATGTCATCAACATAAATCTGGCATATTATGAGATCATTATTAAGGTTTTTACAGAAGAGTGTAGAATCAACTTTCCCTCTGATAAAATTTTGTTCCAGAAGAAAATTGCTCAGACGTTCATACCAAGCTCTGGGAGCTTGTTTAAGTCCATATAAAGATTTCTTAAGTTTGAAAACATGTTCTGGAAAGTTTGAATTTTCAAAGCCTGGAGGTTGATTAACATACACTTCTTCTGAAATATAACCATTAAGAAATGCACTCTTGACATCCATTTGGTATAATTTGATAGAATGATTAATAGCAAAAGATACAAGAAGACGAATAGATTCTAACCTCGCGACTGGAGCAAAAGTTTCATTATAATCAATACCTTCTTGTTGACTATAACCTTGAGCTACCAGTCGTGCTTTGTTTCTGACAACTTCTCCTTTCTCGTTCAGTTTGTTTCTGAAAACCCATCTGGTTCCAATGACATGAGTGCCTCTGGGTTTAGGAACGAGATCCCAGACATCATTCTTGGAGAATTGATCTAACTCTTCTTGCATAGCTGCCACCCAATCATTATCTTGAAGAGCTTCATCACAGGACGTAGGCTCAATCAGAGACACTAGTCCCAGAGGAATATCTTCAGAAGTTCTGAAGGTAGATCTGGTTCTAACAGGTTCATCTTTGTTTCCCAAAATCAAATCTTCAGATACGTTGCTACGACTCTTGACTTTCCTTGGAATTTCTGGAGATTTAATTTCTTCAGAGTCTGGAGTGACAGTTGCTTCTGGAGTTTTCTTAGATTCTACCAGAGTGATCTCTAAATCTGCAAACTTTTCAACTAGCTTTGACTTTTCAGGGTCAAGCTTATCATCAAATCTAACATGAATTGATTCCTCCACAATTTTGGTTTCTGTGTTGTATACTCTATAGCCTTTAGAGCGTTCTGAGTATCCTAACATAATACCTTTTTGTGCTTTGGAATCAAACTTGTTTAGATGTTCTTTAGTATTTAATATAAAACAAATGCATCCAAAAGGATGAAAATAAGAAATGTTGGGTTTTCTTCCCTTACACAGTTCATAGGGAGTCTTTTCCAGAATAGGTCTAATAGAGATTCTATTCTGAATGTAACACGCTGTATTTACAGCTTCTGCCCAAAAGTGCTTTGCAACATTTGTTTCATTGATCATGGTTCTGGCCATTTCTTGGAGTGTCCTATTCTTCCTCTCTACAACTCCATTTTGTTGTGGAGTTCTAGGGCAGGAGAAATCATGGGATATTCCATTAGAATCAAATAGTTCTTCAAAATCTTTATTTTCAAATTCTCCACCATGATCACTTCTGACTCTAACAATTTTAGAGTCAAATTCTTTTTGCACTTTAGAACAGAAACTGGTGAATACAGAGTGAGACTCACTCTTGTGCTTTAGGAATTTTACCCATGTCCAGCGGCTGTAATCATCAACGATTACTAGTCCATACTTCTTTCCATTGACTGATGCTGTTTTCACAGGACCAAATAAGTCAATGTGAAGAAGCTCCAGAGGCTTGGAGGTAGAAACAACATTTTTCTTTTTAAAAGATGTTTTTGAAAACTTTCCTTTCTGACAAGCTTCACACAGAGCATCTGAAGAAAACTTCAGTTTAGGTAAGCCTCTGACTAACTCAAGTTTAGTTAGCTGAGAAAGTTTTCTCATGCTAATGTGGCCTAAGCGTCTATGCCATACCCATTGCTCTTCGTGAACTGACATTAAACATTTAACATTTTGATCTTTTAAATCAGAAAGATTTATTTTATAAATGTTGTTTTTCCTCTTGCCTGTGAAAAGGACAGAGCCATCGTTCTGACTAATTGCTTTACACGTTTTTTGATTAAAGATTACATCATAACCGTTATCACTTAATTGACTTATGGATAACAAGTTATGCATTAATCCTTCTACATAAAGAACATCAGATATAGAGGGAAGAGTACCGTTACCAATAGTTCCGGAGCCTCTGATCCTTCCTTTCTGATCTCCTCCGAAGCCTACAAATCCAGCGTCTTTAAGTTCCAGGCTTTGGAACATAGACTTTCTTCCCGTCATATGTCGCGAGCATCCAGAGTCCAGGTACCATGACTGGTGTCTGAACTTTGCTGCATAGGATATCTGCAACATAGATGATCTTATCTTTCGGTACCCAGAATCTCTTGGGTCCTTTCAGATTAGTTTTCCCAGAGTTTCTTACAACTTTGGGTCTTCTAGCATTTTTAAATTTGTGTTCTTGTGTGTGTGTGTAGTGGTATGAAAAAGGCGATTTAATTTGGTTACTGGTAGAGGTTTTATTTTCCTCAGAATCATACCCAATTCCCCTTTTATTATTCTGACCTACTCCATAAATCATGGATGCCATAATACTCCTATTTATCCCATTCTTCAGAAATTGTTGAAAGGCTTCTTCATATTTATAAATAATTTCATTTGAAGTTTGTGGTGCTTGAGACAACACTTCTTCTAATTCTAAGCTTTTCGTTTTAGCTTCATCTCTTTCTAACGTTAAAGATGTGATTGTATCATCTCTTGCTAGAATTGTTGTCTCAAGTTTACTACACTCTTCAGATTTTGCTTTAAGAAGGCCTTTAATGTTTTTAACTTTTTGTTTTAATTTCTGAAGAGAGGTAAGAGTTTCTGATAAACATGATTCTAAGTCAAATCTAGAAAGTTCAGAAAATACCTCTTCAGATTCTTCATCTGAGCTGCTGGATGTGGTAGCCATAAGAGCTACGTTGGCCTGTTCATCAGAGTCAGATTCTGATGATTCGGATTCACTATCGTCCCAGGTGGCCATTAATCCCTTCTTTGTTCTGAAGGCATTTTTCTTGAAGCTTTCTTTCTTAGAGTTATCTTTCTTCAGCTTGGGGCATTCATTTCTATAATGACCTGTTTCTTTACATTCAAAACAGGTAATATCTTTGTTAGGTTTACCTTTTGAAGTTGACTCTGATCGATCCCCTCTGGGTCTTGATCTTCTGAAGTTGTTGTTGTTCCTTCTTTTTCAGAGTTGCTTAACTCTTCTGGTTAGTAAGGACAGTTCTTCTTCATCATCAGAGTCTTCAGGTTCAGAATCGTCAGTATCTGCAGTTTCTGCCTGGAGAGCTTTGGTTCTGTCTGACTTCCGTCTTTCAGGTCTGGACTTCAGCGCCACTGACTTGTTCCTTTTCTGAGGCTCATCCTCCTCTAGTTCTATCTCATGGCTTCTGAGAGAACTAACAAGTTCTTCAAGGCTGATACTGTTCAGATCCTTTGATAACTTCAGAGCAGTAACCATTGGTCTCCATTTCTTTGGCAGACTTCTGACAATCTTCTTAACATGATCTGCAGTCGTGTATCCCTTGTCTAGCACTTTAAGACCTGCAATAAGAGTTTGAAATCTGGAAAACATAGCTTCTATAGCTTCGTCATCTTCCATCTTGAAGGCTTCATACTTCTGGATAAGCGCCAGAGCCTTCGTCTCCTTGACTTGGGAGTTTCCTTCATGGGTCATCTTCAGAGAGTCAAGTATATCTTTGGCAGTCTCTCTGTTGGTGATCTTTTCATATTCATTGTATGATATGGCATTTAGAAGTATTGTTCTGGCCTTGTGGTGATTTTTGAAAACACGTTTCTGATCTTCTGACATTTTGCTTCTGGGAACTTCAGCTCCATTTAAGACTGGAGGTTTGTATCCATCTGTGACAATGTCCCAGAGGTCAGCATCATAACCCAGAAAGAAACTTTCGATTCTATCTTTCCAGTAATCAAACTTTTCTCCATCAAAAACAGGAGGCTTGGCATTGTAAGAATCTTTCTCATTTGAGTGGGCCATTTGTTTTTCTCGCACTGGATCTCTCTACACGGTTAAGTGTTTGATTTGAAAATCAATAACAGAGCCGGAGCTCTGATACCAATTGAAGGTGAGAAAAACAAGAAAGGGGGGTTTGAATTGTTTGAAAAATAAGCGCTTTTGCAAAATGAAATCACACAATGATTTTATACTGGTTCGCTTATAACACAAAGCTACTCCAGTCCACCCGGCCAAGGTGATTTCGCCTTCAACAAGGACTTAATCCACTAATCTTGAAAGATTACAAACAACCCCTAAGAGAGAAGAAAATCTCTTAGTCCTCTCAAGTCTACAGACTACAAAGAGTCACTTGAGGAAATCAAATAAAAATTAGATACAAGATGTGTAATCTAGAGTGCTTCTAAGAAAGCAAATATTACAAACTTAAGAACAAATTTTTCACTTGATAAGCAAAAGCTTAGTGAAAATCTTTGAAGAACAAAGATGTTTTTCTTGAGCGTGATATAATTTCAGTATAGTTTTGGCTAGTGATTTCTTGTTTACTGAATGAGATTTCTTCTCTATTTATAGGAGTTGAAGTAGAGTTGAAGTAGCGTTGAATCTGTTGGATATTGAGATGTAGTTACGCCATTCCATTAATAGCTTCTGCAGTAGACTTTTTCTCTTAGAAGTGACTACTTACCACAAGTAGTATCTTCTCTCTTGGAAGTGGAGATTAACGTCTCTTTCTAATTGAGGAAATCCATTTGCAGAACTTTAACTTGGCTTAAACGTTACTTCATCATGATTAACAATTCTGATTAGAGTCTTCGTGTATCTGGGAATCTGGCTTCTGATGTTATCTCTTGAAAGTTCAGATGGCGCTAATAACTTCAGAGTTTACAGAGGACATTTGTTCGGAGTCAGAGCTTCTAGACTTTACTTCATGTTCAGATGCTTCTGATACTTGTAGTTTTGTCCAGAGTCAGAGCTTCTTGAATGAGATTCCTCTTTAGATGCTTCTGATACTTGAGATTTTGCATCTGATCTTGTATTGCATCTGATGACATCATCAGATTTATTTCTTCTTTCTATAGAACCCTGCACACTTAGAAACTTTTCGTTAGGGTGCCATTTTTGGTTTCATCCTTTGTTATCATCAAAATCATGGAGTCTGTTGTAGAACACTTTTTGTTCTTACATTGACAGCTACCCAATTAGCATCACCGGGATCAGATTGGTACCTACTCATTGCACTTAAAGCATACGAGACACCTGGTCGAGAACATAACATGGCATATATGATAGATCCTATTGCAGATGCATATGGAATCTTATTCATACGATCCCTTTCTTCCTTAGTTAAAGGGGATTGTGTTTTTGATTGACACAAGCCATGTTGCATAGGTATGAATCCTTTCTTGGAATCATGCATATTAAAGCGTCTTAGCACTTTGTCTATGTATGTACTCTGACTTAGGCCAAGCAGTTTTTATGATCTATCTCTATAGATCCCAATTCCTAATATATAGGATGCTTCACCTAGGTCCTTCATAGAAAAGCATTTCCCCAACCAAGACTTTACTTGTTGTAGGGTAGAGACATCGTTTCTAATGAGTAATATGTCATCTACATATAATACCAGGAAAATGATCATGCTCCAACTAACCTTCTTGTAGACACAAGGCTCATCTTCGTTCTTGATGAATCCATATTGTTTTACTATTTCATCAAAACGAAGATTCCAGCTTCTGGAAGCTTGCTTCAATCCATAGATTGATCTTTGTAACTTATATATCTTTTGGGCTTCTTCTGGTATGTCAAATCATTCAGGTTGTGTCATGTACACATCCTCAAGAAGATTCCCATTAAGGAAAGCAGTTTTGACATCCATCTGCCGTATTTCATAATCATGATATGCAGCGATAGCAAGTAAAATCCATACAAATTTAAGCATTGCAACTGGTGAAAAGGTTTCATCATAGTCAACCCCATGAATTAGTTTATATCCTTTTGCAACCATTCTTGCCTTATAGGTATGTACCTTACCATCCATGCCAGTCTTCTTTTTGAAGACCCACTTGCATCCTATAGGGTTAACTCCTACAGGAGGCTCTACCAAGGTCCAAACTTGGTTTGTGTACATGGAATCCATTTTAGATTTCATGGCTTCTAGCCACTTCTCAGACTCGGGACCGGTTATGGCCTCTTGGTAGGTCACAAGCTCATCTTGATCCATGAGTAATACATCACCTTGATCAGTTATGAGATATCCATATCTCTCAGGTAGGTGACGTATCCTGCTTGACCTACGCTGGTCTTGTTCTACTTGAGCAGGTTACTCTTCCACAACTATTTGTGTTTCCTGCTCTAATTCCTCCATAGGTGTATCAATTCTTTGTGATTCTTGAATTTCTTCAAGCTCTACTTTTCTCCCACTGATTCCTTTGGAAATATAATCCTTTTCTAGGAAAACTCCAGTTTGAGCGAAAAACACTTTGCCCTCAGAAGGATTGTAGAAGTAACACCCTCTTGTTTCTTTAGGATACCCCACAAGTAAGCATTTGTTAGATTTAGGCTCAAGCTTAGTTGAAATTTGTCGTTTCACATAAACTTCGCAACCCTAAATCTTCATGTAAGACATATGTGGTTTCTTACCACTCCATATCTCATATGGTGTCTTCTCAACCTTTTTGGATGGAACACGGTCAAGTGTGTAAGCTGTTGTCAATAGTGCATGCCCCTAAAAGGAGTTTGGAAGATCGACGTGACTCATCATGGATCGGACCATGTCTAACAAGATTCGATTTCTTCTCTTAGATACACTGTTCCATTGGGGTGTTCCAGGAGGATTAAGTTGGGATAGGATCCCACACTCTTTCAGATGGTCATTAAACTCTAGGCTTAAATACACACCACCTCAATCTGATAGAAGAGTTTTAATATTCTTACCTAGTTGGTTTTGTACTTCATTCTTGAATTCCTTGAACTTTTCAAGGGACTCTGATTTGTGTTTCAATAAATATACATAAGCATATCTACTGAAATCATCAGTAAATGTGATGAAGTACTGAAAACATCCCCTGACTGGTATGTTCAGTGGTCCACATACATTAGTATGTATGAGGGCCCAAAGATCATTAGCTCTTTCACTTTTTGCTGTGAATGGAGATTTTGTCATCTTTCTAATTAAACAAGATCTGCATGTCTCATATGATTCATAATCAAAAGAGTCCAAGAGTCCATCTTTATGGAGTTTGGAAATGCGTTTCTCATTTATGTGGCCTAATCGACAATGCCAAAGGTAAGTTGGATTTAACTCATTAGGTTTCATCCTTTTAGTATTAATGTTATAAATAAGCATTTCAAGATCAAGGACATATAGTCCATTGTTCATTTGTGCAGTAGCATAGAATATATCATTCAAATAAATTGAGCAACAATTGTTCTTTATTATAAATGAAAAACCAAACTTATCCAAACAAGAAACATAAATAATATTCCTGCTAATTGCAGGTACATAATAATAGTTCTCTAACTGAATTATTAAACCACTAGGTAAAGTCAATACATAAGTTCCTGCGGCTAAAACAACAACCTTTGCTCCATTGCCAACTCGTAGGTCAACTTCACCTTTTGCCAAATCTCTACTCCTTTTTAGCCCCTGCACATTGGTACAAATGTGAGAACCACATCTAGTATCTAATACTCATAATGCAAAAGTAGATAAATTAATTTCAATAACAAAAATACCTGAAGTTGAAGTCTCTACTTCATTCTTCTTATCTTCCAGGTACTTTGGGCAGTTTCTCTTCCAGTGTCCGGTCTTACTGCAATGGAAGCGGGTGCCTTCCTTTTCCATGCCTCCATTAGGCTTCAAAGCAGGAGCAATGGGTTTGGGTTTGGAAACTTCCTTGCCTTTCCCTTTATCACCCTGTTTGGTGGGTCTTTTGTTCGGTCTCTTTCCATTTTCGATCATCAGAATGGACTTCCCTTTTGACTTTAGATTCTGCTCAGCAGTTCTTAACATGTCTAGCAGTTCAGGAAGAGATTTGTCCATATCATTCATATTGAAATTAAGGACAAATTGACTGAATCTATCTGGAAACAATTGCAAGATCAAATCAGTCGCAAGTTCCTTTTCGAGGGGAAAACCCAACCTCTCAAGGTTCTCCACATACCCAATCATCTTGAGTACATGGGGACCTACAGGGGCTCCCTCAGTTAACTTGCCTTCAAAAAGGGCTTTTGAAACTTCAAACCTTTCATGCCTTGCTTGCTCTTGATAGAGCATCTTCAGGTGTTCGATCATATCGAACGCTGTCATGTTCTCATGTTGCTTTTGTAACTCTGAGTTCATGGTAGCTAGCATGAGGCAAGCAGTTTCATTGGCATCATCGACATGCTTCTTATAAGAATCTCGTTCTGCCTTAGGTGTAGAACTAGGAGGTTCCTCTTCAGAAATAGGTTTCTCCAAGACATACAACTTTCTATCATGTTTGAGGATAATCCTCAGATTTTGATGCCAGTCCAGAAAATTTATCCCATACAATTTTTCCTTGTCAAAGATTGATCACAAAATGTTGTTAGAGGTGTTTGTTGTCATGGTAATCTACATGAAAATAATGAAAATATAAGTATCCATAACATATTTAATTAGGTCTTTAATTAAATATGCTCCCACTATTTTACTCAAAACAAATGACCCTCACCATTTGATTCGGAAAATCCCGTTGAAAGATTTTCTAGTGGGTCGAGATCCACATTTCACTTTGTTTTAAGTCCGCGTAGGCGGATTACACAAAACTAGGTTATTTAGGTAGGAACTCCTTCCAATTGTATCTAATACAACTCTCGAATATTATAGTTGGGTGAATAACTCCTTATTCTAATCCATCACATGTATCATTTCCAACTCTTGCTTCTAAACATATATAATTTTATTATAATTTGTTTAGTTAAGTTTGACCCATTGTTTTAGCAATTGGATATTACAATTATCCCATCGCACCTTACTAATATAGAATATGCACCTCGCATAGGTGAAACCTACATTATTCGATACTAGTCTTGATGAGTGCTAAAACTTGGAAAGCATAAACTTAATATTTAATTTGAGGGAATTTGCAATTATTCTGATCTCACCGGCTTATTTGTCATATAAATCGTCTCTCACATGCATCAACATACATTCACATGCATCAACATACATAATGAAACAGTTATGGCCCCTAGCGCAATTGTTCTCCCAAGCCAATGAGAGAACCTAAGCTAACCTAATAAGGATCTAAGCTTCTCCAGGAAAGATCTTCAAGGTTGTCCTCCTTTGATATTGTATTCTTCTCTTTCTTCATAACATTACATTACATAAAAGAAACTCGTTTTACATACAAGGGAGTGAGATGAGAAAAGAAGTTACATTAAGAGATTAAAAGAGAGGCACGACACGCAAGTCGTATTTTAAAATCCCAAAACAAAATAAAGGAAAACTAAGGCCATAACCGATCACCACAAGACAATAATAATAAACACATTATTATTATTAATTTAAATTCTATTAATTAATTAAAACCAAATTAAATTTCGGCGACCGATCACACTACGCAGAGTTAGCCGGGGGTTCCGCTGCCCGGTCAGCGGACGGGGGTTCCGTTGAACGGTTAGCGGACGATGTCAAAGGGGCAGCGTCCCCTTGCGGGATTGTTAGGGGCAGCGCCCCGACGCAAAATTTTAATGAACAATTCATTTGAAATCGACGTCGTTTTTTGCATCAACACTTGATACTTTAAAGCATAACTCTTGCGCAGTCACAACCCTAATCACATAACTCTTTGACAACACAACCCTTGTGCCATCATGAACCCTAATGCACCAATTTCAGACTGTCAAACACACCTCGATTGTTAATTCGGTATGATTGATCAATACGTCATTGCTTCACCATACTAATGTCGGATCAAGAAGCAAATGACCATTGATCGCATCAAAGGAAAACAACCATTAAGTGTTTGAATGAACGTAACAGAAATAATATATCATATATACCATATTTGGCATCAAGATTACTTATGTCATATATATAACTTGATCGATATCAATTGCGTAACCTATGGACGATCGATGTATCGCTGCTTCACCATACTAACGTCGAATTTCGAAGCATAATCAACATCAATCATCTAAATCGTACACACATGATACCAAATTTAATTACTCGTTTATTCTTTAATTCATTTTGTCTTTTAATCGTATTAATACAGAAAATACAAAAAATAAACAGCTATCAGATGCATGGTTTCATAAGTGGCTCTGATACCACTGAAGGAGAAGAGCGATCCAAAATGCAGCGGAATTTAAAAAATTTCTCCTATAGTGATCCTTACGAATGGGCATGATCAGTGATAGAATCGTTACCTCTTGTGGCGATTGAAACCTTTAATGCAGATCTACGGAGCGATCACGAATGTTGAATGGTGACAACACCTCTACTCAGTCCACACGAACGGATTCCTTCAATCTTAGTGCTAACTGTTACGAATGAAGGCTTTGAGTGAGTGAGTGAGAGAGAGAGAGAGAGAGAGAGAGAGAGAGAGAGAGAGAGAATGAAATTACAACTGCACAAATGCTTCTGCACAAGGGTTCTATTTATAGAACTACTTGCGTGGGCTGCAAGCTAAAAAGCCCAATTAAGTGTATGTGGCCCATATATTATAATATGTCAAAATCACTTAAGCGCGTGGTACCTTCCCATATTTCGTATTCTACTTAAGTACACCATACCTTACGATGTTCTACAATTCACTTAAGTGCATCGTACCTTACAGTGTTCCTTAGTTACTCCATCTCTCATTAATCCGTCCTTTTGTGTGTGACCTTGTGGGTTTTCGCGGCATTGGCAATTATATTAAACCACGTATTTAACATAATAAATAGTGAGCGGTATCTAGCAACACATCACTGCTACCCAAGACATGAAAATGTCATGTGATATGACAAATCCTTTTGTGATAATACTTATGTGTATAATTACCCTTTTGCCCTTATATCTATAGTGAATACAAGGCATAAACCGTGTCATCCTTGTCCAGTTCAATATTGGGCCCGTAGACATTTATCCTGTTACGCAGGATGAACAAATTCCATCTAGGTCACTCATGTCCCTCAGCATACTTCGTGGAGTACCCATCAACGGTATTTATGGTCATCCAGTTATGGACAATGTTTGATCAGCAATAAGGCACTCGACTCTACATCTAGGGTACATAGTGGTTTCAGGTCAAAGGGTGGTATACACCACTATCACCATGAGAATAACTTATGACACTTAGCATAACATTCTATATAGTATTCTCATAGCGGGTCAATCCAGTGCAAATATTACTCTCAATATTCATACTTATATTTAAGACTTGATAACTCCTTATCCATGATCCATGAGATATGATCATCAATCTATATACATAATAGTCTTAATGCTTTAATGTTATCCCACTTCACAACAAAGCTCGACTACATATACTTTAAGAATAATGTCCTTATGTTTAATGGGATCTCATGATTAAGTCACACTTGATACATTAAACGGACTAGTTATTCTAGGGACTTTATCAAACAAACATAATAAAGAAAAAGATTTTTATTATTAATAAATAATTCGATACAAGTACCAAAAGTATTGTCCTCTAGGGCTTACACCAACAAAAAGAAGATGGAATGGTAAAAAGAGAAAAGGAAGTTACAACAATTCAACTGGTAAAGGAAACCATCAAGAAGGTAGTTCATCAAATCAAAGACAATTTTATAACAAGGTAATCACATAGGTGATGGTGGAGGTAGAGGAATAGGCGATGAAAGAAAACCAGATAAAAGTCATATTAAGTGTTACAATTATCAAAAGTACGGCCATTATGCAAGGCAATACTGAGGAGGCACGAAAAATCAAGAAAGTGATACAAAGCTTGCAGAAGAAGAAGTGATGCTAATGGCCACGAGAAAAGAAGAAGAAAGATTCAAAGATCAATGGTATCTCGACTCAGGTTGTTCATCACACATGACTGGAAGAAAAGATTGGTCTATCAACATCAGTACCTTGTTAAAGAACAAGGTAAAATTTGTAAACAACAATACGATATTTATTTAAAGTATTGGTGATGTTCTGATCAAAAGAAATGATGGTAAATAATCAGTAATTCCAATACGTTATACATACCTAACATGAAGACTAATATTCTTAAGTATAGGTTAGCCGATCAAGAGGAATTACAACGTATTGATCGAAGATAGAATGATGAAAGTGATGGACTCGAGTAACATATTAATCTTGAAGGCTCTTATGTCTCAGAATAGAACCTTCGGGATTAAACTTGATGTGTTGGAATGCAAGTGCCTGACGACTGCAGCTAGCTGAGATGAATAACTATGGAATTATAGACTTGGTCACTTGAATTTTAATGACATTAGTAATCTGAAGAGGAAGAACATAGTTTCAAGCCTACCGTAAATCCATATTCCAGAAGAAGTATGTGAAGAATGTGTTCAAGCAAAGAAACACAAGAATAACTTTAGCAAGGATGCAAGAAGCAAGTCAAAATCCACTATCGAGATAATCTACTTAGACGTGTGTAGTGCTCTCTAGGTAGATTCACTTGGAGGTAACAAGTACTTTGTTACATTTATTGATGGTTACAACAGAAAGTTGTGGACCTACTTAATCAAGAAGAAAAGTGACGTGGTCGATGTTTTCACCAAGTCCAAAGCAATGGTGGAAAGACAGGGTGGTCACAAGATTAAGGTTCTGAGGACAAATGGAGGCGGAGAATACGTGTCGAATGATTTTGAAATACTATGTATAAAATAAGGAATTGTGCATGAGGTGGTACCTCCATACACTCTTCAACTAAATGGTAATGCTGGAAGAAAGAACATAACCATTATGAATATGGTGAGAAGCATGTTAAAAGGAAAGCATCTCCCAAATGAGCTATAGGTTGAGGTTATGTCGACTGCAACATACATAATAAATAAATGTCCGACAAAGAGGCTTGAAGGTATCACACCAGAAGAATGTTGGTCTGGTGTCAAACCTAGTTTAAGCCACTTGAAGGTATTTGGATCCATAGCACGTAGACATGTGCCAGATCAACTAAGAAGAAAACTGGATGATAAGTCGAGTCAGATGATCCTAGTGGAATATCATTCGACTGGTGGATACAAACTGTTCGACACAGTGAATAAGCAAGTCGTGATCAACAGAGATATGATCATATATGAGCTTAAGGAGTGAGATTGTACTAAGAACATCAAGAAAGATTCAGTGAGAAAAAATCTTGTATGATGAACCAGCTAGTGAAGCTATTAGAGATGTTTGACAAGCTGCTAGAGAAGTTAGACAAGAAGCTATCGAAGGTCAAGCTAGCACAAGTAGGCATCAGAGAACCAAAAATATGCCTGCACGACTGCAGGAATGTGTAATCACATGAGATGATGTGGTTGTTGATGAAGGTGAGTTAGTACATTATGCCTTCTATGCAAATACTAAGCCAATCGATGCAGCTGAAGCATTGAAAGACTCAAGGTGGATGAAAGCTATGGTGGATGAGATAAAATCCAGAAGACAGTGATACCTGGTCATTAGTCAAATTTCCAAAAGGGAAGAAGGAAATTGATGTGAAATGGGTATACTAAGTCAAGATAAATCCAAAAGGTGAAGTGATTCGACACAAGGCAAGGCTTGTAGCAAATGAGTTTCTTCATAAAGATGGGATTGACTATGATAAAGTCTTTACATCAGTAGCTAGAATCGAAACAATCAGGTTGGTTATTTGTCTAAACAATATGCATAACTGGTCGATATGTAAGATGGATGTGAAATGTGCCTTCCTGAATGACATTCTAGACGAAAAGGTGTATGTGACACAACCAATTGGGTTTGTGAAACATGACCAAGAAAGGAAAGTATATAGGTTGCATAAAGCCATGTATGAACTGAAATAAGCTCCAAAAACTTGGAACAAGAAAATAGATGGCTTTCTAAGAGAGAAAGAGTTTGAAAAGTGCACGATATAGCATGGTGTGTATGTAAGGAGTAGCAGGAATGAGCTTCTTATACTATGTATCTATGTCGACGACATGTTGATAAAAGGCAATTGCAAGAAGAAGATTGAAGATTTCAAACATGACTTAAGCAAGGAGTTTGAAATGTCAGACTTGGGAAATCTATCATATCTCCTTGGTATCGAATTTTACAAGATTAATAGAGGCTTAATGATGCACCAAATATGATATGCCTGCAAAATACTCAAGATATTTGAGATGTAAGATTTCAGCCCAACTTTGACTCCATATGAGCCCAAATTGCAATTGATAAAAGATCCGACTAAAGATGTTATCGATCTAATGTTGTATAGAAGACTCATTGGATTACTTCGATACCTCTGTCACACAAGGCCAGGTTTAGTCTATTGTGTAGGCATGGTCAATAAATTCAAGTAGAAGCCTAAGGTATCCCATCTTGCAGCCACCAAGAGGATGCTAAGGTATCTAAAAGGAACACTCAACTATGGTATTTTTTTCCTTCAATCGATGAAGGAAAAGAATGCAAACTTGTGGACCACACTGATTCTAGTTGGTGTGGTGATGTTGAAGATATAAATTCGATAATAGGATATGCGTTTATGTTAGGCGGTGCGCAAGTAGCATGGATTTGAGAAAGGAACCAGTGGTAGCTTTATCATCATGTGAGGCAGAATACACATCAACTTCTCTATGTGCATGCCAAACAACATGGATGATGAATCTAGTCTAAGAAATTACAGGGAAGAATCATGGAGCAATGACCATGAAGATCGACAACATGTCGGTTATCAACCTCGCAAAGAATGCGATATCACACGGAAGAAGCAAACTTATCGAAATAAGGTTCCATTACCTAAGAGAGTAGGTAGCGAATGAAAAGTTGAGCCAAAAGCATTGCAAATTAGAAAATCGGATTGCAGATATAATGTCGAAGGCTCTGTAGGTCGAATTGTTCAAGATATTAAGAATAATAATAAATGTAGATAACTTAGACACAAAGAATTAGGTGGTGTGTTAAATATGTAATTCATTGTGTCAAAGTCGAAATAGTATGTTTATATTCAACGAGTGTCAAAAAGTGTTTTAGTGTGTGTCGAAATAGCATTGAATAGAGTATGTAAAAACTTTATTTGACAGAAAGTAAAATACAACTTGTCGAAGCATGAAGTCGAATCATCTAGTTGTCGAAAGAGTCGATAGAGTCGAAGAAGATTGACTTAACTTAGTTTTAGTTGAGTTAGTTACGTTGTGATTACTTGGAGTGCAAGTAATCTCAGTTATAAATAGAGAGGAGTTCTATTTCATTTGTATGTGTGAATAACAAATTTATAATAGCTTTGTGTAGCTTCATAAATCACAATTGTGATTAACACACATTGTAGCAAACAATTAGAATGTAATTTTTACATCAATACATTCTTCTTCCCCCATAATTTCTCTTCTCTCATTTCCAATGGTATTTCTTTCTTCTTTCAATTCTCTATGTAGTGTAGAATGATCTTGCAACCAAGGAGTGATTGTTTCACCTGAGTAAGGATGAAGAACAAGAGGCGTGATCAATCAAAATATTGATTCTTTTTCATCAAGATTGATTCAATTAAATTTAACATAGGAGTTTTCCCAACAATTTCATTGTGCAAATTGATATATCACTTGAAAAAAATTAAAGTTTTATTAATCTCAATTGAATTGATACAAATGTGCTAGGTTTATATATATACAGTGACAGAGCCAGAAAGTTTAGTTTGTGGAGGAAAACTTTTATGGACAGTATAAAAATGTAATTTTTGTATCTCTAATTATAAAACTCTTTTGCATTTTGTTCCTTTAATATAATATTTTTTTATAAACTTGAAATATATTAATTATTAGTTTTACAAATATATCCCTTATTAAAACCATCATTTTACTTTTAAAAACAAAAAAATCAACCTATATATTGATAAATATAGGATACCTTGCTAATAATTATTCACAAAACATAATAATTATACTAATAATTCTTTTCAATATATGTAATATTTGTTTGAAATACTTATAAATAGAAATTGAAGGAATACATATTATCTTTTAAATTTAATTAAAAGAAATTTTGTTAATGATTTCTTATGGTTTTTATATATATATATATATATATATATATATATATATATATATATATATATATATATATATATATATATATATATATATATATATATATATATAATTATAATTATAATAATTTAGAGTATGTAATATAAGAGTCAGAGTGTTGTTTTAAATGTTGCTCATGTTATTATAAGTAAAATAGGTACATGTTAAAATGGATAGTGAATATGTGCCCCCATATTAAATAGTATAACTCCGTGTGTGTATATACATATATATATATATATATATATATATATATATATAATATATATATATATATATATATATAATATATCTATATATATATATATATAAATAATATAGATATATATATATACATGTACATATATATATATACACATGTATATATATATATATATATATATATATATATATATATATATATATATATATATATATATATATATATATGTATATATATATATACATGTATATATATATATGTATATATATATATATGTATATATATATATATATATATATATATATATATATATATATATATATATATATATATATATATATATATATATATATATATATATATATATATATATATATATATATATATATATAAAAGAGAAAAGAGAAAAAAAGTGTTAAATCAAAGTTGCCTAGCGTAATGATTAAAAGGTGTCCCACCCCATGTTTTACCCCTAGATTTCATAATCATTTGCATTCTAGACATCATTCATGCATAGTAAACCTCAAGATCAAGATATGCCCGATTTGTTTCATATGTGAATTAGGATTTATCTCAAAGAGCTCAAAGGATGATCAATTAAAGTTTTGGATTGATCATCAATAAATCAAGTTCTTATACACTCTATAGATCTATCTCCATCAACAAATAAGTGTATTATGGCCTAATCACAAGTGCATCAAGATTCACTTTCATTTGGCTCACCAATTAGGGTTTCTCAACAACATTCAATTTCATCTGAGAATTTTGATCAAGACATGATCTAAAGCCTTGAGACATGACTCAACACACTCAAGTAAATCCTTAGAGCCCATCCATGATGTTCAATTGGCTCAAGAGTTTGAATTCATTAAAGATCAAGAAATTCAAATTCATCTGATACACAACCAATGCACTGCAAAGTCAAACCTTTGACTTTTGCGATTTATGATCAAATATGAACTTATCAAGTTAAATTTCATGATTATATGTTTAATTGATGAATTTTATCAAGAAAAATCAAGAGAAATGAGGTTACTTGCAAAAAGGGCAATCTTGAAGACATTGAAAATTTCATGTTCAAGTGCACTACTTTCTCAAGCCATAACTTCCAATTGAAGCAACCATTTTCTTTGCTCCAAAGCACAAATGAAAGATCTTGTACTATACTTCAACTTTGTCCTAATGGGTTGATTCCCTAAAAGTGCAAGGAGTTTGAGTTATGAGGCCATAAAGTTGGTGTCTCAAGTTGAAACACTTAGAAAATTTTCAAGTCAGCTTTGATCCCTAAAAAGTGATAAACTTTACAGCCAGTTTTCATCATGATCCACTTTGATTTAGAAAAAACTCAAAACATGAAAGTTGTAGAGCATATCTGGGGATTTTCAAAAAGTACAAGTACATTTTTTCCCATGCATGAGCTATGAGTTTCGAAAATGGGAAGTTAGGGTTCCAAACTTGAATTTCAAGTTATGTTCATGATGAATTCTTGGAGGAAAACCATTTCAAATGTGAAAATCTCTTGATTTCAGGTCCTCTTATGTATAAATTTCTCCATAATCCGATGTTTATATGAATCCTAAGTGCATTACACAAAGAACTGAGGTTTCGTCCATTGCATTATACCATTTATGGATGAATTTGCAAAAGGTCACGTTACTACTTTGATAAAGTAAGCTTTATGCCAACAACTCACTCTTTCACCCTTGAAACTTATTCCTAAAGATCACAAACAATCTTAAGTGATCAGAAGAAAGCTTTTAGAGGCTAGGGAAACATGACAAACTGCTTGAAACTCCACAATTCATGCAAACTTCTCATTCATTCTCAACCAAAACCATAACTTCACAACTTTTGTTTCTAACCAGTTCCAATCCCCACTTTTTCCCTATAAATAGAGGGATCCCTTTAGCCTCAAAACACACAACAATTACCCCTCAACACTTCATCAAACTCCCATTCCATTAGAATTTGCAAAAATACACTATTTTTGCAAGTTCTCTAACCAAACTTATTCCCCACGTGTATCTTCCAAACAACCACCACAAATCATCTCTAGATACCATTTAGAGCTTGTTTAGTCACTTGAACAGTTATGTATCCTATATTTTATCATTAACCATTTCACTTCTTCATTTTGCAACAACATTTGTGTGAGATAATACAAGTTGTTTCTGGCCATTCTCATTGTTCAAACACTATCCTCAAGGATCAACAAGGCTGGTAGAATCTCTCTCGTATCTCTGTAGTAGCTAAGAAGAAGCATTGGACTTTCTCCAATAGGTAAGTTCACTTACAATTGAAAACTCTTGTGCATGCATCATTCTTGAATATTTATTGAAATAAAAATACAGTACATAGTGTGTTTATTATATGTTTTCTACTGTATGCATTATACTATGCCCATACATTGAGATTTTATTGTTAGAAAATCAAAAGTGCAGTTCTGGTTTTTGCCTTGGAACGTTTTGTATATTTAAATTTAGGATGAGATAATGATACCATTAGATACCTTTCAAAAAATATAGCAATTTAGGTTCTTACGATTTTTAATTTCATGAAAAATTGAGAGAGTTATGGTTGTTGGAAGTTTGAGAAAAAAAAGAAAAGAAATTGGAACAAACATGCAAGAACATGAGGAAGAAGATGCTGAGCTGGCTCCATTTTCCAATTTCTGGAATTTTTTTATTATATATATTAATGTTTGTAAATAAACTAAAGGATGTATCACCGCTCCAGCGGTTAGAATGTGTGTGTTAAGGCTTTATGTGTGAATTAAGTTTCGGGTTCAAAGCCCTCTTGCCCCAAACCCACTTTTATTCATTGTTTATTTTTGCCTATTTATTTTTGTTATTTTTCAAAACTTCAAAGGCTTATAACTTGATGATCCCTAAGCCTTTTTAAGTCACTCTTTTTGCTACGTATCCATAATTTTGTCTATTTTATGATGGTAAAAAGAAATTCCATAATTTATTTATTTTTCACATACTTATGCTTGTCTAAAGTTGGTACCTTTTTAGGATTATTTTAGGGTTTCAAATGAATGTTGTGCATCATATATGAACTTTGTTTGATGTTGTTAACATGTGCCTCTTGGTTTTGACCTAATTTTGACTTACTTTAATGTATGTTTACATGTTTATGTGCCTCGAACTTTTGTTACTATGCCATGAACTTTTGTGTGTTTATTTTGCCATTGATCCATGATTCACATGTCATTCTTTCATGTCTTGTTGAACCTTTGTGTGCATTTGTGTCTTTATGTTTGTCTTTGTTTATGTGTTTGCAAATGCTTTAAACTTGTGATAACATGTCTTTGTATGACTTGTATGCTTACATGTTCAAACCTTTTGTATGATGTTGAATCTTTGATTGTGATCATATTGAACCTTAACATGCATGTCTTGAATATCTTAACTTTTTTTCCATGATTAAGTTGATGTTATGTCTAAACCATGTCTTACTTCATGAATATACATGTTCATTTATACTTATTATGATATCCATATACGTGTTCATGAATTTTTATGTCATTCATCTTTGTTTCTTCATGATGATATATCCATGTCATTCATATTCATGTTAACTTTATACATATTTGATTGATGTTGTTGTATCTTTGTTCATGTTCACATGTTGTACATATGTGTTTACATACCATGCTGATATTATTATGATCATGCTTCCATATCTTTGTTGATGTCATGTATGAATATCTTCTTCATTAGCTTATCTTTGTTGATGTCATGCTTGAACATCTTCTTTATCATGTGCTTATATTTGTTGATGTTATGTATGAACATCTTATTCATTTTCTTATCTTTGTGGATGTCATGTTTTAACATTTTCTTCATCCTTGTTTGTCCTTGTTGATGTCATGCTTGAACATATTTTTTACCATTTGCTTATCTTTGTAGATGTAATGCTTGGACATCTTCTTTATCATGTGCTTATATTTGTTGATGTCATGCTTGAACATCTTCTTCATTTGTTTATCTTCGTGGATGTCATGCTTGAACATATTTCTTTACCATTTGTTTACCTTTGATGTAATGCTTGAACATATTTCTTTATCATTTTCTTATCTTTGTGGATGTCATGCTTGAAAATCTTGCTTATCTTTTGTTTATCTTTTTGCCCAAATCCAAGGGAGATACCTCTTTATTGACTTAATGTCATAGGTATTTTAGCAATCCCCAATTCCCCTTTGACCTTGTTAGAGTCATTCTCACTTTTAACTTAGATTTAAGTAAGAGTTTGTAACTCTTGTAAGTGTGTTTGTTATGAATACTTACTTCCCCCTTTGGAACCTTGATCACTATCAAGGGTTCTTTCCCTCTTAGTTAGGAGAATTACGGTTGCTCTGAGTCCATCCTTATAAGGATACGTAGGCACATGACCGCGAAGTTTTGGCGAGCAAACTTAATAAAACCTTTAGGTCCTTCCCAATAAAACATTTCCAAACAATAGCAACAAACAATAACATAACACAAATACTTTCAAAAGGTTCCTATATGATAATATAGATACTTAGGATGCTAATACCTTCCCCTAGTATAACCAACCCCCGAACTTTAGATCTCTTCACATTGTTTTTACATTGCACAATTAGGGGTTTATTCGATATTTTCCCTTTTCCTTGGATAAATTAAAGTTCAGTGGTGAATATTTAATGTTTTGTGATTCAAGTTAATACAATAGCTTGATATCTGATTCTCACCATGACAAAAAGAATATAATTACACTCCTCTCAAACTAGAGTGAATTCAAATGCAATATTAAATCCCTAGTTTAGACAACATTGTAAAAAATGTCTCAAATGATACGACAATTCATATCGATGTCCTTTGTTCATTTGTCAAAAATTGGATATATAGAAATATGTATTGTGCTTTGGTTGTTACAATCAGGGTCGATCCTGACTTTTTAGAAATCTGAGACAAATAATAAAAATGATCCCCTAACAAATAAGTGAGCAATTAATAAAAAAAATCCACCATTATTTGAATTAAATTTGTGTGCCTCTTTCTCCTTTTTTCGATATTAGGATAATGGAAGTTGTTAGTAGTAATTACATATAAATAAGTTTTTTAGTTTTTTAGTTGTTGCTAGACTACATACGCACAAGTTAGCATCATATTGTTTTAAAAATTTTTAATGGGTTTGTTGGAACTTTGAACCATAAGATTGGTGAACAAAGATGGAAAGAATTGGAATGTGGAGAGAGAGAGAGATGGAGAGAGAGAGAGAGAGAGAGAGAGAGAGAGAGAGAGAGAATTAAGGGTGATAAGTGATTACTACATTAACCTAGGATGAGAATGCATCTTATACATTTATACAAAGGTTACAATACAATTGGATCTAAAACAAACAAGTGAAATAACATAAAAAGGAAAAACTCGGGCTTGTAACCGGTTACAACTGATAATGGATTAAATCCTATTCAGTGGTAACCAGTTAACATCTAATTTTAACCGGTTACTCCTACGAAAACTTCACTATTCTATTACTTTAGATGTGTTTATGGCATTGATGTAACCTGTTAACACCCCCGTGTTAACAGGTTACAACACTTGAATTACCATTATAACTTTCAACGCACCACCTTAACTCAAGTGCTCCAAGTCTTCCATGCTCATGTTCATCTTCAACCTCTTGAAAACATCATTTGCAACTCCCTTAATTAACAAATCAACCACTTGATCTTCACTTCTGCAATATCCCAATCGTAACCTTCCTTCACTAATAAGTTCCCTCAAGTGGTGAACCCTCATGTCAATATGTTTGCTCCTCCCATGTGCAATTGGGTTCTTAGCAAGATTAATTGCGAAAACATTATCAACCAAGACTGTAATAACCTCACCCACACTACTTCTCAACTCCTCCAATAGATTCATAAGCCACACAACTTGACACACATATAAAGAAGCGACAATGTACTCGGTCTCACAAGATGAGAGTGAAACTACCAGTCCCTTCTTCGAAGACCATGAGATTGGTGTTGCACCGAACATAAATATGTATTCAAGTGTAAATTTTTGATCATCTTTATCTCCGCACCAATTGGAATCGAGAAAAACGAGAAAATTTCATTTTCTGCCTGTATCCGCTGCAAGAAAGAGAATTCCGCAACCAACATAACCTTTCACATATCTTAGGATCCTCTTGACTTCTACCAAGTGAGACACCTTTGGTCTCCCCATGAATCTACTCATAATACTGACACTAAACGCCAAGTTCAGTCGCGTATTGCACATGTAACACAAGGATCCAATCAACCTCTTATATTAGTTGGATCAACATCTTGCTCATCCTCATTCTTAGACAACTACAGCCTTGGTTCAGCTAGAGTAATGACAATATTATAATGCTCCATTTCAAACTTCTTTAATATCTCAAGAGCATACCTTCTTTGGTGCATGGGCAATCCTCTTTTGAACTTGCGGAGCTCAATACCAAGGAAGCATATCATGAGGCCAAGGTTGGTCATCTCAAAGTCTTTTAGAAGTTCACTCATGAAATTTGAAATACATTTTCCGTTGCTGCCCATTATCAACAAGTCGTCTACGTATGGACAAAGGATAATCACCCATTCACTTGTATTCCTCTTCATATACACACTTTTTAAAGCCAACATCCTTTAGGAAGTCATCTATTCTTTTATTCCAAGCTATTGAAGCTTGCTTCAAACCATATAATGCCTTCTTCAACTTGTAGAGCTTCAGCTCTTGGTTTCTCACAACAAAACCAGGGGTTGTCCTACATATACCTCCTCTTCAAGTGGTCCGTTCAAAAATGCAGATTTGACGTCCATTTGGTAGATGTGTCAATTGTGGTTATTTGTTATACTAACAACAAGCCTAATTGTTTCAATCCTAGTAAGTGGTACAAATACCTCTTCAAAGTCTATACATTCTCTTTACAAAAATCTCTTAGCCATCAATCGAGCCTTATGCTTGATTATCTCATCCTTGGGATTTTCCTTCACTTTGAACACCCATTTCATACCAATTGGCTTCTTTCCATATGGTAAATAAACCAACTCCCAAGTATCGTTCTTCTCAATGGTGTTAAGGGTATGACGTGTCACTTTGCTGCCCTCACCTTGGGATGCTTCCTTTGCTATGTTCGGCCTAGGGCTTGTGGTACCTTCCTGCCTGCATGGGTTATGTCTCTCCATTGGGTTGGAAGAATCACCCTTTACATATTTCTTAAAGTGCCCCTCATATATTAGCTTATCTATTTCCTTCTTAAGGTGGTAGCAGTCATCAATATGATGTCCCTTTATCCTATGGTACTTACACCACCTTTCAGGCTCAGTTACCATTACCTCAGCCTTGGGGGCAGGCAATGTTGGAATGTTGTGCAAGTGAAGTACCTCGCACCAGATCTGTTCTCGGAGGGTGTTTAAGGGCACAAAACTTTCTTCCCCCTTCCCCACTCTTTTGAACGCAAACTTGTCCTTCACTAGTGAGGTGTAACTATTTTTCCTCGAGGGATGAGAGCTCTCATCGTTAGGAATGTGTTCCTTTAGGACGCAAGCCTTCTTTTCTGCATTGCTTTCTTCACCTTTGATGTAGCACTCCGCTCTGGCGACTACTTTAGCCAGTGTGGGGTTCGATCTTTGGGCGAGAGATTCATTGAAGTGTCCCGCCTTGAGTCCATTTTGGAACACCCCCACAAACATTTCTTGGTTCAGAGGGACAACCTTGATGGTGACTCATTAAAGCGTGCGAGGTAGTCCCTCAGCGATTCTGACGAACTTTGGTGAATGTTTAATAGGTTAACGGTGGGCATTTTCCTGTGGCGACTGGCGGTGAACTAGTGTTCCAATTACCTCATCAGCCCTTGGTAGCTATTAATAGAAACATTGACATATAAATTTTGACCAAAAAAATATCCGAAAAGTAAAAATCAACAAATCACCATAACATAAAAGAGTAACAACCTACAACAAATAAATTTTAATAGAAAAATAAAATTCACCCTAACAAGGAATAGTAACAACGAACAACATATAAATTTTGACATAAAAAAATCAACGATCCAATGGAATAATAACAAACTAAACATATAGATTTTGAAAAAAAAATTAGAAAACGGAAAATCAACAAATCTATGTAACATAAAATAATAACAACACACAAAATATAAATTTTGACAACAAAAAATAAAAAATCCATCGTTACAGGAAATAGTAACAATGAATAACAAAGTGAAATAAAAAAAAGTCAACAATATATGGAATAAGATGGAATAGAATGAAAAAACAATAAAAAATAATAAAACTCACTTGAGAGCAACAATATATAGACATCAATCTTATTGTGGAAGACAAAAGAAGTGTGAATTTTTGAATGAAAAATAACATAGAAAAAACTAGGGGTGTTCATGGGTGCGGGTCGATCCACGGATCCGCTGATCTAAACCAACCTAACCCATAAATTACCTGAACCTATTCATTTATGGGTATACCCAACCCAACCCATATAGTTTTGGTTCGGGTATCGGGTTTGAGTTTTGTAACCCACGGACCCGTTGACCCAACCCATTGATGTGGCTTTAGTAATTTTTTTATATTATTTTTATTATTATTTTAAATAAAAATATAAATTAATAACTCACTAATAACCATAATTTTTCCAAAATATTTTATTCTCCATCAATAATACTAATAGCCCAATGAGTTTATGTAATTATAAGATTTAAATGTTGTTTCTTATTTTCTTTTGTATCATTTCTTACTTATGTATTTTATGGAACTAACATGTCTTGTTGAATTTTATACTATTATAAAGTGTTATGTCGTGTTGATGAATTTTATTAGATATTATATGCTATATTTCATTGAAATTGAGTGTTATAAATGAGTATGATTATATTGAATTGTGTTACATTTTGTTTAAAACCGACAAAAAAATCATAAAAAATATATTTTTCATTTGAAACACAACCCGCAAATCCAATCCAACTCAATCCATTAAAGAACGAGTCGGTTTTGACAATGAAATTATGGGTTGGACAACGGATCCAACCCATTTAAATTTGAACGGATTGGGTAACTGATTAGGTCAAACCCGATTCAACCCAACTCGTGTACATCCCTTGAGAAAATCTAATCTTTAAAAATTCAATAAAGACAATCTTTAAATTAAAAAAATAACTGAAAATAAAATACGGAGTATAATAAAATTATAATGAATGAATATTTCCTCCCCCTCCAAATTCTTCTAACTTTAGAGAGAAAAAGTGAGTTTGAGAAGAATTTTACTCCCCTACCTTTATAAAAAAAACCAAACAAATATATTTAAAAACTCTTCCTCTCCCTTTGCTTTAAAAACCCTCAATCAAATAAATCCTTCACCATAAAAATTTGGTATTGAAAATGAGTGGTAGAAATGAAATTTATACATCCCTTATAAAAGAATAATTTAGAAAATGATAATCGGCCACTAATAAAATGATAATATAAGTTATCATTGACAAACAAAATACTCTCTAAATCATTAATTATCAAACCGGCTATTAAGTTATTTTAAAAATAATTAACCATAGAATTTGGATCACCTAGAATTGAAGTGTCCATAGATGTATGAAGAAGCTTCTCTCTTTAAAATAAATTTATGTTCCTTCTCTCTAAACGTATTTGGTCATAACTCCGATTGAGAGGCGTTAGCTCACTCACGTCACCATGGGTACCATATTTTGTTTAGAATACTAACTATTCTTTATATATGGTTTCACTGAGTCATGTCCCCTCAATATTTTATAGTCTCTTTTATTTTTATTTAATATATTAGTGATTTATTAATTTTTTTTATAGAATTTTGATGTAGAAAGTATTTTTGTTGAATGTTAAAATAACAATTTTTCTTACATAGTTTATTATTAATAAACAAGAATATATAATAGGCATTTCAACCCATTCTATTAGGCCTTAATACAACTCATACAACTCATAGGATCTAAACACTACTGGTTTGAAGGTTTAATATTTTCTTTTTTTGGCTGTATATCAATTTTGTGACTTATTTTGTTTTTTTTTTAATTTAAAAGTTATCCATATTAATTTCTTAATTCTTTAAAATATATTATTATTATTTTTATAATTAACGGCGAATTTAATAATTGATTTTTGAATATTTTTTCATCATTAATTAGATAAAAAAAATTAACAGACCACTAAGGACGGAGTCAGAAATTTTGAGTAGTAGGGTTAATATAAATATAACATTTCATTTTCAAAAATATAAATATAAATTATAATTGTTCTCTACGATTTTTCATGTTTTGAAAATGTTGAATGATTTTCTCATTTTCAACATCAACAAAAATATCTCTCTCAATGTAAGTAACTAAGCAATCATTTAACCAATCATCACTCATGTGATTTCGCATTCGATTCTTGATAATATTCATAGCAGAGAAAACTCTTTCAGCTGTTGCAGTTGTCATCGGTAATATCAGAGATAACTTTAAAAGCAAATATACCAACGGGTACACAACATGTTTTTTGGTCTCTACGAGCTTGATAGAAAGATCATCAATCCCCTATAATTTTGAAAATTCACTATCAGAGCATACATCTAAGAAATAGTTTTCAAGCTGACAATCTAGTGTCAATAATTCAACTTGAGAAAACTCTGAAGGATAAAATTGAGCTAAACGAATCAACCTCTCC
Organism: Lathyrus oleraceus; assembly: GCF_024323335.1. NCBI lineage: Eukaryota > Viridiplantae > Streptophyta > Magnoliopsida > Fabales > Fabaceae > Lathyrus > Lathyrus oleraceus. Next base: position 364,708,351 of record NC_066579.1, on the reverse strand, counting down.
TTATCAAATGCAGAAAATGAATCTCTTGGACTTAAACAAGCTACACAAAGGAGCAACTCAATATTCACTTATGTAAAACGATTGTTCAACTCTTGAAGTTGTCAATCAATCACTTCATAAAACAATCCAACTTGAAAATGGTGTAAATTAGATACTTTCTCCATTTTTCTCTTTGACTTTTTTTGTGTCAGTTGAAAAGTGTCATCCATATCTAGAATGTCAATATCATTATGCTCACAAAATAATGAAACATCATTCAACAAAGAATCCCAACCATTATCTCTTATAGCTTGTAGCCTTATTTTGGACACTTTTACTAACTTAATAGCATTTACAATATCTTGATCACTTCTTTGTAATGATTGAGATAAATCATGTGTAATTCCTAAAACTATTTTCATCAAGTGCAAGATGAAAATAAATTCAAAATATTGCATATAATTCATCAGCATTAGTGCTTCACCTTTTTTATCTAAATTTGTTGCATCTTCCTCAACCATTTCTAGCACATCAATCATAGAAGAGAATGGAGAAACTATACTAAGTAATGTACCATAATGTGAGATCCATCTTGTTTCCCCAGCCTTCTTAATTGTCATTTCTTGATTCAAGTCACACCCACTAGAGATTTCTCCATGTTCCAATGCGTGTTTCACCTTTGTAGCTTGACTTTCACGAAGAATATCTCGGCGCTTACATGATGCTCCAACAATATTATACAAATTAGCAACCAAATTAAAAAATAAAGAAATTTTAGAATGCTTTTTTGCTAATGTCACAAGAGCTAATTGGAGTTGATAGGCAAAATAATGAATAAAAATGCAGAACAATTCTCTTTAAAAATCAAGCTTTTTAGACCATTGTATTCACCCTGCATATTACTTGCTCCGTCATAGCCTTGTCCACGTGTCATTGACAAACTTAATATATATTTTACAAATAATGACTCCAAACCCGATTTCAATGTTAGAGCATTAGTATTTGAAACATGAACAATACCAAGAAAACGCTCAATAAATTTTCCTTCATTATTTACATAACGTATAACCACAACCATTTGCTCCTTCATTGAGATATCACGAGTTTCATCAATTAAAATAGCAAATAAATCATCTCCAAGATCATCCAGTATAACTTGAGTAGTGACCGTTGCAGCAGCTTTAACAATATCCTTTTGAATATCAGGAGATGTTAACTTAAGATTTCCACGACAATTTTTCCAAACTTTATAAATATCTTCATTATGGTTAACAAGAAAATTCATAAGTTCAAGAAAATTCCCCTTATTTCTGGATGAAATTGACTCTTCATTACCACGAAAAGCTAAACCTTGTGCTAATAAATATCGAATGCAATCAATCATACCTGTCAAATGAATTCGAAAGTCATCTTTAACTTGATTGGATTGTTTACACAAGACACCTTCAATGTGTTGCTTTTGTTTCTTTAGAGCTTGACAATTTCTCCATGCTTGATTATGAGAGCTATTTACATCTCCAAGATGAACTCGAAACCTTTCACTTTTTTTCCAATTTGTAAAACCTTATGTTATAAAGGCATCACCACAACCTTTATGTTCTTCAAGATGTGACCTCATAAGATAACAACATAAACAATATGCAACATCCTCACTTTGACTATATTCCAACCAACTACCATATTTTAAATACCAATCCGAATTAAACTTATGAAAGGTATCTCCAAACTTTCTTTGTGCTTAAAAAATTTCTTTTGGTTGACAAGGACCCTTTTGAAAATAATATATTCTAATTTCATCTCTATCACTTGGATGATTATCTGACATTTTTGGCCTTAAACCAGGATCATTAGGAAGTTTTTTCTAATTCAAACTGCAAAAACCTTTTTTCATGGGAGGATCTAGTTTGGGGCTTGGACGTTCATTAGATTTTTGAGGATTAGGAGTTGATGATTGCTCTATTGCTTTTCTTTTGAAATATTTTTCCATTATTTATTACTAAAAACAAAACAAAAAATCACAATTAAAATCATATTCAGAAAATTCATAATAATACTATAAAATTGACACAAATACAACAATTTTAAACAAACACTACAAAACTCTAAAAATAAATTTTCTGTCATTAACACAATCTCAAGCTTAATAAAGTTATAATATATTTTTTACTCTTACTACAATAATAAAAATAAATTATAAATTCCTAACGATTAAAATTAAAAAATTTACCTTTTAAAAGATCAACAATGGAGAAGAACTTAGAAACAGAAAGACACTTTGTAGTGGGAGAATAAGGAGTGGAAGAAAGAAGAATATGAAAAGTTGTTTGTTTCTATTTGGAAAGAATAAAAGAGAATTAATAGGAATATGAAAAAAAAATAGGAGTTAAGTTTTTTAATTTTATTTAAAAAATTTATTTTAAATGCATATGGATGTGTGTGTGATATTCCGAATTATTTTATTAAGTGAGGACATTATTAACTTTTCTTTCTAATTTTTAGGATATTAAATTATTAATATATTATTTATATTATTAAATATTAATCAAAGGAAGAATATGGTAGGGGCATGGACCCACCATTTCTTCTTAATACCTCCGTCCTTGCATACCATATTTTAAAATATTAAAAATTAATATAAATAATTTTTAAATTAAAATATCAAAATGAACTTTGAAGTTAACCTAAGATAAAAAGATATTAAACTTAGTTTGAATAAAAATGATCCAACTTTTTACTCTCCCTACAAAATAAATCAACCTTGAAATAACATTTTAATGTGACCTATATAATAGAATTTCAATTAGCAACACCACCATAAAACCAAACATGTTGGTATGTGTTGGTATGTGTAAAGAAACAATGGAACCTGCGGTAACGTCTATAAGGGACTAGAAGGACCTTGAAATAACAAACTAGTACCATTAGCTTTGTAGTGTCACCCTCTCAATTATAATGTCATCTTATTGTTCCCACTCTCACCTTTTGAATTTAATTTGGCTTGTTTTTTCTTGTCATCTCACAAATGTCGGTAGCAATTATTGAATGTAATATACTCCCTTCATTGTGTCAACAAAAAAAATACTCCCTTCATTCGTATTTATATACGCATATTGAGAGAAATTTGTGTTCTTAAAGATAAATTCATCTTCATGTTATTAAGGGTAAGTTTGTTTTGACTTTTTTTAATGATTTTTATAGTATAATGTATTTTGATGTAAAAGAAATTTTAAAAAGAAATTTTTCATAAAACTTTTAAATGAAAATTTGATTTAATAATTATTTTTAAAATATTATTTTAGGTATTTCATCATTTTATCGAATTTTTTTTGGATATCAAAATTTTAAAAATAAGTTATTTCAAATAATTTTTCATAAAAATCATTTTTGAAATAGAACTTTTTGAAAAAACGATGATTTTAACTATACTTTAATCTTCAATAATGTAGGTTTATGTTATAGTATATCAAAATTAATCTTTTAATTTATAAAAAATAAATTTAAAAAAACTTGTAATATTTTGAAAAATATTTTTGTCACATCCATTTTCAAAAATACAAAAAAAAAATCCATTTGTTTAAAGCTAAAACAAACTGACCCTAAATATATTTATTGAACTATTAAATGTGTCGCTTAATAATACCATTACATATATTTGTTTGGTGAGTACAATAAATTAGTTTATAGCTAATTATCATTTGAGAATTTAAAAATGAAGGGTCTTTTCGTTTTCTACCCACTAAGTTTGTTATTTTTTCATTATTAGAGTTCAATAATGAATCTTCATTAAAAATGCATAAGAAAATAAAGAAGATGAAAAATAATGAGAGAGAGAGAGAGAGAGAGAGAGAGAGAGAGAGAGAGAGAGAGAGAGAGAGAGAGAGAGAGAGAGAGAGAGAGAGAGAGAGAGAGAGAGAGAGAGAGAGAGAGAGAGAGAGAGAGAGAGAGAGAGAGAGAGAGAGAGAGAGAGAGAGAGAGAGAGAGAGAGAGAGAGAGAGAGAGAGAGAGAGAGAGAGAGAGAGAGAGAGAGAGAGAGAGAGAGAGGAATTTTGTAGCTAACATTTTTAATTTAAAATTTTCGTTACAAAACTACAAATGCAATTTCATTTGTTTTTATATAAACACTCAAATTCACACGTAAACTCACCTGAAATGCAACTAACCTTAATATGAATTACATTTAACATCATCCCTTAATTCATATTCAAGTCAAAAAATCCACATAACCAATTTCATCCGTCAAATTGATGAAGTGTTTGGTTTTGATTGCCTTGGTCAACACATCTGCAAGTTGCGTCTCAATGCTGACATGAACAACGTCAAGTACTCCATTTTGAACCTGTTTATGCAGAAAATGGTACTTGGTATCAATATGCTTGCTTCTTCCATGCAACATTGGGTTCTTAGCAAGACTTGTGGCATATTTGTTATTCATCATCAACTTGACTGGTTTGCTTACCTTGAACTTTAGTTCCTGCAACAAATTCATTAGCCAAACCACTTGAGAAGTTGGCAAAACACCAACTATATATTAAACTTCTTGACAATGCAACCACTGGTTTCTTCTTGGAACACCAAAAAATTGGGGCTCCCATATACATAAACATGTATCATGTAATGCTTATTCTGTTTACTCTGTCCCCACACCAGCCAGAGTCTGAGTAACATATCAACTCAACAACATCTTACACTCGATATAAAAACAAAATTACATGCCTCAAAGTTCCTTTTACTTATAATTTAATAGCTTAAATCTCTTCAGCGACTCAAGTTCATACTTCACTTGATGCATAATAATTCCCTTCTCATAATGCAAAATCTCCATCCTTATAAAATATACCATATTTCTAAGGTCAGCCATATCAAATGCATTCATCAACGCCTTCTTGAACTTGTTTATCTCAGAAGTATCACTCTCTGTCAGAAGTATATCATTTACCTAAAGACACACCATAATCACATTGCCTTTATAAGTGTGTTGCACATACACACCATACTCAATTTCACATTTTTTGAATCTCAGATCCTTGAGAAATGAATCAATCTTCAGATTCCAAGCCCTTGGAGCTTGTTTCAACTTGTACAAGGCTTTATGCAGCTTGTACACCATCCCTTCTTTGTTCTCTTTCACAAATCCAAGAGGTTGTAACACATAAAATTCTTCTTGTAATGGGCCATTTAGAAAAGCTGACTTTACATATAAATGCATCAGAGAACAATTCCTATTTGCAACTATAACAATAACCAACCTTATGGTTTCATGTCTAGCTACATGTCCAAACACTTCAAAGTAGTGTAAACCATACTTTTGTAGAAATCCTCTAGCTATTAACCTTAGTTTATGCTTAGCAACTGAACCATCGGGCTTCAGGTTTATCTTGAAAATCCATCTTACACTGATGGATTTCTTGTTCCTAAGGTAGAATAATCAATTGCCATGTCTTGTTTCTTTCAATGGCCTCAAGCCATTCCTTCATGGAATTCACCCACACCTTCTTCTTGAGAGCCTCATTGATGCTGACAAGTTTAGAGTCCAATATCATGGTACTCTATATGACTTCTATTTCAGAATTAAACTCAGTATCTTGTAGCAACTCAAAATCTGTAAGTCTGCTTGGTATATGTCTAAATCTCTGTGGCCTCTGGAAACCTTCAGAAACAGGACCACCTTCAGAAGCTTCACCTTCAAAAGTTCCACCTTCAGAGGCTGGACCATCTTTAGAGGATCTACCTTAAGAAGTTCCACCTTCATAGGTTGAACCACCTTTAGAAGTTGAACCACCTTCAGAGGTTGGATCACCTTCAGAGTCAAATTTGTAAAGTCAAGCTTCTCCGGCATTGTGTTTTGATGAAGACAAGTATAGTTTCATAAATTCATATGCATCATCAAAGGATGAGAAAAAGCTCCATTACTCAAGTTGTGGTATCAAGACTTATATCTCAAGAAGTATTGTCAAGACATTCTTGGAACTTAGGAGAATGAACACTTCATTAAGGTACAAGTTGTAATTTGATCATGTCTTTTATCATAGTGCTCAAAATTATCATAATCATTTCATCTTGATGCATAAAACTCTTTTTGGTAAACTGTGGTTGTGCATAATCACGGTAATTAAAGTATTTTTCATTTTTATATTAGGTGTAACTGATTACACAATGTCATTAACCGGTTACAAGATAGAAATTTTTACTTTTTAAAAAAAATGCATCAGGTGTAACATGTTAAGCAGTTTCTGTTAACGGGTTAACATGTTAACCGGTTAACCAAAACCTGTTAACTAGTTAGACAAACGAAAAAATTTCAATTTTTGTGAAAATACTTCAGTTGTAACCAATTTAGATTATGTGTTAACCAGTTACACTTGAAGCGGTGGCACTTTTTTGTTAAAAAACCGATTCCAACATATTCTAATTTTCATCTACCAACTAAGACATTGATTCATGGTATTATACTCATTCCTACAGGTATGATGCATGTATAAATACCTAAGGTTTAAGATTTTGAAAGCTCACCTCTTTCATTATAATTCAAACATAATTTTCTCATCTTTCAAAAACAAGTGCCTTGTCTCTTAAACTTTTGAGTGAAACTTCCTGCATTCATTTTAATTGCATAAATAAAAAAGTTTCATCATATGTGTTCTGAGCACTTGTGTAATATATTTGTGAATTGTATACTTGAAAGGGAAGATTAATTCAAGAGATTGATACATATCATCCAACTTTAACTTCTCGTATAAAACTCAGATTTGTGTATACCTTGTTGTCCAGGATTGTTGGAAACAAGAGAGTGTAAAATGGAGGATTGTTCTCTTTTTCTACTTTATCAAATCATAAGGGAATGTTACTTATTGATTAAGTTAGTGACTTATGTATAGAGGCTAGGATATACTTGTACAAGGTTCTAACACTAATGAAATCTCTTATTGTGTAAGGGGACTGAAGTACACTCAGATTGTGAGGGAAACAAGAGTATATCTCCAATGTTCTTTAATTTTCTGCATTTTACAACTTTCTAAACATCATCAAACCAGAAAGTTAAAGTAATACTTCATTAAAACCAAAAATCGATCAAAGTATCTAGCTCACCCCCTCTTAGGTGCACTTTACACTTACAATTGGCATCAGAGAAAGTTATAGGTAACATGTTCCTAAAGATCTAGTATGGCTTCCGCAAATCTAGTTTTCAAGTATGGTGGCAACATCAATAAACCTCCACTGTTTTCTGGTGAATATTTTGATTTTTGGTAAATTCGCATGAAGGCTCACTTGGAAGCATAAGGAGAGGAAGTATAGGATGCTTTGGAGAATGGTTCATTTGCTCCTACAAGTGTTGTCAATGGTGTTGGGACATCAAAAATTAAAAGTTCATAGGATGAAGATGATAAGAAAAAAGTCCTTTACGACAAGAAATCAATCATCATACCTCAAAGTGCAGTTAACATGGATGAATTATTTCATTTCTCTCAATGTATAACGACAAAGAAAATATGGGATACATTAGTAGAAATGCATGAAGGAACCGCTGAAATAAAGAGATCTAGATTGATACTTCGAGTCAAGAGTTAAGTTGTTTAGAATGCATCCCGGAGAATCAACTCTTGCATTCCAAAAGAGATTTTTACACTTGACCAATCACTTGATTTCTCTCAGTAAGACTTTTACTAACGATGATCTTAATCTTAAAGTGCTTAGGTCTTTAACCAGGGAATGGAAAACAAGGGTGACGATAATATTGGAAAATAAAAGTATTTCTACCATGACGTCCGCATCCTTGTTCGAAAAACTTCAAGAGCATGAACTTGAACTTGGAATAATTGAAAAGCATGAGGATCAAGAGAAAAAATCCAAAGACATTGCTTTGAAAGTTGACTCAAAAGAAGAACAAGAAGATGATGCTCCGGAAGAAGATAAAAACTTCGTGCTCCTTGTAAAAAGACTTGGTAAGTTATTTGGAAATAATGAAAAATCCTTGAATTATGCAAAAAGAAAGATTTTTTTTAGGAAAAAGGATGCTTCCAATTCAACACAAAATGTAACTTACTATGAATGTGGAAAGCAAAAACATATAAAGACAGATTGTTCAAAACTCACCAAGAAGGGAGACTTCAAAACTAGAAAATAGACAAAATCCAAAAGAGCCTACATTGCATGGTAAAACAATGAAGTAAGTTCATCATCCGACTCGGAAAGTGAAGAATGTGAAAATATTGCTTTGATGGCATCACACAATTATCATGATGAATATTAAGAGGTATGCTTGAAAACCACTACAAATCTATAGTATCTCGATAGTGGTCGTTCTACGCATATGACGGGTGATAACAATAAATTTTCATCTCTAGTCCTAAAAGCGAAGAGATATGTCACTTATGGAGACAACAAACAAAGGAAATATTATTGGCATAAGGAAAGTTTGAACACCATCTTTCATATCCATTGAAGATGTTCTTTATGTTGAAGGACTAAAGCACAATCTTCTAAGTATAGGACAACTTTGTGAAAAAGGCTTCAAAATCAAGTTCACCAAGGATGAATGCTTGATTGAAGACGAAGCCACTCGTGAGGTAAAACTCAAAGGTAAAAAGTTAATAACATTTTAATGATTTATTTAGATAATTTATCTTTGAAAGTAAAATGACGCATGGATTTGGCATACAAGAGTTTTCCATATTCATATGGAACATTTAAACAAACTAGTCAAGTAAGATCTTGTCATTGATTTGCCTAAGATAAAGTTTGTCAAAGATAAATTATGAGATGCTTGTCAAAAGGGAAAGCAAACCAAATTAACTTTCAAACCAAATAATATGGTATCTACTACAAGGGCACTTCAACTATTGCATATGAACTTGTTTGGTACATAAAGAACTAGAAGCTTCAGAGGTAATGTATATGCTTTAATTATTGTTAATGATTTTTCTAGATTTTCTTGGACACTCTTTTTAGTGCAGAAAAGTGATGCATTTAAGGTGTTCAAGAGGTATGAAAAATAAGTACTGTCATACCCCGATTTTGGTCCTGAATTTTTTATTTTTATTTGGCACTCGGCCTAAAATTCATTTGCATACATTCATTCCCAAATCCATTTTTTTTATTGATAGACATGGGTCATTATCTAGCTTCTTGATCATGGTGTTTTTTTTATTACAAAATGGATTTTTATTATTTGACTTTTTTTTAAACTTTCAATTTGATTTTAATTTCGAAATTAAGTTTAAATCCAAATTTCAATTTAATCTTAATTGTTTATTTTACTAATGATTCAAACTCTAATTGATTTTAATTTCCAAATGAATGTTAGAGTTGATATCAAAGTAATTTTAATGAATTATAGATTAATTTGATTTTTAATTTGGTTTTTGCTGATTTGTTATTATTATTTAAATTGATATTTAGACCAGTCTTGGTTTATTCCTAAAGATCCATATCCATTTTTACAATCAAATATCCAATAACCCAACTCTATTTTTTAAATCCATATCCAAAATCCATATCCATTTTCATTTCCATAAACCAAGTTACAACCATTCTTATTACATTTTTATCAACCCTTTAACCAAGTTCAAATCAAATCAAGGTTCAACCAGATTCTCATTCATGCATTAATACCATACATTCAAAGTAACCTATGGAACCGGGGTGAAACATAAATACATAGAAATTGCGATTACATACAACTAGTTGGTACATATGTGCCACAGAACCAGCAGAAAGATTTCAGAAAGAAACCAGCAAAAGATGATATCCTCAGCATTCTAAATTATCTTCACAAGTGTAGCTGTAATATAGAGGCATACAATAACCTAGGAGTTCTTTACAGCTGACCCTCGAAATGCCGGTCAGAACCTCCTGCTTGCAATGGATTTCATAGATGAAGGAAATGAAGGATCACCGGCCGCCATGCGGGAGTCGTTGAGAATTGCATTTATATAAAAAAAAAACACAACAATATGGAACTAAGTTGCAAGAACTGAAACAACAACTGTCTTTGTCATTAAAAAATACATAGTGAGGAAATGTTGTGGATACTACAATTTTACTGTCAATTTTCAACTTTCGCAAGTTGCTTCTAAGGACATTCTGGTTGACATACACACAGACCATCATGATATTGGTATATTTTCTGTTCGCCTTTGCGGTAAACGGAAGCCTTTATCCTGCGGTTTGCATTTCTTGGTGTCTGCTACGGCAACGGCAACTAACTTCAAAGTGGCTGCTAATCCTTTGGTAACACAAGTCGACGACGGCTTGCATGAGATTACCGAAGATCCTACAAAGAACTATCAAGGTTGATAAATTAGCAAAATTCGAGGAAGCATAGTTTGTTTTGAGTTCAGATCATTTGGAAGCACCAAGTCATGAAGGTCGGAATGCAGTTTGAGTATAAGTTGTGCTTACTTCATGGCGGGGATAGTTGTGAGCATCCAAAAGAGTTCATATTCATCCAGAACTTGCAACAAGTACACACAAAACCTACAACGTTGAGTAACACACGGATAGTTAAGGCATAATTAAAACGATCCCAAAGTTCACAGCAGTAAAAAGGGCTAATTTTTACTTACGGTAAGCGATTAGTACAAGAGGTAGGAAAGAAAGTTGGCTGCCAGTTTATTATCCGTGTAAAGGCAAATCGAAACTAAACTTTTGAGGAAGTTATGAAATTTGGCTCTTTGGCTAAAGATTGTAACCTGCACGAAAGAGGAAATTCAGAGGGTCATCAAAAGATTCAATGTTTAATCCAAAAGCTTCAAATTCAGTTCCAAAATGTTTTGATACTAACCTTGTACTTTTCATTAGCTGGCACCATTTCTGCAGCAATTCTCGCCTCCGAGCAAGTCACCCAAAGCCACGTGAAAATCCAACCAATGCCAAATCAGATCAGCACTGCATATCATAAGGAAAGAAGCCTGCACCAAAGCATCAATAAGGAAAGTGCATTTCGTGAAATATCCCACCAAGTCTCAATGTGACACTACCAACGCATATCTCATTCGTTTCCTGTTAACATGACCAACTATAGTGCATAACTCAATGGTAGGCAAAAGCTCCCCGCACCTGTTCAATGCAAAACAATACCATGATATCAGAAAGGAAAGTCACAAGGGACTAAACCATAACCATTCATCTTAACTCCAATAGGATCATCTAACACATTCACATAACAAACTCATAACAATAAAAAAATTCTAACAGAACTCCCTCTCAGAAAACATGAAATGGATAACCTACCGTAACAGTCCCTCAACCATTTTTTCAAACCAAAATGGCTAACCATTTCACAAACCTACGACCCAAAAACTTTCTACTTCTCTCCATCATCCCAAAACAGAACTGGCAGAATTAAGTTAAACAACCCAAAATTTCGTCGAAAATTTGAGAACTTCAATTCAGAACCATCTCTGAATCCATTCCCTAAACCACTAATTCATAAATGAAAACCATAACAAAATCTCCCCTTGCTGCATGGAATTTACGGGTTCCGAATTGCAACCAGTTGTTGACTGGTCTATCATATCCTACTGTCCAAACTTAAGCCCGATTCCATCAGCAACACGCCACTTCTGTCCTCTGATTTTGCAAGCACCAATTTGAGTTTCTAAGCGTAATAAGCCAACAAAGAGTCAAGTGGCAAGGGACGGGCGTCATAGTATAGCACCTGAAAAAATGATAACACCGTGAATGTTTTGCGCTTGTGAATCCAAATACAAGAAAATCATTACTTGAAGTCTTGCAAAGGATACTGATGTTGTAAGGAATGTAAACAAGAACAATGCTTCCCATGCTGATCTTCTTGAAGCCTTTGCTCTATTGTGCAAGATACCATAAAAAGACATCAAACCACTCATGAATGTTTCGATTTTCACTGCAGTAAACACAAATTAAATCAGTAAAGCGTTAAAATTCAAGAAAGTTCCCAAATTGGAATTGGGACAAAAAATATGGAAGAAAGCAAAACCCAGTGTACCTGTTCCAACCCAAGCATCGATTAGGGCGACCAAAACCTGACCATCCAGAAGGGGGTTTTGCAGGATACTCTTTTGAGCTCCATATGCCATCCTGTAAACCCTAATTTGAAGAGGATAAATAGGAAGAAGAAATCAGTGAGAAAGGGGGGGAAAAAAAACTAAAAACCTAATCGGAGGCGGAATCAAAAGCTACCAAACAGAAAAAACCCTAAACCTGAGAATCAAAGAAAACCTGGTTGAAGAGTTGGAAGAGTTTGAAGCTTCATCAAGCTCGTCATTACCGCCACCGAAGGTGAGTTTTTTTGCTTGAATCTTTCTGGAGCATTTGTTAGAGAGCAAGAGGATGAGCGATTGCGAGATAGAACCGGAGAGGTGATGAGCGATTGAGAGTGAATAGTGAAGTTTGAGGTTGAGGATGATTCGTTGAGAGCATTGTGAGATTGAGAGAGATTGAGAGAAGTGAGTGAAGCGCGAGATGGAGAGAGGAGGACGATTGAGTTCGTCTGCGTCCTCATTCTTTTTTCTTTTCTTTATTTTTTTATTCAATGCTTTATTCCTTTTTTTAAAAAAAACAGACTGTTAAATTCCATTAAGTGAATGTTTAGAGAGTTTTAAGTAGTCATCAAATGTGGCTTATTGTGATTTATTGGTTTAGGTTTTAGTTAAATGTTTTTTATATTTCCAATTCCTAACCTCTAAAATCGAACAGCCAGGCGGCTGGATTTTTTTGGGGTAATCCAACAGTCTATTTTTATTATTATTATTATTTTGGTTTTATTTTCTTTAATTTTTTGTTCCAATCTTTTCTTGATTTATAAAGCCTATTTGACATTGTAAATGATAACTAATTATAAGTGGCCTGGTGGAGAGGAGTGGTTTCTTGGTTTTTAGTGTAGTGGGTTCGATACCCCTATGTGTAGTTTTTTTTTCTTTTAACATTTTATTTTATGTTTATGATTTATTACTCATAGTTTTTATTATTGTTTAATACTATAGATTTGTTTTTTTCTTTTAATTGCATCATGCATTCGAAACCGTTTGAAAACTATAAAAATCATACTTTTCTCGATTTAGTATCGAGCCCTTTTTCACACCCTTGTAAGTCGATTGCTTTTAAGCATCGCCATCAACCTCACATGGCTTACTCTTGGGCCTTCTTACAATGAGCTCTTAAGCAACATCAACTTAACTTTCAATAATTTTTTCAAACCCCTATACTTTGATTATTTTAATTTATTATTCAAGACATTTTCCAATTAAAGCGTGAAGAAAAAGATTACCTGGATGGAATGTCCAGTCGTAATCCCGAATATTAGGCTCAAGCTGTAAGAGCTTGCAAGTCGTTAATATTCGTCTTCTCTTTAATATTCAAATCATTTTCTAAATAAAGCGTGAAGAAAAAGATTACCTGGATGGAATGTCCAGTCGTAATCTCGGATATTAGGCTCAAGCTGTAAGAGCTTGCAAGCCGTTAATATTCGTCTTCTCTTTAACACTCCAATATTCAAAATCATTTTCTTAATAAAGTTGGAAGAAAAAGGTTACCTGGATGGAATGTCCAGTCGTAATCCCGAATATTAGGCTCAAGCTGTAAGAGCTTGCAAGCCGTTAATATTCGTCTTCTCTTTAGCCTCTAATATTCAAAAATCATTTTCTTAATAAAGTTGGAAGAAAAAGGTTACCTGGATGGAATGTCCAGTCGTAATCCCGAATATTAGGCTCAAGCTGTAAGAGCTTGCAAGCCATAAATATTCGTCTTCTCTTTCACACTCCAAGATTCAAAACCTCTTCTTAATAAAGTTGGAAGAAAAAGATTACCTGGAGGGAATATCCAGTCGTAATCCCGAATATTAGGCTCAAGCTGTAAGAGCTTGCAAGCCATAAATATTCGTCTTCCCTCCAAAACATTCATAAATATCCGAATCATTTTCTTAGCAATATTGGAAAGAAACAGACTGCCTGGGTGGAATGTCCAGACGTAGTCCCGAGTATTAGACCCAAGCTGTAAGAGCTTGTAGGTCATAAGTACTCGTCTTTCAAACTTCAAAATACTTAATTCCTACCTTAATACTTCTTCAATAAAGATGGAAATGGAACATGGTGTATACCATGCACTCCTGAGGCTAGGATTCGAGATGTATATCTCGCTCATCCAAGTTCTCGCCATCACTCAAAATACATCCAACTGATCAAACTCTTTTCTCGCCGCCGTGCGATTAATCAAAAACCTTTTTCATAAACGAAAGATATATTGTCTTAAGTGATACAAAACAATGTTTCGACCACGATTGTTGAGTAGAGATAAATGACGCTTTTCCGAATGTAGATTTATAAATCCGTTCGACGTGTGGTACGCGTCCACTCCTCATCTGTTTTGGGTAAAACAATGTTTTCGTCGATTAATACAATATAGCTTTCGCTAAAATCGACCAACAAACAAACATTTTTCTACCCAGAACTACGTAAGCCTTGATTTCTCTTTTGAGATACGTAGGAGCAGGATTTTTAAATCTTGTCAGGCCCATTAATAAAAAACTTAGGTTTAGTCCTTCGTCAAAAATCCAAAAACATTTTCCTCTCTTTTACTCTTTCTTTCCCACCTAATAACTGAAAAGCCTAACATTTCAAACTAACATTAACGCACACAACTGACCTAATGGTTCCCGTTGAGTACAACGGACGTGAGGGGTGCTAATACCTTCCTCTTGCGTAATCGACTCCCGAACCCTGATATTGGTTGCGATGACCATATCTTATCCTTTCTTTTGTCTTGGGTTTTATCGATATTTCCCCTTTCCTTTTTAGGAATAAATAAAGTTCGGTGGCGACTCTGTTCAGTCCATCATTGCGAGCGCGCGATCGCGCTTCGCTTTGAAGTCGTATCCCCATTTTTTCGAGGTGCGACAAGTACAAAATGAAAAATTACTAAAACTTGCATCAATTAGAAGTGGCCATGGTGGAGAGTTCCAAAATTCATCTTTTGAGGAGTTTTGTGAAGAACATGGTATCTTTCATAATTTTTCAACACCAAGGACTCCATAACAAAATGGAGTGGTGGAGAGAAATAATTGATCTCTAAAAGAACTTCCAAAAACAATGCTTAGTGATTCAAGTCTACCAAAATACTTTTGGGCGGATGCGGTAAGCACGACATTTTATGTAAGTAATCAGGTTATTATAAGACCAATATTGAAAAAGACTCCATGTGAACTCTTTCAAAGGAGTAAAGACAAACATTACTTACTTTCATATCTTTGGATGCAATTGCTTTGTCCTCGATAATAACAAAGATAATCCCAATAAGTTTGACGAGAAGTGCGACAAAGGAATATTTATTGGTTACTCCCTTACTAGTAAAGCTTATAGAATTTATAATAAAAGTGTAACACCTCAAAATTTGCCCTCCTCTCTTGGGACTAGCATTAACATATTACATACATTTTTAGGTCATTAGGCATTGCATATTGCATATCATGTGGTTACATTGTGCAAGTCATCCTCACAGGTCTGGTTCAGAAGATGAGGAAGTCAAAGTGCAAGCCTAGGGTTTTATTGACTGATCATTGGCCATCTGAGGTTTGGGCTGTGAATTAGGGTTTTATGATTCTCCAAGGATATTGATCTTCATCTTGATTGAAGTGATACATCATCATCATCAGGGTTGGATTTCATCAAGTGTTGAAGCAGATTCCTTGAGATTAGGGTTTTGACCACTGGTCAACCCTAATCAGTTGTATTGGGCCAATCAGGGCATAATCAGGAGATGAGGTTTATGATGGATATGGGGTTCATTATGTGATTATTTTGTGCTTATTGAGGCTAGGGTTTCACCCTTGAGCCATTTCAGTTGAAGATTGGGGCTCAGATTGATCTATGCATTGCCAAATTCATCTATCAGTTTGAAAAGTCAACTGTGGTCAACTATACATGATCTGATGGATTTGGAGGTGGAAATGAGTTGGATACACTTCATTCATGTTGAAACAAGTGTTATTTGACATCTCAAAGCTTAAGAATGGAGAAAATCAAGTCAGGACAAAAACTGCCAAAAATAGAAAGTGACTTGTAATTGAAGTTTCCAAAAATGGAAAGTTTTTGACCTCAAAGCCACGTGTCCAAGGAAGCTTCAAATGAAAATTTGTTCAACATGAAAGTTGTAGATCTTGTTCTCACCTTTCCAAAAAGTCCAAGAACTTGAAAATCCCATGTATGGTTGGAAAATTAGGGCTCAGTGAATTTCAGAAATGACCCATAATCAGGAGGCCATAATCTCCACATGGTTTGTCCAAATTGCAAGTTCTTTATATGCACAAACTCCATTTGACATGTACTTTCATGGTGCATAATTGGATTTTCTCAAAAGTGGCCAGTGCAAAAAGTCAAATTTCAACTGGACAGCTAAAATGGACCAGGGGCAAAATTGTCCAACTTGTGAAATAATTGGAATTTTTGAGTGGGGATTTTTGCTACACCTCACAAATGGTATTTGAAACTTGTTGGAATCATCATTACATGGCTAGGCTTCATGGTTTGGAATTTGGCTTGTGAAATGAAATTGCAAAAATGGACAAAGTGCCACCACATAGTGAATTTCCAAAATACTCATCCAATGAGAGTGAAACAAGTTGCAACAGCTCACACATGTCATTTTGAGAGTGTGTGAGCTGTCCATGAGGTGGCAATGAGCTGGCATGGGAAGTTCCAATTTTGCCCTTACTTGAAATTAACCAATTTCACTAACACACTCCATTTGGTTAATGATTGTGATTAAGCTTGGATTAAGGTGGCATATATATTCCTAATCACATGATAATCATAACAGAAAATCATTTCACCAAAAACCAGATCTGAAAACTCTCCAATTCTCTCAATTTCCTCAAGAACACAAAACCTTCAACTTCATCAAACTTCATCAATTGTTGATCAATCTTGGAATTTCTTTTTGATTTGAACTCCTCTCATCATCATCTCAATCTGTTTGTGGAAGTTGGAGTGAAAAGCAGTGCAAATCGTGACTGTACAAGGATGCATCATCAATGGCAAATTGAGATTGTGAGCACTAGGAGCAACATCAATTGAATCTAACACCTCTAATCATCTTCCTTATCACTCTACTTCAACTGTTTGGAGGAAACTTGCGCAAAGGTCATCGAAATCACCACTGCCATTCCAGGTACACGATTTTTCGAATGTCGTTATTTGACTAATAATTGTATGCGTTTGGTAGAACATTGAATGTAGATCATCGTGGTACTGTTGGTTTTAGAAATGACGAAACGTAGGTGAAGTAATCTTGATTAGAAGTTTTGAAACCAAATCCTAACTTGATCGATCCGTAAGATTTAGGAATATTTAGGATAAATTAGGATGATATTCGTATTCTAGGTTAGAAGACCTTTCCAACGGATGTTTGGTTGTGCATTTTGGTGATGATTCCATGTTCATGCGTTCTTGGATGTTCTGGGAAGAAGACGATGAAATTCTGGAAATAAAAGCCATTTGATCCGTGTTTCTGTTTGAATTTTTGAGTGACCTGTTTCCCGCGCCCGCGTGTCAATATTTACAAAACTGCCATTGGTTAATTTAATTAATTAATTTAATTCATTAAAAATTGTAAAAAATTCATAAACATGTTAGAAAATTCATGAAAAATCATAGAAAATTCAGAAAAATATGAGAGTTGTTTCTTTGACTTCCTTGTTGACTGTAGATGTTTTTTGACCTATTGGTCAAAGTTGTGCATGGTAATCATTGTGTTTGACTTAGGGTTCTTTCACATGTATGTAAATTTGATACACTTTGCCATTTTGTTCATGAAATTCTCATAGTTGCAAATAAATTCTTGAAATTTTTTGTGATGATTGTGGATTGGTTGATGCTTATTTACATGTAAATTTCATGAATTTTTGATTCCTGGTCATTGAGATACAAATTTTTGAACTTAGGTGTGACAATGTGTGTCACACCTTATTATGTCAACTTGCTGGATTTTTTTTAGTGACTTATACTTGTTGGATTAATGTGAAACTTTGCATGATGATTGATTAACATGTTAAGATGCTATGTGAATTTTTGTGGAATTTTATGTGGCATTTTCAATTTGATTGCTATTTTTCATCTCTGTTGGTCAAATGTGCAAGTTCATGTGACATATGTTGGAAGATTTGATGTGAAATGCTCATATGGTATTGAATGATCATGAAATTTGATATGCTTGTAATAGACACATGATGTGACATCCCTGTTTTGGTCTCACTCATTTCTTTACTGTTTTCATTGACTTGTGAATTTTTGAAGTAAATGCATGTGTTGATAGTGTGAATTGGAGCATGAAATTGTGTCTGTTTGTGTTGATTTTCATTGACATGGTTCCCTTGGTCCAATTAAGCTCAAATTTGGTATGCTAGACCTTGAACATGTGCTGTTTAGGTATAATTTATTTGGGGATTTTTGGAACTGTTTTGATATGGAATTGAATGCAATAGTTCTGTTTGGATGTTTGGTGTTCCATTTGAACTAGTTTGGATTGTTTTGTGCATAAAATGAACATGATGAATGATATGGAAATGGGACTAATTGTGTTGGCTTTTGTTTGACATTAATTTGACTTTGGTTGGATATCCCTTGCTGTTTAGGAATTTTTCTTGCCTTTGGACCCTAGGCTTGGCCTAGTGGTCTAGTTTTTAACATTTGATTGATTTTTCAGGATGAAAAGGTACAATGCTCATGGAGAATGATCCAAGTCAATTCAATTGATGTTGTTTGATGTTTGTACACTAACATAACTTTGTTTTGTAGGTTGTGAAGTTTGGGCTTGAGCTCATAGCTTGCCTTTGTTGTGCATTAGTTTGTATAGTCTGACTGATTAATACTTGCTGTTTATTTTTGTCTGTCTGAGTACTAACTGTGTTTGACTGTTTCCAGGTACTTTTAGTTGCTCAGTTCCTTGTGAACTTTTGCTTTGCTTTGCTTAAGCAACTTGCATTGAGGTATAACTTCCTAACTTCATGTAGTCTGGAGACCCGGTCTGTTATTTGACCGGGCAAACTGTCTGAAGTCCTCCTTAAGAGGCAATGGTTGTGATTGTTTAAAATTGTGCCTAAGCAGGTAAAGTCCTTAATCAAGGCAATTGGTGGAAGTTAGGGATAAGCAATCTATCCCCCACTATTCTGTGAGTCTTCTCCTTGCTCCCATTACATGGTTGTAGCATTGAGATTACAAGCCCAAGATCCGTGCAGTGCACATTGTGTCAGAGTCTCTGAGTATAGAAGGGTTCCCCCATTCTGGACCCATGCTCATCTGTCAGAAGCTCTCCCTGGTTAGGGATAAGAGCTGTGAGGTCTGATCCTCACTTCACCTCTCATCTGCTTCACCTTAGCCTCGTAATGGCAAGGTTAAGAGCAAACCCAGCCCGTACAGACGACTCGCTTCGGTAGTCAAACCTATTGTGTGAGCCACTTGTTTGGTTATAGTGCGTGCTATGTGGATATCTGTTTGAGATGCTTGTTCTCATTTGATGTATGCTTGAATTATTTTGTATGCTTGTGTGCTTGCTTCTTTCCTGGATAGGAATAGTTTGCTTATGCAAGTAGGATAGAAAACTGAACTTAGGGTAACGATGCATGACAACACTAGGCTCGAGTCCAGCTCCCTAGTAGTGTGTCTTTCCCCAGTTTCTGGTTAGCAATTCAGTCCCTTTCAGGGGAACTACATCGCCCTGATCCTTGTTCCAGACGAGGTATGTAGGCAGGTGGTCGTGCGAGACCACTCCGGGCAACCTTTTTCTTTTTGTGTGTGTTTACTTGTTATCTGATTGTGTTTGGTTCGGATGCCGACGTAAGTCCATTGATTGGCAGTCGGGCTCCACGTTTGCCGTTTTGAGTGCGTTTTGGTTCGGATGCTGACGTAATTCCATCAAGTGGTTGTCGGGCTCCATGTTTGCCACCCTTATCTGTTTGTGTGTTTTGTGTTGTTTGGCGTGCGTAAGCCGAACTACAGTGGCTCTGATTCTTGTTCCAGACAAGATATGTAGGCATAAGGTGCGATACCTTATCGAGCTCGTTCCTCCTAACCCCACCTGCGTTCCCTGTGTGTGTGTGTGATGTTTAGCAACCTATTCTTTATTTTAGAACGTGGATCCCGTCGAGTACGACGGACGTGAGGGGTGCTAATACCTTCCCCTTGCGTAACCGACTCCCTTACCCTTTCTCTTTGGTCGCAAGACCATTTCCTTTCCAGGTTTCTCTGAGCGTTTCCTTTCCCTATTCTGGGATAAATAACGCGCAGTGGCGGCACTGTGTTGTGTTTTTATTTGAGTCCCGCCGGTTGTTTTTCGCAGGATGCGACAAAAAGAACTTTAACTATAGAAGAATCAATGCATGTTTCCTTTAATGAATCTAACCCCTCTAAGGAGGATATAGTTGTTTGTGATGATGATGATGATATTTTAGAAGTTCCTATGGAAGATATTACCAAAGTCAACAAAATCAATCGAACCACAAAGAGGAATAAATCCAACAAGAGACAAATCAAAGTGATCTCCCTCAAGAATGGAGAATCCATCGTGATCACCCAATTGATAAATTTATTGGTGATATAAGTCAAGGAGTTACAACAAGACTAAATCTCAAGGATGCTTGCTTGAATATGGAATTTTTCTCTCAAATAGAACCTTCAAATATTGATGAAGACTTAGAAGATGACCAATGAATACTTGCCATGCAAGAAGAAATAAATCAATTCGAAAGGAATCGAGTTTGGGAACTTGTTCCTAGGCCAAGTGGTAAAAACATCATTGGTACCAAATGGGTGTTTAAGAACAAACTTGACGAGAATGGTATAATTTTTCGAAACAAAGTAAGATTTGTTGCTCAAGGTTATAACCAAGAAGAAAGAATTGACTTTGCAATCATTAAATAATATTCAAACTTTCATCATTCAATATTTTATTTCAAACATTGATTCATTCATCAACCTCTATCCAACTGCCATCAATCATCATTGAAAGTTTAAAGAGATCATTTGAGAAGCAACAGGGAAAATATGATAGCTCATATTCTACGCCTCCTCATGTTCCGAAACAGAGAAGAACCAAGGTGATAGCTCACAAGGAATCTACGAAGAACTCTTCCAGACTAAGTGTTGAGGTATTTGTGTCAACCCGGTCTGAGCCTGCTTCTAGTTCATACCCATATACTCCAAATTTAGATGTTCGTATGCATAAGGCGAATCACCTATTTTTTAGGATGAGTTCAAGAAATTTTCTGAGTTGTTATTGAACAAACATAATGATCAAGAATACTATGTTACTAAAGCAACTAAAGTAACTCTGAAAGTGGAGTTTCTACAATCGTTCAAAAATCACAAGTTGTTGAAGTTTTTGAGTTTGAGCAAGAAGTTTATTCTGAATCATGTCAAGGCATTCAACTATAATGTTTGAAACATTATTGATATTCTTCTGTGTAGGTTTCATGGTAATATGGTTTCATTCTCATTTATTGTTTTTCATGAGGTTTTAGGTTTAGAATACAAAGCTATGTAAGTGGACCCTAAGAATCAAAATAAATGTTTTCATTGTATTTCGTTCGTCGAGTTTATCTCCAAGTCTATTTTCAAAGATCATCTCGATATCTTGAATTTTCAAATAAGCCATATGAAATGTGAGATGAGGATGTTACATTGTATTAACGTGATCTTAGTTGTTAGTGGTTATTACCTGATGTGGTTATTGCTTAATCAATATGAAGTTAACCAGGTTAAGAGGCAGCTGCTCAAGCTAGATAAGAGCATTAGATTGTACAAGAAGAGAAATTAGTTGTTGAAACCCACAAGAGATAATTGCGACTAGAAGAAGCTTTTAAAGAAAAAGAAGAAAGATGGACATCTCAGTTTAATAAAATCGAGGAAATCGTTGTTGCTACTAATGGTTCGAGTTTTGACTTTGAGTTTCTAAATCCTTCTGCACATGACCCATTTCCATCCAACCTGCCTTAGTTTAGCATGCATTTCATGAAATTTTACATTTTGTTCGTTTTTAATTTTTTTATGGATATTGTTATTGATTGATTTACCACATTTTTGTGAATGTTAGTTGGCATAACTTTTTGGTGATAATCTTCTGTCATGTTTTTAGCTGTGTTTTAGAATTTTTCCTAGTGGTTATATTTATCTTATCTGTTGTTTGTGCCTTTGTGTATATTTTGAATTGTGTATTTGTGATTTGTGTGTATGTTATTGTGTGGCATTTCATAGTGAAATTTCATGTTGTTGCAGTTTCATTTATGTTGTGCGTTTGCAGTCTTTTTATTTTTATTTTTATCATTTGGATATTTATCAAATGAGGAGAAGTTTATGTAATATCTATCAAATTTTTATGCACATTAAGTGTTGAATGTAGTGGGAGCTTTAGAGTTCAAGAGCTTTGTGTGTCAACTGTCTCGAGAGCTATGTATCAAATATGTACTAATCAATAATCAAAATCAAATCAAATCATTCAAATAAAATAATATCTCAAATTTTCGAAATATTAAAATGGGGGAGATTGAAATTTCTCAATTGGTAAAAATGCATTTCATATGTATTTTGATGTTGTGTAAGTTTCTTTTATATATTTGTAATTTGATTTATGATTGTGTCGATTCGTTTGTAATTTGATTATTTTCTAGAATTGTACCTTGAGTCATCCCTTATACACAATAAGATTTGAATACATTAATGTGTTTTTTTAACCTGAGTAAGTTCGTCAAAGTCAACTGTATATGTGTGCCTTGAATCACAAGTTAGAAAGCTTAAAACAAGGATTTTTTAAGCTTAATTCGAATCAAGCATATGGTTTATTCGAATTAAAATTCAGTTTGAAATATGGATTTTGGCACTAACTTTGTGACTCAAATCCAGGATGTGTCTGATTGGAATCACAAAACTTCTTGACCTCGAATCTTAATTGTTTATGACTCAAATCATGATCAAACAATTCTTGAAAAATTAACTATGATTCGAATCATGCAAGTTCTTAACTCGAACCACATGTATCAAATCATGATTCCAATCAAACTAGTTATTTTCATGTTTTGTCACCTTGATTCAAGTCATTCTTTCATCTGATTCAAATCATAATTGTATCAGATGAATCAGATGAAAGAATGACTTGGTTCAAGACTGAAGATGATTGGTTAACATAAAGAATCTCACATAACATAATTGGATGTCACTGAAACAACACTCTAGGAAGGTTTTTCTCATGGTTAATTGAATCAAGGGAGGGAATGTTTGTGATTGGAAGAACACACATTGGTTTTCTTTCAAGAATTGTGAAAGTATGGACTTTTTATTCACATAGAATTTTCCGCCTCTCAAAATATTTTCATTAACATTGTGAAAAAAAAAGATTAAAATGATTTATATAAGTGCTAGAAGTTAAGCACAAAAAAGGTGAGAAAGTGAACAGTTGTGCTTAACTTCTAGCACCTATATAAATCATTTTTATCTTTTTTTCACAATGTTAATGAAAATATTTTGAGAGATGGAAAATTCTATGTGAATAAAAAATCCACACTTTCACAATTCTTGAAAGAAAACCGATGTGTGTTCTTCCAATCACAAACATTCCCTCCCTTGATTCAATTAACCATGAGAAAAACCTTCCTAGAGTGTTGTTCCGGTGACATCCAATTATGTTATATGAGATTCTTTATGTTAACCAATCATATTCAATCTTGAACCAAGAAACCCATTGTTGTGGTACTCAACTCTAAAGATTGACTGTTAGTGGTAGATACAAAGTATATTAGGGAAACTAATGCTTTTAATGAAAGTGTTTTGTGTGTAATAGGTTAAAGAATCGCTTTGTGATTTTTTTTATAAGCAATTGCTTTGTGATTATGGTATCTCAAGACTGACTTCCAACAAAAAAGAAATATTATTCTCTCCTCCATTTAAGACTTTCACTAGTACAAAATATACATTTTGTAACATCTTATTACCCCGCCTTTAAATCAATGAGTAATAGCTCTTATTTAGGCGCCTCGATTTTTTATTCATTTAATAAAATACTTTTCACCATTGTCCAGTATATCAACCGTGGTAATAGATTAAGGATTACACGCTTTGAATCCCAACATCAACAATTTTATAAGTTTTTTAATATATTGTATTAACTTTTGAAAAATAGCTTATCAAAAAACACTTTTGAATAATGGAATATGTCGGTTGAAAGCGGAATGAGTTAGGTTTAATAAAAAGGTGAATGATGCACTTGCTCAATTTTATAGAGAAATCCTTAATATGTTTTTGTCAACTGTGGTGAAAAGTGTTTCTAAAATATTAAAACGTAACACATTTTAGTTTATTTCCTTCATAACACAAGTTCCCTAGCGAAAGAACAAAAGAAAGTATTAGCAGAGACTAAACAAACTCCATCACTTCAGGTTCGAATCAAGGAGTGGAAAGACGGAACTTCAAGACGCTGTTTACCAGTAATTTCTGACAAACAACCACTAGTCGTCCAATATTATTAATCTTGGTAACTCACAGGATCGACTAGATTGATCCTAGGACATGTGTCTCAAGAACTAGTGTTATGGTGATTTGATTCATGATCAAGTTTGTTTCTGGTTTATGAGTGGTAATTAGGGTTCTTTATCTAGCGTTAATGGTACAAAGTAAAGAGTGTTTCGACAATAACTCTAAACGAAATCTAAAGGCTTATGACTTTAAAGATAAAGGACAAATGGCAGTAATTCTATAAAAAGGTTTTTTAAAGATAACAAAGGCAATTGGAAAAAGTAAAGATAAATAATTTGAAGTAAAAGGTTTTAAGTTTGAAAAGGTGCTGGAAATAAAGGTTTGACGAAATGTAAATGTAAAGGTAAAAGCAATGATGAAAGACTTTGAAGATAAAGGCAATTCGACAGAAGGCTTAAATGGAAATAAAGACAGTAAATGGTTTAATTTAAGTAACTTGCATTAAAAAGATAACATGAAATGTAATCATGGTGTTCTTCATACATACATTTTCAGCAAAGACTCGTTTCTCTCGCTCCGGTACTTTGATTATTTTTAGTGAATTTTGTATATCAGTTTGAACACACTGAAATCTAAAGACTAAGACTTCTATTTATAACAATTAGACCCTAATGATCTCTTCACAGATGATTGCCACGTTCGACCTTTTCAAGTGCTGCGTGTATCAGATGCTTCCACGTGTTCGCCTGACGAAACTACTTCATTTGAATTTCAAATTCTTCCCGCTCGAAGCTTCGAATCTGCCAAACGCCTATGTCGAAGAGAACTTGTGGAGATCCTAAAATCTTCTAAGTCTTAAGCTTCGACAAAAAGGTCCTTTCTCCCAAGAAAAGGATTTAATAAATAGTTCGACAAAGCCATTTTTACATTATTCTCCAAAACATAATATTTTCAAAGAACTTCAACCTAATTGTTGAAATCTCCAGCTAACAAATTACCCTCAATAAATGTCTATTTCAAATCAATGCAGAAATGGGCATTTTTTGTAATCACCAGATTTCGACCAGAGACCTTTCATAGACCTAAAGGTCCATAACTGTCAGTTAATCATGACTTACTTTTTCAAAACGTCTCATCAAGACGTGCGTGTAGTTATTAACATCATGAATTTCAACTTCCAAGAAGAATGAACAGTAATCCCTGCACCTTCTTCACAGAAAAGCCACCACGTGGCCCACTACCTTTGCAAGGTGTAACCAACCAGCTCGTAGGTTAATACTATAAAAACCCATTGTCACTTCCTTTTTCATTTTATACGAAAATCTTCATCTTCATCCTGAGTTCATCTCCAAACTTCTCTGAAACGTTTCTTCTTCTTCAAAAACCCTAATCCTTCAAAACCTCAAAAAACCCATAACCATGTCTTTTGATAAACAGCAAAAGAAATCAAAGAACATTAAAGACGCTGGATCTTCAAAGAGTTCTGCTTCTCAAAACATTCCAACAAGAAAAATCATAACTGTTGGGAATCGGGAGTACATTACTCCTCCAAAACTCATCAAAGAACAGAAAGCAATATATGCTTCCCAGGTAATGATTCCCTCTTTACTTTCTAGAAATACTGTAGGATTTTTAGGCCCATTAGTTCCTGAAGGACATTTAGAGAAATGAGTAAAGTTTTTTCCTTGTTATCACACTACAAAACCCATAGCAAACAAAACTGTTTCCTCTAGAAACGCTGAAGATTCAGTCCAAAGAGAGGCTTTTCAACTAGATTATATTACTGATAGTTTCAGACCCTTTCGTTCTTGTCCAACTTTAGACAAATCTTATTTAGCTTGGTTGACGAAAGTTGAAAAAAAGAAAGCTCCATTTTGGAAAGAATTGGGTATTTTCGACCTGATTCAGATGTCAAAACTAGGGTTTAGCTACTGCCAACCTTTGTTACTATCTAGTATGTATTTCTGGGATAGTACGTATAATACTTTTCATCTCCCATGTGGAATGATAACTCCTACACTCTTCGACGTAGCTGCCATTTCTGGACTCCCTCCGACAGGAGAGACTTTCGACCCCTATCAAGACTACGAAAACCTAATTGACTTTAACATCAAGAATGCTTCGTTCAGCACTTATATCAGTTTATATCATGCTGATGGGGAAGAAGTTTCCGACGTAGAACACATAGCGTTCTTGGGTCTGTGGTTATCCAAGTTTTTCTTCTGCTGTAAATCTCTGCAAGTTGCAAAGAGATTTCTAACACTTGCCAATCAATTGCACGCAGGTCGAAAGGTGTGTTTGAGTGAACTTCTATTGGCTAGTTGGTATGAGAGTCTAGGATCTGCTAGTGCCAAGTTAAAGGAGTATAAAGCTGGTACAAACTTATTACTATCTGGGCCTTATTGGCTTCTTCAATTGTGGCTCAATGCCACCTTTGAACCCTCTTTGCCAACACATGGAAAAGTTGATGAAAATGCCCCAGAGATAGTAAATCGAAGCATTGAAGGCACCAGACTCCTTCAGTTGACTCCAATTGATGATGTTGACAATCTGCAAACTTCCCTCACCAAATATTCCCTGATGTTCTTGAAACGTCACAACTTCTCTCCTTCGATGGCTCCATTTGCCAGTCGAACCCATGGTCTTTCCTGGTTCACTGCTTCGCTTGAAGATGCTATTAAGGACGCCAACACAGAGATCGAAGATATATGGCGTGCATTTCTTTTCCCAAGGCTGCTTATTTCATGGATCTTGCCAGTCAAGAGCCATGTTTGCTTGTTGGCTTACCAACCTAATTTTTTCTCTCGATAATTTGGGTTGTGTCAACTCATTCCTGTCTCTCTATTCAATCGAAAGCGCGAGATATACTGTGTAGGGACTGATTGGAGCGCTCGAGACATTGCAACACACAAGGAATTCCATGCAAAGTTTGCTGAATTTCAATTAATAGCATACCAACCATCATTCCATTCTACCAATGGGTTCGGCACTTGGTGGACATATTTCTATTCCAAGAACATGTTTACTACTGCTGAAATCAAGGAACGTCTAACGAAGGCCTTTTCATCTTTGCAGGAAAATGTCTACAAGGGTAAGCTTACACATTCTGAAGAAATCCAAGCATTCCAAAAGTACTTTGAAACTGTCTATAACCCAATGGAACTTGTTCAAACCGTCTGTTATGCAGCGCCAATTTTAAAAGAGAAATTTGAAAAACAAATTGCCAAAAAGATATTTCCCAAAGCTGTAAAACCTGAATTTAAATATGATTTGGCCTTTGAGTGCGAACCACCCAAATTTCCAAATTTACCCAGGGCAGACTTTGCTTTGTCATTTTTCCCCCTTACCCAGATTGGTTCACACGTGGGAACATTTTTAATGAACTGAAAAATGACCAACAAATACCTGCTAAAAGAGTAGTTGCAACCAAACATACCTTAGACAGTTTCAAAGGCTTTCTTCACTTTGACTTGGATGCAGTGAGAATTACCTCTCCGACATGTGAAGGTGTGGAATGTTTGGATTTCTTGGTCTTACAACTCCTTTTCGTCTTTTGCTAATCTTTTAAACATTGCATGTTTCGACTAACTCACATTCTTCTTTAGCTGTTGAAAGGAAGGTGGTGAAGAAAGAGAAGCTTGTGGCGAAAGCTAGTTCGAATACTGCTTCTAAGCCAACTACCTCTTCGAGCTAGGGAGCTCCTTCTTCCAAGGATACGGCTCCAGAAAAAACAAAGAAGAGTTCAAAGGTATTACATCAAATAACTTCTTTGTCTCTTTCGTATTTTTCTAACTATTTATAATTTTCCTTCTTTAAGGGTAGTGGCAAGCCTCCTTTAACGCCAAAGAAAAGAAAAGTCCCAACTCAAAGTGCAATCCTTGTCGAAGAAGACGAAGAAGAAACTCCTCCAACTCCACTTGAGAGGAAACGAAAAAAGAATAAGGCAACAGTTACCTCTCACCAAACAACCAATCACCAAGGTTTCGAAAACAAGATTCTCCCTCCTCCTTCAAAGGAAACTCAATCTCAGACCTCTGGTGGCGCAGTGCTGGAGCACATTGGTAGTAATGCTTCTGACCCTGAGGCTCAACAGGTGCACTTCTATCCTGAATCTTTTATCTTTCGATAAACTTTTTTTTTATTCTAACACTTTGTTTTCAGGAAAAACCCATTACTCCTCTCATTTCTACTGCCAATCAGAGTGATCCTTCGAGCGATATGAATACAACTCCTCCTCCGGCGATCAGCGGTGTTGTTCAAAATAAAGGATCTTCGACTGGAGCACAAAATCTCGAAGCAGATAATGTCTAGAACGAACAAGAAACCTCTTCTCCTGGCGAAGATGGTAAAAAAGATTCGAAGCAAGCTGAAGAGAAGGATTCATAAGAGAAAGAAGATTCTGAGGATACTCCCAATAACTCTCCTCTAAGAGTTACGTTCCCTTCAGGTTACGCTGACGAAGATAATCAGGATTCTGATGAGATTGAGGGGTACTTTTAACAAGATGAAGACATGAGTGAGGGAGAAGCCGATCCTGAAGGAAATCAGACTGGAACTGGTGATGCTACTGTCGAAACAGTCCCAGATCCAACTAATGTTCGATCATCCACAATCCAGACTTCGCCTATATCACTTACTGAGGAGGAGAAAAAATCTTTGAAACAAAATGATCCTCTCAAGTATGTAAGGTTGATGATGGCTCAGAGAGAATCTTCTTTAGAAAAAAGAATTTCTGGAACTTCGACCCATTCTGGTGCTAGTGCAAACGAAGCATCACATGACGAACTCCTTAAGCAGGTGAAGAAGGCTGTTTTTGATGTAGATCTCTTTGAAGAATTGAAGAAGGATGTGGGAGCAAGCTTTGGCATAAAGAAGCTGATAAACAATATCAACATCACTGCTTGCCCCACTGATATAGGTGAAGCTCTTATCGACATCTAGAACCTCATTGACCAAGTTTGTGCTGAATATCGTAAGGAGGTGGATGCCAAAGCAAAGCTTCAATCAACTGAACAAGTTCAAGCTACTGAGTTTGATAAAGCCCTTCGAACTTCAAAAGCCTCTAAGGAGTTAGTCGCTTCCAGAAAATCAGCCCAAGCAGAATTCGACACTTATACTGCTTCGATACGACTATGGGAATCTCACATTGCAGAATTGCATAAGAATATTTCTGATGCTAAGGCGAAGCAGGCTTCTATCCAAGGCATGGATAGTACTGAAGCTGATGATCTGGCGAAGCAGAGCGTAGATCACGTCGAAAAGGCTATTGCTATGAATGAAGATATTGCATGCCTCAAAGGGGTTCAAGCTGTTGTTCAGTACAAGATAAGCTTGGCGAAGATAAAGTATGACCGGATGAAGGCCACTATCCCTTTCTGATTTCCACTTGTATTTGTTCTATTCGACTTTTGTTTATTTGTAATTTGATTAAGACAAAGCCATCTTGGCAAAATTTGAAGTTTAAATATATTCACCATCTTGGCTATGATAGTTCTTTGCTTACTACGTTGTTATGATTTTAACTTCATGCACAAATGGTTTATACTTCTTCAAGTATTTCCCATTTACTTTTAGGATTCTTCGATCCTCTACTAGTTCTTCTATTTCGTATGCATTATTTGAAAATGCTTTTAAAATTTGAAAAGATCCTTCCCAATGTGGAGACCATTTTCCTAATGTTTTATTCTTTCGATCCATAGGTAATATAACTTTCCAAACTAAATCATTCATAATGAAAGTTTTACCTTTGACCCTCTTATTGTATGCTCTTGCTACCCTCTCCTTCTGTCTTCTTAATACTTCTAATGCATGCAACCTTTCTTCGTCCAAATCAACCAGTTCATTCATCATCATTTCCCAATATAGGTCAGCTGGAATTTCTCCTTGTCTTTGGATTCTCACTGATTGCAAGTAGATTTCGACAGGTAATACTGCATCATGTCCAAATGTAAGTTGGAAAGGTGTAGTGTTAGTAGCTTCTTTAGGGGAGGTTCGACAAGCCCAAAGTGCTTGATCTAAAGTTTTGTGCCAATTTATTGGCTTCTTCCCTACATGATTTTTTATTAAACCAATTATTACTTTATTGGCTGCTTCGACTTGCCCATTGGCTTGAGCATAATAGGGTGTGGATGTTAATAATTTGAAACCCATTTCCTTTGCAAATTCTTGCATCTTTCGACCAATAAAAACTGATCCTTGATCTGTTGTTATACTTTCTGGGATCCCAAATCTATATAATATTTGCCTTTGAATGAATTCAATGACAGTCTCTTGATCCACATTTACTAAAGGCACTGCTTCGACCCATTTAGTGAAATAGTCAATTCCTACAAGGATGTACTTTTGACCTTTGAATAAAGTAGGTCAAATTTCCCCAATTAGATCTAATGTCAAACCTCTGAAAGGCCAAGGCTTGATAATTGCATGAAGCTCACTTGCAGGAGCATGTTGAATTCCTGCATGTACTTGACATTCTTGGCAACCCTTAGCAAACTCTATACAATCTTTTAACATGGTGGGCCAATACATTCCATATTTGAAAAGCAACCATTTCATCTTATGGCCAGCCTGATGTGCTCCACAGGCTCCACTATGTACACTAGATAATGCTAACTACGCCTCATTTTCTCCTAAGCATTTCAACAAGATCCCTTCAGGGGTTTTCTTGAATAATTCATTCCCCATCAAAACATAAGATAAAGCCATGTACTTGGTTTTTCTTTTTGTATCTATCGAAGGGTCCTTGAGATAATTAATAATTGGATTCCTCCGATCTGTATCCATTAAGGTATCAATGGCCAGTACTTCAAACTCTTCTTTGTTAGCATATGCTAACTGAGTGCTTTCTAAATCTGTCGGAGACAATCTGGAAGCCATTGCTTTTCCTCTTACTTCGACAAGTTTCTCTAGCTTCTCTTTTGAAATTCTATACCCTGAAGCTATTTCTGCTAAGTCATTAGCTTCTTGGTTTTTTATTCTAGGAACATGTTTTATGTCTATATATTCAAATTTTTTGAGCAACCTATTTGCAATGACGAAGTACATAATCAAATTTTCTTTTATACATTTGTACTCTTTCGTTAGTTGCTTAATTACTAATTCTGAGTCTTCTTTAATTTCGACCCTAGTTGCCCCCAATTCCAACAAAGCCTCAAGTCCTACAATAAGGGCTTCATATTCTGCTTCGTTGTTAGAACAAAGGGGACCTCCGATTCTATATTTGAGTTTTGTTGGAATTCCATCATGAGAAATTATCACGATCCCAACTCCACTTCCATCCTTATGAGTGGAACCGTCGAAGAATAATCTCCAAGGTTTTAACTCAACTTGAAGTTGAGGACTTTCGACCACTGCATGGTCTACAATAAAGTCTGATACTATTTGTCCCTTCATTGCCCTTAAAGGCATAAAGGCTAAAGAGTATTCAGTGAGGGCTAATGCCCATTCGCCAATTCGACTGTGCATTATTGGCTTCGATAACATATACTTAATGACATCAAAGTGTGAAGAGAAGTATAAATCAATAGGTTTTATATAATACTTGAGTTTAGTACAAGAGAAATGAAAACAAAGACACAAATTTTCTATTGAAGTGTATCTAGTTTCTGCATCATTTAAAACCCTACTAAGATAATAAATGGCTCTTTCGATGCCATCTTCATTCTCTTGTGCTAACATGCTACCTATAGTAGTGTCGGAAGCTGATATATACAATCTCATAGGCTTCTTTCCACATGGTGGTGACAAGATAGGAGGATTAGTCAGATAATGCTTGATCTTTTCGAATGCCTTTTGATGTTCATCATTCCATTCGAACTTCCCTTGTTTCAGGTGTAGGAGGGGAGAGAAGGCTTGAGTTTGACCACTTAAGTTTGAGATGAATCTTCTCAGGAAGTTTATCTTTCCTAATAATGATTGCAATTCTTTCTTAGTTCTGATTGATTTCTATCCCCTTTTTATGGACCACAAAGCCCAGAAAATCTCCAACCTGCACAAAGAATGCACATTTAAGAGGATTCATCTTTAAGCCATGTTTTCTCATTCTTTCGAATGATTGGCTGAGATGGGTTAGATGATTTTCGTCTGATATAGATTTTATCACAATATCATCTATATAAACCTGCATAAATGTCTCTATATAATCATGGAATATAGAATTCATTGCTCGCTGGTATGTTGCCCCAACATTTTTTAAACCAAAGGGCATAACTATCCACTCATAAGTGCATATTGCCCCTAGACATCGAAAGGCAGTTTTAGAAACATCCTCTTCAGCAATGAAAATCTGGTTATAGCCAGAATATCCATCAAGCATGCTAAGATATTCATAGCCTGCAGCTGAGTCAACCAGCATCTCTGCCACAGGCATTGGATACTCGTCTTTAGGAGTTGCTGCATTTAGATCACGAAAATCTATACATACTCTTAAAGAGCCATTCTTCTTAATTACAGGAACTATGTTTGCAATCCATTGGACATACCTTGTGGTCCTGATGAAATTGCATCGAAGAAGTCTTTCGACCTCTTTTTTTATCTTTGAGAGGATCTCTGGGGAGAATCTCCTTGGAGTCTGCTTGATGGGCTTCTTGCCATCCTTGATAGGCAGCTTCAATTCGACCATTTCCCTCTTCAAACCAGGCATCTCGTTGTAGTCCCAAGCAAAGCAGTCTTTGTTTTCTCTTAATAGTTCAATTACTCTTACTTTCAACTTAGGGTCCAGTTTAGTGCTGATGTAGGTGATTCTTTTTGTGCTCCCATCTCCAAGATCAATTTCTTCAAGGGGATCTTGCGCTAACATCTTCGCACTCGACGTCACTGGATCTTTTCTGAACCCCAGAGGCTCTTCGTCATAGATGGCATCTAACCTCTGATTTGTTAATTCCATAGGCACCTGTTCGTCAGGGGATTTTGGTTTAAAGTACTCCCCAGGTCCTACATTATGAATTTCACCATATGTGGCTTCGTCAGCCATGTTAGTTATCTCGGCTTCGAGAGCCACTTTTCTTTTGTTCTCAGTAATATAGGCCAAAATCTTTTCGAAAAAAGAAGACTCAGACATAATCCAGGTCTTCATCCCAGCCTGTTGGCCGTACTTCAGATGATTCCCCTTCTTATGGGTCCCCCATAATTTCCCTATCCCACTGAAAACCATTGGGATGTACAGTCAAGAAATACAAAGCATTTTTACTTAGGGAGTAGATGTCTTCAGCTGGGTGGCATGGTCCTATATGAACCAAGTTCCTGTCGAAGTTCTTCTTATTTACATGGTTCACTTCTGCCATGAAGTAACTTTGGTCAGCTTCAAAATTTTCTACTACACCATCTTCTCTCCAGATGGATATCCTCTGATGCATGGTCGAAGGAACTGCCCCTATTCCATGGATCCATTCCCTTCCTAGCAGCAAGTTGTAATTCCCCTTCGCAGGTATCACCATGAACATTGTTGGTCTTGTGATTGATCCAACAGTCAGATCTACTTGTATGACACCTAGAGTCTGCCCTATCTTACCCTCATAGTTCGACAATACCATATTGTGAGGTTTAACATCCGTATCGAACGTACCTATCTTTTTAAACATGAACTGAGGCATCAGATTGACTGCTGCTCCTTCGTTCACCAGAACTTTGTTCACCCCCACATGTTCAACTTTATCTCTAATGTATAGGGGCTTGAGATGGTTTTGCATCCCTTGGTGAGGCCTTTCAAAAAGAGCATTCTGCTCTTCGACAGCGTCGTTGTTGAGGACATAGTAACACACAGGTTTATGCTTCGCCATCTCCACAACATCTGCCTCCTCATTGTCTTCAATCTCCGTCTCCTGATTATATTCGTATGGCAGAACTGATACCACATTGCAATTTATATTAACAGATGACACTTTATCGGACTCAAAGTCGCTAGTGAGCATTTCTTCCTCCCTTCTTTGTTCCTCCTGAGCTTTCTGATTTGTGTTTTCGTTTTTGGATGAAAACAACTTCCTTCCTACAGGGGGTTTGGTCGAATTTGTAACATTTGAGGGGACCTTGTTGTTGTTGGATTCTTCAATCTCCCTCGAAGTCATCTCTCTTCCAGCCTTCCTCAACCTCTGATGTCTTCTCCACTGGAACCTTGACATGGGATTATTTCCTTTGTAGTTCTCCAGTCTGATAGCCTCTCTCTTAGATGCCCGGAACTGTTTTCTGTAAGCCCAAGAGGTTCTTCCTCCATCCTTAAAACTTTTCCACTTTCCCTTCTTCGACCCCACCTGAGTCCATTTGTCCTCAGGGTGAGGGTTGTCTTGCCTCCTAGGTACTCCCCTCTTGTCGAATATGTACATATTCGAGTTACCTCTGTGTCCATCCCAACCTTGGTTAAATGGAATTCTCTCGAACACTTAAGCCAATTCCCTGTTGTAAATTGCCCCACATATGGGACACATCAAGCATTTTGTTTCGTACTTGTAGCAACGCATAATAAAACTAAGAAGGCTTTCTCCAGGCTTGGAATACACCTTCAGTAGTCGGCATTCCTTTCTCCAATTTCTCTCAGTCTCAGTTCGTTGCCATCTTTCATAGTCCTCTGCCACCCTTCGACACATCAGGATGCTACACCTTGGGCACTGTTGAAATGTGTATATTTCGTGTCGGGTTTTTGTTATCGTATCCACAGGGATTGTAAGATATCACCGCCGTTCGATGGTTGTATTAATCGTAGCTCAATGTAACAATAGGGTTTTGGTTTTAATCAAGTTATCTTGCATAAAAAGTAATAAATTGCGGTAAAGGTTTTGGTTTGAATAAATGAGAAATATTGCCAAAGTTAGGTTTCAATGATCACTTTGCATGTATTTGCTCGGTCAACAATCTTATAAACTCCTTTAGATGATAAATCATTTCACAAAGTCCTCTCAATATGTTTCTCTCGAACACATATTGTGAGTTTTGCCATTTTGATCCATTGTTTCTCTCGAACACAATCTAGCAAAATGACAACTTTTTGGTTCAACCTTATGGTGAACAAAATCATTCGTTACTATCTCTAGCTAACAAACAAGTTTGGATGAAAACCTAGGTCAAGAGTCGGTAAACATCTCTCGATCATAAACCAACACAAAGAGTTTTAAATAGAAACAAAGTTTTCATCATATATTTACCATTAAAGAGTTTACATATGAGGATCCTTACATTTACACACAAAGCTAGTAATCACCTACATCTAACCTTGACAAATGGATGACTTAGCTACTCATTTTCATGGTAGCTTGGTCGGCAAGTAAGGAAAGAAGGTTGATCAACATCCAAGTCGGATAATCGAAGTTGGATGGGAATCCACCTTCTTTTTGTAGAAGATGGTTCTCAGATGAAGAGAAATGAAAACTAGGGCATAAAGATCCCAAGAACAATGCTGCAAAAATATCTAGAAGAAAGTACAAAAGTGGAAAAATATGGTAAAAATGAGGTATGGTGCTCAAAAGTGGCACCTGCTACTTATAGACCACTGCTGGGCTGTCATGTTCGCTAGGCGAGCAGAATGGCTCGCCTAGCGAGGGTCTAAAATGGGCACATAAGGCCCCTGCGCCCAGAGAAAACAGGGCCTGCTGAACTGTCATGTTCGCCTAGCGAACATACCTTCGCCTAGCGAAGGACACGCTTCAACCTTTGCCCCAGCGAGGTTGAGAGGTTTTGCTACTAGAATGCTCGCTGGGGACTCGCTAGAGCTTCGCCTAGCGAGTGAGTGCTGGCTGCGTTTTTCACCAAAACAGAACGAACTCGCTACCACCTTCGCCTTCAGCTCGCCTGGCGAATTAATTTGACAATTTACTGGGGCTTTTCGCCTGGAGCTCGCCTAGCGAAGCAGTGCTTCGCCACAGCCTCGCCTAGCGAGCAGGCTGATGAATGCTTGTATTCTTTGGTTCCTTTGCCAATTTTCTTGTGTCTTCATTTTCAATTAGTTCATGCCTTTTTCCTGCACAATAACACACAAATCAAAGGCACCAAGCTTGTTTATCAATGTAATGCATTCTATGTAAAACAAATGTGGTTTTGACAATTTTAGCAAGGAAAAAGAGTGAAAGATGCCCACATATGATAGCTCAAATAAGCACTTTTGGGCATCTAACAACTCTCCCCAACTAGATTCTTGCTTGTCCTCAAGCAAAGTATGCCTCTTGAAGGACAAGAGGATTTGCTTTAAGAAACTGGTTTCTCCGAAGTTGGATAAACGGCTCAAACACAAGCGAAATCAGCAAATACAAGTTTCCAACGGTTCGAATAAAATAATACATAAGAACTAAAACTTAAATAGCAATGCAAAATATTTATCTATCTACAACAATACTATTCTGAATGAATCATCCTATCTCTCCTCTTCGAATAAGGAATGAAGATTTTGCGCATTTGCAACCGCGGGACTAATCTCACTCTCTAACAAATAATGAAGAAATCAAATAGATTCATACAATGTCTAACAATTAAAAATGGTACTGTGGAAGCATAAAGATCACTAAGGGCTTTTCGGTTGAAGCTTGGCTAGGTTAACAAACAAGGGACATTTCTAAGGCCATTGAAACAAAAGTGCCGATGCAAAAGAGACATTCACAATATTATTCACACTACTCGACTTTGTTTCATTTGTTTCTTATTTGTAACCTTCACAACACATATTCCACAACTCAATTTTTATTTTTCACTATTTTTCTTCCAAGCAAGCATTCATTTTCATTTTTTCTATTTTTGTTCTTTTCTTTCACATCAAATATACAAAACAGATGTTTCTTTTCTATATTTTCTATACATATATTTTCCTATGCTTGCTCGGTTTTTCTTTTCTTTTTCAAGAGTTGTGGTACTTACCAATTCTTTTTCGTTCTCCCCAACTTATTTCTTCCACACCCTAAGTGAATGCTCTTAACTTTTTACGGCAAAAGAACAATAATCAAGATTTTCCGGGTTGTAAAAAAAGATTTTTGAGATCTCGCTTTATTTCAAGCCGAGATTCAACTGTTTAAGCTCAAAGGGGGTTAACAAATACTCTCTCTGCTCACAGGTAAGTTGCTTTTGGATGTAGTTGTGCTCGAAAGAAAACAAGTGCCTTGATCATTTCTAATTGCTTCCACAATTTCACAATAATAAAAGACAAAGAATGAATCACATGAATCAACAAAACTTATTAGAATCCAGCATTTAAGTGAACAATGGAGGTTTCCTCACAATTTGTGGTTTTAAGTTCTAGATGAAGCATTCATTCAATTATGTTGCAAAAAGACAATATTCAATTTACCAAAAAGAGTAAAGTTCCTAATGCATTCTAAAATTCTAGCCGAAGGTAACCATGTACCTTAGCTTCATTCACTTGTTTATTCTTATCATTGCCATCCAAGCTCGGATGCACCTTCATTGGGTACTTCTTGAGGAGCAACCAATCTAGAAGGGTTTGCCACTCAATCAACCAAAAATTTATTAAACACACAAAATTAAAAACATAACTAAATAACATTAACTGAAAATATAAATTTGTTCATGGGGGACAAAACACCCCAATAGTACAACACCAAAATCAAGATACAAAATCCGAAAATACAAATAGAAATGACATAAAAACTGAAAACACACAAAAACTTAACCCACTAAGGGCTCAGGACTCCTCCTCGCTACCGGCCTCAGAACCGGTAGCCTCATCATCAACATCATCATTATCAGCATCATCAGCATCAGCACCCACCCCCTCACCATAGACAGGCCTGTCCACAGGCCAGTTAGCGTTAAGCATAAACTGCTCACGCGCCAACACTGCTCGAGCACCGGAGGGGTCATTACCTTGCAGTTCCAACCTCTGCATACTGTTGTGCATATCAATCATAGCTCTCTGGGATGCCGCCATCCACTCAAAACTGTAGTCACACACCGCTCGGAGGTAGGGATCAAGTCCGGGAGTAGAAGCACTAGGACCATCAGAAGCCCGAGTACTTCCTGAGGCTGCACTGCCACCGGTAGTCTTTGCTCTACAATATTTAGCCACATACCGATCATCGATAGGTGACGGGATCCTTACCTGCCCCCGAGACGGAAGTCTCACCCTTGCCTGAACGCATAAACTCATGATCAAACACGGGAAAGCCAGGGGACAATTAACACGAGCCCCCGACTTAAGTCCTCTCTCGACCACGGACTTCAGCTCATTTGCGATTATCCTCGCCACATCTATCTCGACATTGGTGAGGATGGAATGGAGCAAATGTGCCACAGGGATCGGCACAGTAGAGGTGTGTGATTTAGGCTGGATGTTGGTTAAAACCAAGAGCAGTATCAGTTGAGCCATGGGAGTCATGTCCTCCCGGTGATACCTCACTGGAACCCCAGATGGGTTCGGCTCAACAGACTTCCCAGGTAAAAGCAGGGCGGTAGTAATGGCAGGAACATCACGGTGAAGCCTTAGGTCGGTGTGGTATTGGTCTCTCTGGTCAGCTCCCAGCTGGAGCGGTTCCCCAAGGATTCGGTTGATAGCATCCCGGTCAAATGGAATTGGACGCCCGGCCACTTTAGAAACCCAAGTAAAGGGCTCGTCATCGTCGGGCAGTGCGTTAGCATAAAACTCCCGCACTGTCGCAATGTCGTAATGCTCTAAGGGACTAATCAACCTATCCCACTTCTTTGCGTCTATCAACCCGGCGAAATTTCTGTAAGTGCCCTGTGGGTTGATCAGAAAGCGCTTCTCTGGAAGTATCTTCCGCTTCTCCAGAGCGATGTATGTAACACCCTTCTACCCAAACGACATATTTAAATAGATTATCAGAGTACAACATGTAGAAGAGTTTACATTTCTTACAACATAACACTTATCGCATCACAACATAAAACATATTATTTATTTTATTAAAACTTCGCAGCGGACAACAACACAAATATTATCATTCATCATATAACAATTCATAATAATGTTTCAACATTATCTCAACAAAGCATCTCAACATATTAGTCATCATAAACAACGTAAATAATAACCAATTATCTATCGAATCCCATAACCCCGGTGTCACATGACCAGAGCATTTGACTCGACTCTGTAGAATAACTCTACACTTATTCTTCAAACCTCAACAATAGCTACTCCTCTTTATCTGCACATTGCTCATCATAGATGAACATAAACACATGCAGAAGGGGTGAGAATTACATTATTAAATAATAATATAACGACAGAAATATAAACATAAATATATTTCACATATGCCAACACAGCTCATCATAATCATCATAATCAACATACTCATAAACATCAACAAAACAACATATCAAATGCAATGCACACACCCATGCATGACTCAACACGACTCGGTATACCCATTTTGTGACCAACTACAGGATCACCACTCCCAGATTCATCACCATAGAATCCGAGTTCCCCGCAAGGAACCAAGCCTCTCCACAAGCCCGGAGTCAACAACATCATTGGAACTCAGTCCGTTCATCACTAGGCATCGGCCTTTCATGAATGCATCTGGGAGTTTAAAACGCGAAAACTGTCCGTCAAACTGATATGGCGAACGCTATTAGGCTAATGGCGAACGCCATTAGCGTTAAACGCTCTTATTCTGGAAAAACTGTCCGTCAAACTGATATGGCGAACGCTATTAGGCTAATGGCGAACGCCATTAGCGGTAAACGCTCTTATTCTGGAAAAAAAGCCCAAATGGCGAGCGCCAAAGGCATAATGGCGAACGTCATTTGGCTGTTATGTGCATAAATAAGATTTTAAGTGCAGAAACAGTGGACGCGCGGGCTTCTAAGCATATAACTCAACAAAACTCACAGATCGGAGAATTTCCATCAAAACCCCAACTTTCCCAATCTCCCTAAAATCCCCAAAATCCATCAACAATCCAACATATATCATGAATTTGCTCGCATATTATCGTTTAATAAGGTTCAGACCCCTTACCTCTTTGGATTGAAGGAAGTTCTGAGCAATCTTTGGCCTTTTCCTCTTCCTTCTCTTTCTCTTCAGCGTTTCTCCCTTTCTCTGACTCTGAGGCAAAAATACGTGAAAACACTCTGAGTTCTCACTTTGGCCTCTTTTATCAATTTCCACTTTTACCCTTCCACTCTTCATATTCCATTTATTTTATTATTATTAAAATAAATAACATCTATAATAATAATAATAATTCCCAATATTATTTAATAATTCATTTTACCTTCAAATAATCATATTAAAATAATATTTAAATTAATCTAACAATATTCTGGGTGTTACAACTCTCCCCCACTTTAGAAGTTTTCGTCCTCGAAAACATACCTCAAGCAAATAGAGCCGGATACGACTCCTTCATCTCATCTTCACGCTCCCAAGTCAAGCTCTCACCAGCTGGACCTCCCCAAACAACTTTCACTAGAGCAATCTTCTTACCTCTCAGGGTCTTCTCTTCTCGGTCATCTATCCGAATTGGCAACACCTCAACGGTCAAATTATCCCTCACCTGGATATCATCCAACTGAACAACATGCGAAGGATCCGCAATATATTTTCTCAACTGAGATACATGAAACACATCATGCAGATTAGAAAGCGATGGCGGTAAAGCTATCCGATACGCCACTTCCCCAACCCTCTTCAAAATCTGATACGGACCCACAAACCTCGGAGTAAGCTTTTTAGA
The DNA here is from genome assembly GCF_024323335.1 of Lathyrus oleraceus. Classification (NCBI taxonomy): domain Eukaryota; kingdom Viridiplantae; phylum Streptophyta; class Magnoliopsida; order Fabales; family Fabaceae; genus Lathyrus; species Lathyrus oleraceus. Next base: position 364,667,310 of record NC_066579.1, on the reverse strand, counting down.
CTTTAAAGCTCTACCCACACCTGTCGTCGGAGTAACTCTCAAGAACACATGATCTCCCTCTTGGAACTCAAGTGCCTTCCTCCTCTTATCATGATAACTCTTCTGACGACTCTGAGAAATCTTCATTTTCTCCTGAATCATCTTAACCTTTTCAGTCGTCTGCTGCACAATCTCAGGTCCGAGTACAACACTCTCACCTGATTCATACCAACACAATGGAGTTCTACACCTCCTACCATACAATGCTTCATATGGAGCCATACCGATACTAGCATGAAAACTATTATTATAAGTAAACTCCACCAACGGCAAATAACTATCCCAAGAACCACTCTGCTCCAACACACAAGCTCTCAACAAATCCTCCAAGGATTGGATAGTTCTTTCAGTCTGACCATCAGTCTGAGGATGATAAGTTGAACTCAACCTCAACTTAGTCCCCAACGCTTTCTGCAAACTTTCCCAAAATCTAGAAGTAAATCTGGGATCTCTATCAGACACAATACTGGATGGAATACCATGCAGCCTCACTATCTCCTCAATATACAACTCTGCCAACTTCTCTAAAGAGTGATTAATCTTCATCGGCAAGAAATGCGCCGACTTAGTCAATCGATCCACAATCACCCAAATAGAATCATTACCTTTCACCGTCCTCGGCAATCCCGTCACAAAATCCATGGAAATGCTATCCCACTTCCATTCAGGAATCTTCAAAGGTTGCATCATACCTGCCGGTTTCTGATGTTCAATCTTTGACTTCTGACAAGTCAAACAGGCATACACAAACTTAGCAACATCTCTTTTCATACCAGCCCACCAAAACAACTTCTTCAAATCTTGATACATTTTAGTTGCACCTGGATGGATACTCAATCCACTCCTATGGCCCTCTTCAAGAATACTCTTTTTCAATTCAGACACCTCAGGAACACAAACTCTACCTTTAAATCGCAGGATGCCATTCTCATCAATCTCAAAATTACCACCATTACCCTGGTTAACCATAGTAATATGATCAACTAGAGCGACATCAACTTGCTGACCATTCCGAATATCTTCCAGAATTTCACTAGTCAACTTCAGCATACCCAACTTTACACTATCAGCGGAAACTTCACAACCCAAACTCATATCACGGAACTGTTCAATTAACTCAAGCTCCCGAACCATCATCATAGACATATGTAGAGACTTTCTACTCAGCGCATCTGCAACTACATTAGCCTTACCGGGATGATAACTCAATTCAAAGTCAAAATCCTTCAGTAATTCTAACCACCTTCTCTGCCTCATATTTAACTCTTTCTGATCAAACAGATACTTCAGACTCTTGTGATCACTGAACACTTCGAATCTGGAACCATACAGATAATGCCTCCACATTTTCAACACAAATACAACAGCTGCAAGTTCTAGATCATGCGTAGGATAATTCCTCTCATGAACTTTCAACTGTCTAGAAGCATAAGCTACAACTTGACCATTCTGCATCAAAACACCACCAAGACCCATCAAAGAAGCATCACAATAAACAACGAAGGACTCACCAGGATTAGGCAAGATCAACACTGGAGCACTGGTCAACCGCCTCTTCAACTCAACAAAACTCGCTTCACAAGCTGCATCCCACACATACACTTGACCCTTCTTAGTCAACTGCGTCAACGGCAATGCCAACTTAGAGAAGCCCTCAATAAATCTGCGATAATAACCAGCTAACCCCAGAAAACTGCGTATCTCAGTAGCAGACTTCGGAGTCTCCCACTGTAATACAGCATCAACTTTAGCAGGATCAACAGAAATCCCACCACTCGAAATCACATGGCCAAGGAAACTCACTTCCTTCAACCAGAACTCACATTTAGATAACTTTGCATATAATTTCTTTTCTCTTAACACCTGCAAAACAATTCTCAGATGTCCTGTATGCTCTTCTTCCGTCTTAGAATATATCAATATATCATCTATGAACACCACAACAAAATTATCAAGGTACGGATGAAATATACGATTCATATATTCCATAAACACACCTGGAGTATTAGACACACCGAACGGCATCACAGTGTATTCATAATGACCATACCTCGTACGGAAAGCAGTCTTCGTAATATCATCTGACTTCACTCGGATCTGATGATAACCCGACCGCAAATCAATCTTACTGAAAACATGAGCTCCAACCAACTGGTCCATCAAATCATCAATCCTCGGCAATGGATACCGATTCTTGATAGTCACCTTATTCAACTGCCGATAATCGACACACAACCTCATCGTACCTTCTTTCTTCTTCACTAACAATACTGGTGCACCCCAAGGAGAAACACTTGGACGCACAAACTTCTTCTCAAGCAATTCTTCAAGTTGCTTCTTCAATTCAACTAATTCAGTTGCCGACATTCTATAAGGAGACATCGACACTGGACTCGTACCTGGTACTAAGTCAATGGCAAATTCGACTTCACGTTCTGGAGGTAAATCACTTACATCCTCCGGAAACACATCCTGAAATTCACAGACAACAGGCAAATCTACACTCACCACTTTCTTATCCGCTTGCAGAGACGCAAATAAAGCGAATATCTGAGCTTCATCTTTCACAAAATCCCCCACCTGCCTAGCAGATAGAAATCTTGCCTCATCATTCTCACCAACTTCAGAAAACCGCACCGTCTTCCTATAGCAGTTGATAAACACGCCATAGAATTCTAGCCAATTCATTCCCAGAATAATATCAATTTGGTGCAAGGGTAAGCACACCAAATCAACCACGAACTCTCTCTCAAAGATCGTCAAATGACAACCTCGACAGACAGCAGAAGTCTTCACAGAACCATTAGCAAGAGTATCTATCACCATACTTCCGCCTAGGGACGACATAATCACACCAATCCTGGTCGCACACTCATACGAAATAAACGAATGAGTAGCACCAGTGTCAACAATAGCAAGCAATTCAACATTATTAATCAAGCAAGTACCTTTAATCAGATTATCTTCTTTAGGAGCTTCAGCACCACTCAGAGCAAACACCCTACCAGTAGTATGAGCTGCAGTAGCCGCCTTCTTCGGTTTCGAGCACTGCGAACTGATATGGCCTTTCTCGCCACAATTAAAACATGTCGGACCAGCATCCTTACATTCAGTAACTCTATGACCAGCCTGACCGCATCGGAAACATCTCAGCACTTTCTTGGTACAGCTATCAGCACGGTGGCCTGGCTCGCCACACTTGAAACATTTACCAGCTATGGGAGATCCTCCCCCACTTGGCTTCTTCTCATCTACCACTTTCGGCTTACCTTTACCATTCGGAGATGCATAAGGACTACCACGATCCTTATTCTTCTTCTCACTAAGACTCTTGTAATGAGCAGTCCTAGCCTTGCTATCTTCATCAAATATCCTGCACTTATTAACCAGTGTAGGAAACCTACGAATCTCCTGGTAACCAATGCCTTGTTTGATCTCGGGACGCAACCCGTTCTCAAACTTGACACACTTGGATTCCTCAGCATCAGCATCATTATAATGAGGACAATACTGCACCAGCTCCTCAAACTTCGAAGCGTAATCAGCAACAGACATGTTACCCTGCTTCAGTTCTAGAAATTCCATCTCCTTCTTACATCGCACATCAGCAGGAAAATATTTCTCCAGAAAGACCGTCTTGAACCTTTCCCAAGTCATCTCAGCACCTGGTACTTCAATTCTCTGGCGAGTGTTATCCCACCAGTTTTCAGCCTCTTCAGATAACATATGCGTACCAAACTGCACCTTCTGTGCTTCAGTACACGTCATCACCCGGAAAATCTTCTCAATTTCCCTCAGCCAAATCTGAGCACCATCTGGATCATAGCGCCCTTTGAATGTAGGAGGGTTATTCTTCAGAAACCTTCCCAAATTCTTAAACTCGTCGACCGGCGGATTCTGCTGCGCCTGCATAGCCTGCGCCATAGCAGCCAAAGCCTCAGCAATCGCACGGTCATTTTCTCCAGCCATACTCTGCACAACACAACCACCACCGTTAAATATCGACAGTGTCATTTACACTAATCGACCAACAGGGAAAACATCACATTATGACTCGACTGGACTGACTATGCTCTGATACCACTAATGTAACACCCTTCTACCCAAACGACATATTTAAATAGATTATCAGAGTACAACATGTAGAAGAGTTTACATTTCTTACAACATAACACTTATCGCATCACAACATAAAACATATTATTTATTTTATTAAAACTTCGCAGCGGACAACAACACAAATATTATCATTCATCATATAACAATTCATAATAATGTTTCAACATTATCTCAACAAAGCATCTCAACATATTAGTCATCATAAACAACGTAAATAATAACCAATTATCTATCGAATCCCATAACCCCGGTGTCACATGACCAGAGCATTTGACTCGACTCTGTAGAATAACTCTACACTTATTCTTCAAACCTCAACAATAGCTACTCCTCTTTATCTGCACATTGCTCATCATAGATGAACATAAACACATGCAGAAGAGGTGAGAATTACATTATTAAATAATAATATAACGACAGAAATATAAACATAAATATATTTCACATATGCCAACACAGCTCATCATAATCATCATAATCAACATACTCATAAACATCAACAAAACAACATATCAAATGCAATGCACACACCCATGCATGACTCAACACGACTCGGTATACCCATTTTGTGACCAACTACAGGATCACCACTCCCAGATTCATCACCATAGAATCCGAGTTCCCCGCAAGGAACCAAGCCTCTCCACAAGCCCGGAGTCAACAACATCATTGGAACTCAGTCCGTTCATCACTAGGCATCGGCCTTTCATGAATGCATCTGGGAGTTTAAAACGCGAAAACTGTCCGTCAAACTGATATGGCGAACGCTATTAGGCTAATGGCGAACGCCATTAGCGTTAAACGCTCTTATTCTGGAAAAACTGTCCGTCAAACTGATATGGCGAACGCTATTAGGCTAATGGCGAACGCCATTAGCGTTAAACGCTCTTATTCTGGAAAAAAAGCCCAAATGGCGAGCGCCAAAGGCATAATGGCGAACGTCATTTGGCTGTTATGTGCATAAATAAGATTTTAAGTGCAGAAACAGTGGACGCGCGGGCTTCTAAGCATATAACTCAACAAAACTCACAGATCGGAGAATTTCCATCAAAACCCCAACTTTCCCAATCTCCCTAAAATCCCCAAAATCCATCAACAATCCAACATATATCATGAATTTGCTCGCATATTATCGTTTAATAAGGTTCAGACCCCTTACCTCTTTGGATTGAAGGAAGTTCTGAGCAATCTTTGGCCTTTTCCTCTTCCTTCTCTTTCTCTTCAGCGTTTCTCCCTTTCTCTGACTCTGAGGCAAAAATACGTGAAAACACTTTGAGTTCTCACTTTGGCCTCTTTTATCAATTTCCACTTTTACCCTTCCACTCTTCATATTCCATTTATTTTATTATTATTAAAATAAATAACATCTATAATAATAATAATAATTCCCAATATTATTTAATAATTCATTTTACCTTCAAATAATCATATTAAAATAATATTTAAATTAATCTAACAATATTCTGGGTGTTACAATGTATCTGGCGGCCTGCTTCGGGCCGACAAACTTGTCTTGGTCAAACTGGATAGGAACTGTCCGAGATGTAGTTGCTCCCTTTCTTTTCTTACCCGCTCCAGATCTTGACTCCATCTGCAAAATATACAAAGAAACAACACACACCAACAAACAGATTAGCCATCAAAGCATAATTCAAAAGACTGCCTTGCTCGCTGCTGCTTCGCCTAGCGAAGTGGCAGCGAACGCTCGCCCCAGGTTCGCCTAGCGAGTGCTAGCGAACCTTACGGGTTTTGGGGTTTTCTGCATTTTCAAAGATTTTTCCCCCAATACCCATACTCTAATGGTTCCCACATCAGAACCTAATTATTTCTCATGGCAATTAATAGTTCTATGCTATTGGGGATTGCCTAATTGCATGCAAAACCTAAAGTAAAACTAAATCCCCAATTTGAAAACCTAAATCTCCAAAAATTGCAAACTCCAAAATACCACATGCAACCTCAATGTTCCCATACCACACTCATCCTATTTGCCATTCACATTTGGAAATTAAGAGTTCAAACAAAAAGAAAAATGTAGTAGGGCGAACCTTAGTTACACGGATTAGGAAATGTGAAGTGAGAAGAGTTTGCAATCGACCGAAAAGAGCAAGTGTTGGTGATAAAGATGCAAATGAGAGAGTTTGAGAAGCCTAGCACAAATTCCTCAGCAGAGCCGTTCAGAAATTTTTTTGAAGGTTTGGGGCAAAATGGCCCTGCTGAGATTTAAATAGTAAACAGTACTGCAGCGCTCGCTGCTGCCTCGCCTAGCGAGCAGCTAGCGAGCGTGCTCGCTACTGCTTCGCCTAGCGAGCTGCCAGCGAGCGTGACAGCAAGTGCATTGGCAAATGCAGCACTTGCAAGTCATCCAGCATGGATTTAGCACAGTGTACTCAATACAACATAAAACATAAAACAGTAAATACTTACAATGTTGGGGTGCCTCCCAACTAGCGCTTGTTTAACGTCGGCTAAGCTCGACGGTGCGATGCTCACAGAGGAGCATCGAGCGGCTGAGCACAACTCTCGCGATCCACATGACCGCCGAGATACACTTTCAATCGTTGGCCATTCACGGTCCAACTATCTTTCTTGTCCATGTCTTCAATGACAATGGCCCCGTACTCTTTTACTTCTTTCACCCGAAATGGCCCGGACCATTTTGATTTCAACTTCCCGGGAAACAACTTCAACCGGGAGTTGAACAATAGGACCAATTGTCCGGGCACAAATTCTTTGTTACGGATCTTCTTGTCGTGATACTTCTTTGCTTTTTCCTTGTACAACCAACTTGAGTGGTATGCGGCATTGCGCATCTCCTCCAACTCAAGTAGTTGTACTTTCCTTTTGTTACCAGCCAACTCATGTTCAAAATTTAAAAACTTTAGGGCCCACAAGGCCTTGTGCTCCAATTCAACCGGCAAATGGCAAGTTTTACCAAATACCAATTGAAAGGGAGTTAGGCCAATTGGAGCTTTAAAGGCCGTACGGTAGGCCCATAATGCTTCGTCCAATTTTTGGGACCACTCTTTTTTAGAATTAGACATGGTTTTTTCTAGGATTCTCTTAATCTCTCGATTAGAGACCTCCGCTTGCCCGTTAGCCTGAGGGTGATACGGAGTTGTCACCCTATGCGATACACCATAATGTTTTAGAATTGTTTCCAAAGGTGCATTGCAAAAGTGTGACCCTCCGTCACTTATCAACACTCGGGGGGTTCCAAAACGGGAAAATATGTTTTTCTTTAAAAAATTTATCACCGTTTTGGCATCCGCCCGAGGTGAGGCAATCGCCTCAACCCACTTAGAGACATAATCGACAGCAACAAGCATGTACTCATTCCCATAAGAGGGTGGGAAAGGTCCTACGAAATCTATGCCCCAACAATCAAACACTTCCACTTCTTGGATATTTTGGAGAGGCATCTCATCTCTCTTACCTATCCCACCGCTTCTTTGGCAGCTGTCACAACTTTGCGCATGGGTATGTGCGTCTTTGAAAATAGTTGGCCAATAAAATCCCGATTGAAGAATTTTAGTGGCCGTTCTAACCCCATTATAATGTCCGCCATAAGGCGAGTTGTGACAATGCCAAAGGATGCTCTGGGCTTCATCACCAGTTACGCATCTCCTTAACAGGTTATCGCTACCCAACTTAAACAAGTATGGGTCATCCCAAACATAATACTTCGCATCCGAAAGGAACTTCCTCTTTTGGTTCGAAGTTAGGTCGGCAGGCACAAAACCACTAGCCTTGTGGTTTGCAAAGTCTGCAAACCACGGCCTAACTTGAACCTTAAACAATTTTTCATCAGGAAATTCTTCCCGGATTTCTTTTTCAGACGCGGTAACCTCCACGTTCACTAATCGGGATAAATGATCCGCTACCAAGTTTTCCGACCCCTTCTTGTCTTTGATTTCCACATCGAATTCTTGTAACAAGAGGATCCAACGGATGAGCCTTTGCTTCGAATCCGGTTTGGTTAGCAGATATTTAATCGCCGCGTGATCAGTATACACAACGACTTTAGACCCTATAAGATAAGACCTAAACTTTTCTAGCGCATACACTATTGCGAGTAGTTCTTTTTCCGTTGTGGCATAATTTATTTGAGCCTCGTTAAGAACCTTACTCGCATAATGTATCGCATGAAAAGTTTTGTCTTTTCTTAGGCCAAGTACCGCTCCAACAGCATAGTCACTCGCGTCACACATTAGTTCAAAATTTTCATTCCAATCGGGAGCGACTATTATTGGAGCGGTAACCAATTTTTCTTTTAAAACCTCAAAAGCTTGCAAACAATCTTCGGTGAAGAGAAATACCTGGTCCTTGGCGAGCAAATTGCTCAAAGGCTTAGCCACCTTTGAGAAGTCCTTGATGAAGCGCCGGTAGAACCCCGCGTGCCCCAAAAAGCTACGGATGCCCTTCACATTCACCGGAGGGGATAATTTTTCAATTACTTCAACCTTAGCTCTATCCACTTCAAGCCCCCTTCTAGAGACTTTGTGGCCTAGCACGATCCCCTCGGTCACCATGAAGTGACACTTTTCCCAATTCAGCACCAAATTGGTCTTCACACACCTTTCCAACACCGTCTTCAAATTTGCCAAGCATAGACTAAACGTCCCACCAAATACCGAGAAGTCATCCATGAAGACTTCCATTGTTTTCTCTATCAGATCGGCAAAAATGGCTTGGACACATCGTTGGAAGGTCGTCGGTGCATTGCACAGCCCAAAGGGCATTTTTCTGTATGCGAACACTCCAAACGGACACGTGAAAGCCGTCTTCTCATGATCAACCGGGTCAACCGCAATTTGGTTATACCCGGAGTAGCCGTCCAAAAAACAATAGTATTGTTGGCCCGATAGTCTTTCGAGCATTTGATCCATAAATGGGAGTGGAAAATGGTCCTTTCGAGTCGCGGTATTCAACCGTCTATAATCTATACACATTCTCCACCCCGTTGCAACTTTGGTCGGGATCAATTCGTCTTTGTCATTTCGGATTACGGTCATTCCACCCTTCTTCGGAACCACGTGCACGGGACTAACCCACGGACTATCCGAGATCGGGTAAATCATTCCCGCATCCAATAGCTTCACCACTTCCTTTCTTACAACCTCCTTCATCGTAGGATTTAAGCGGCGTTGTGGTTGAGCCACCGGCTTAAAATCTTCCTCCATCAAAATCTTGTGCATACAATAGGATGGACTAATTCCTTTTAGATCGGAAAGAGTCCAACCCATAGCTTCTTGATTGGTTTTTAGCACAATGATTAGACGGGCTTCTTCTTCTTTTGTCAAAAGGTTGCTTATGATGACCGGCTTTGCCTCGGTCTCATCTAGAAACACATATTTCAAAGTCGAAGGTAACTCTTTTAATTCAATTGGCGCTTTCTCGTCAATGACCTCCTTCTTCAAGTTTTCTTCCTCTACTTCCCACGGTTGTAGGTCTTCCAAACTATCAAGTTCCTTTAAGCATTCCTCAAGAGCTAGCTCCTCTTCAACAGTGAAAACCTCCAATGAGTCGTCAAGAGCTAACTCCATAGGAGATATCTCATGAATATGCTTTGAAACCTCCATAATAGCGTCTTCGATCACATCGATGCGAAAGCTATCATTTCTATCCTTGGAATGCTTCATCGCCTCGAATAGATCAAATGTGACTTCCTCATTTTGAACTCGCACCTTCATTAAACCGTCATCAACATCTATCATCATTCTTGCGGTCTTCATGAATGGTCGGCCCAAGATGAGCGGAGCATCATCATCTTCCTCCATATCAATTACAATAAAATCCACCGGGAAAAAGAATTTGTCGACCTTCACCAAAACATCTTGGGCTACGCCATGAGGATGGGTCGTCGACTTATCCGCCAATTGCAACGTCATTCGGATGGACTTAATCTCGATGTTGCCAAGCCTCTTGATAATTGACAAAGGTATAAGATTAATGCTCGACCCCAAGTCAATAAGTCCTTTCCCAACATAAACGTCACCAATTTTAACCGGCAATGTAACTCTTCCCGGATCAACCTCTTTCTTAGGAAGCGTCCTTTGAATAATGGCACTACAACTCGCATCAAGGACGATGGTCTCCGGTTCCGTATACCTCCGCTTTTTGGTTAGTATGTCCTTCATGAATTTGGCATACTTTGGCATTTGTTCCAAGGCTTCAGCAAACGGAATGTTGATTTGCAACTGTTTAAAAATATCCATGAACCGGGCGTAATGCCGTTCATTCTCCCTTTTGGAAGGAGCATGAGGATAAGGAAGGTTTTGGATAGGAGTAGCGCTCACTACCTCCTTTCCTTTTGCAACTCTAGCACTTTTCCATCTAGGCTTCTTCACTACCTCCCTTATTACCTCATCACTTTTATTTTCCTCAATCTCCACACCTTTTTCTTTTTCAACTTCACCATTATTTCTATTCTTTTCAACTTCTTCCTCATCACTCCACACTCCTATTTCACCATCAACATTTTCCTCCACTATTTCCTCCACAATTTCTTTCTCTTTCTCTCTTTGTTCACTCTCAACTCTTTTTTCATTCTCACTACCCAACTCCCTCCCACTTCTCGTCATAATCGCCTTACAATGCTCCTTAGGATTTGTTTGCGTATTAGCCGAAAAAGAAGGACCGGTTTGTTGTTCAGCGAGTTGCTTGGCAAGTTGCCCAACCTGAGTCTCGAGATTTTTTATGGCCGCGTCATTACTCTTTTGATTGGCCATTGACATTTGCATGAATTGCGTCAATGTCTCTTCCAATTTAGAATTGACGACCGGCGGTTGTTGAGATTGATACGGATTTTGGGGAGGGTTTTGACGGCTAGAAGAACCACCTCCATAACCTTGGTTATGATAATAGTTGCTTCTAGGTTGGAACCCTTGGTTCCCTTGGAATTGTTGTTGTTGTTGTTGTTGTTGAGGGTGCGGTTGATAAGGTTGTTGTTGTGTCGGTTGATAGTCCCGTTGATTGGCCATGTAGTTTACTTCGTCAAAACCGGGAGGTGGACAAAATCCGGTGTCATGTTCACCTTTACAAAGTTCACAACAAGCTATTTGTTTAGCTTTTGACGGTTCTCTTAACTCTTTGATTTGTTGCGTTAAGAGTTCCACTTGTTGTGAGATGAGCTTGTTTTGGGCAAGGATGGCATCATTCGTCCCTAACTCAAGCACTCCCGCCTTCTTCAAAGAATTTCCACGACTTTGACTCTGAAGATCATTTAGAGCCATTCGATTGATAATGTTTGTGGCTTCTTCGGCACTTTTTGACATCAACGAGCCACCCGAGGTGGCATCCAACAACGTCTTGCAGTTTGGTTGAAGTCCATTTCTGAAGATATGGATTTGAGTCAATTCATCAAATCCATGCCCTTTACATTTCCTAAGCATGGACTTGAATCTCTCCCACGCTTCATTTAAAGATTCACTGGTTCCTTGAGAAAACACCGAGATGGCCGTCTTTGATTCCATGAATCGGTTATGGGAGAAAAATCTTTCAATGAATTTCTCTTCTAACACGTTCCAGTCTGTCATTACGGCTGGTGTTTGATCGAGATACCAATCCTTTGCTTTACCGAGCAAAGCGTGGGGAAATAATCGTCTGAACAACGGAAGCTCCTGAGCCTGATCCACTCCGGCAGCCAATGCTATCTCATAAAATTTTGTGAGAAAAGCAAATGGGTCTTCATGGTCCATTCCGGTGAATGGACTCCCATATAATAAATTCAGAGTTCCCGTTTTCATCTCAGCTTGCCTTCCCGTGTGGTTGGCAAACTGAGCGGTGTTCCTTGGACTATTGATACATGGAGTAGAAATAGGTGGTGGTGGTTGTGGCTCCATGTTTGGTATGAATGGGTGTGGATTTGTGGTTGAAGAACCTTCTCCTTGCTCTTGGCGTTGTCTAGCCTGTTGCCTCCTACGTCTCGTTTTGCTATTGAGCCTCCTTGCGGTTCTCTCGATCTCAGGATCAAAAAGAAGTTCGTCCACAGGGATTTGCCCTCGCATAAAACGTAAGCTGCACTCTAAACCAAACAAATTACAAGCACAAGTCAAAAATTCACAAGCTAAAACTTAAACAACCATTGCGATGCTCGCAATATCAATTTACAATCCCCGGCAACGGCGCCATTTTGTTGAAATGTGTATATTTCGTGTCGGGTTTTTGTTATCGTATCCACAGGGATTGTAAGATATCACCGCCGTTCGATGGTTGTATTAATCGTAGCTCAATGTAACAATAGGGTTTTGGTTTTAATCAAGTTATCTTGCATAAAAAGTAATAAATTACGGTAAAGGTTTTGGTTTGAATAAATGAGAAATATTGCCAAAGTTAGGTTTCAATGATCACTTTGCATGTATTTGCTCGGTCAACAATCTTATAAACTCCTTTAGATGATAAATCATTTCACAAAGTCCTCTCAATATGTTTCTCTCGAACACATATTGTGAGTTTTGCCATTTTGATCCATTGTTTCTCTCGAACACAATCTAGCAAAATGACAACTTTTTGGTTCAACCTTATGGTGAACAAAATCATTCGTTACTATCTCTAGCTAACAAACAAGTTTGGATGAAAACCTAGGTCAAGAGTCGGTAAACATCTCTCGATCATAAACCAACACAAAGAGTTTTAAATAGAAACAAAGTTTTCATCATATATTTACCATTAAAGAGTTTACATATGAGGATCCTTACATTTACACACAAAGCTAGTAATCACCTACATCTAACCTTGACAAATGGATGACTTAGCTACTCATTTTCATGGTAGCTTGGCCGGCAAGTAAGGAAAGAAGGTTGATCAACATCCAAGTCGGATAATCGAAGTTGGATGGGAATCCACCTTCTTTTTGTAGAAGATGGTTCTCAGATGAAGAGAAATGAAAACTAGGGCATAAAGATCCCAAGAACAATGCTGCAAAAATATCTAGAAGAAAGTACAAAAGTGGAAAAAGTTGGTAAAAATGAGGTATGGTGCTCAAAAGTGGCACCTGCTACTTATAGACCACTGCTGGGCTGTCATGTTCGCTAGGCGAGCAGAATGGCTCGCCTAGCGAGGGTCTAAAATGGGCACATAAGGCCCCTGCGCCCAGAGAAAACAGGGCCTGCTGAACTGTCATGTTCGCCTAGCGAACATACCTTCGCCTAGCGAAGGACACGCTTCAACCTTCGCCCCAGCGAGGTTGAGAGGTTTTGCTACTGGAATGCTCGCTGGGGACTCGCTAGAGCTTCGCCTAGCGAGTGAGTGCTGGCTGCGTTTTTCACCAAAACAGAACGAACTCGCTACCACCTTCGCCTTCAGCTCGCCTGGCGAATTAATTTGACAATTTACTGGGGCTTTTCGCCTGGAGCTCGCCTAGCGAAGCAGTGCTTCGCCACAGCCTCGCCTAGCGAGCAGGCTGATGAATGCTTGTATTCTTTGGTTCCTTTGCCAATTTTCTTGTGTCTTCATTTTCAATTAGTTCATGCCTTTTTCCTACACAATAACACACAAATCAAAGGCACCAAGCTTGTTTATCAATGTAATGCATTCTATGTAAAACAAATGTGGTTTTGACAATTTTAGCAAGGAAAAAGAGTGAAAGATGCCCACATATGATAGCTCAAATAAGCACTTTTGGGCATCTAACAGGCACAGAAACATGCCAGAATTTCTTTTGTGACACCTCCAAAGGTATTCACGTAGGCTCTCATTGGCTTTGGGATAGCCAAACTGCATTCCCTCTTGCTCTATCTTCAGACACCTCTCCACTTCCTCCATCTCCAAAAGGGGGTTGGTTCAGATCCACCATGTTGACACCTAGATTGGCGCCATCAGCGATTGAAATTTCCTCAAATTTCTTCCTTAGGCCCTCAATAGCCTTAGTTGCCTTCCCATTAAGACCTTCAGTGACCTTTGGTTCGACCTCAGCAACCTGTTCACCTTCGACAGAAATTCCAAAGGGAACATCATTATTTAGGCCATCAGTAGCCTGCTTTCCAACTAGCACATAGCCTTCAGTTCCTGTTTCCTTCACAACCTTCACTTCCACCATGTAAATCATGTTGATTTTGACAGGTTCAACATAATTTGTGTCAGCAATGTTGAGGGGGTCAGCGTCAACCTTCATCTGGTTTTTTCCCTTGTCAGCGAACTTGAGGCGGCCATCCTTAATCGCATTCTGAATAAGATCCCTGAAAAGAAAGCATTGTGAGGTTTTATGGCCTAAAAAATTATGATATTTACAGAAGCCTCTTTTCTTCCGTTGTTCGAACGGAGGAATTTTGGTATTAGGAGGCACTATCATTTGGCCATCTTTTACTAATAAATCGAAGATTTCATCACATTTGGTAACATCAAATGTGTACGTCTTTTTAGGAAATCTATCATTCTTTTCAGTTTCGACAGGGTTCCTGCCATTTGAAGGTGTAAGTAATTTATAAGCATAAGGTGGTGCTTCTTTTAATTCAGCCAAATCTACTTCGAATTCCTCGAGACCATATGGGTCATTAGAAATTTCAGACTCCTTATCTTCGACTTCGACATAAGCAACCCTTTCTTTCTTATAATTCTTATTTGCTCTGGCCTTTTCAGCTTTTAAACGTTCGACCTGTCGAACCCTGTCTGCTAATTGGGCCATATCTCTTAGATATTGGGTATCTAACTTTTTCCTAATGGAATAGTCTAACCCTCTGTCGCATCACGCGAAAAACCGGCGGGAAAAAGACACAGAGCCGCCACCGTGCGTTATGTATCCCAAAGGAGGGAAAGGAAACGCTCGAAGTAAACCTGGAAAGGAATGGTCTCGCGACCAGAGATTGATGGGATCGAGGGTCGGTTATGCGAAGGGAAGGTATTAGCACCCCTACGCATCCATCGTACTCGATGGGATCCACGCTCAGAAAGAATAGAAGAAAGGTTGCTAAAAAGATTGCTCACAAACTGCACGGAACAAACATAGATGGAAGAAAAGGGGAGCGGGGAACGTGCTCGCTAGGATATCGCATCCTATGCATACGTATCTTCTCTAACCAGAGAAGAATCAGAGCACTCGTAGCTCGGCTAACGCACACCAAACAAAACACAAACAGGAAACCGACTGCCAATCGCTGGACTTACGTTTGACTCCAAACAAACCCACAACACGGGAAACCGACTGCCAATCGCTGGACTTACGTCAGACTCCGGACAAACAAACACACACAGGAAACCGACTGCCAATCGCTGGACTTACGTCAGACTCCAAACACACAACCACACACAGGAAACCGACTGCCAATCGCTGGACTTACGTTAGACTCCAAACACACAACCACACACAGGAAACCGACTGCCAATCGCTGGACTTACGTCAGACTCCGCACACACACAAGGGGTTGAAAAAGAAAAAGGGCGCCCAGAGAGATCATCTCATCTCCTGCCTACGTACCTCATCTGGTATGAGGATCAGGGCGACGTAGTTCCCCCTTAACAGGGAAAGAACTTCTATCCTAACCAGAGACTAGGGAGATAACAAGCTACTAGGGAGACTACGACTCGAGCCTAGAAATTGTCATGCATACGATCCCTATGTTGAGGTCTCTAGTCCTAACTCGCACAGGAAGCAAGCTAGCCTAAACATTAAGTAAGCAAACACAAGCACAAGAGAGCAAGCACACACACTATATGCAAACAAGTGGCTCATACAAGGCTGGGCTTTAGTCAAGGGGTCATGTCAACCTCGACAAACAAGCCAACTGTTATGGGTGTTTTGAGCTCTTAACCCTAACATTGAGAGTTAGGGTGAAGCAGATGAAATGGGAAATGAGGATCAGACCTCATAGCTCTTATCCCTGGCCTGGGAGAGCTTCAATCAATGAGAGTGTGGGAGTCCAGAATGAGGAACTCTACTCCACATGACTGACTCGATAGACAATGATCTTGGGTGTTTACTCAACATGCATCAACACGTAGTGCGAGCAAGATGAAAGACTCAACTGAATAGCAGGGGATGGATTGCACATCCCTTTTATCTGCCAATGCCTCTTCACTTAGGAGGTCTTTACATGTACAGGGCACAAAGGTAAACAAGTACAAACATTGCCTCTTACGGAGGGATTCAGACAGGTGCCTGCCAAAATAACATGACAGGTCTTCCAGACTACATGGAGAATAGGAAGTTACCTAGGTGGTATGCCAACCACAAGCAAAGCAACTCAAACAATGATTTAAAGCGGCTAAAGTACCTGTGAGAAAAACTAAACAATCAGTACTATGTTCAGACAAACAACCAACAGATAACAACAGTCAAACAACCAATATACACACTGCAAGCCAAATGCAACTCAAGTGAGTCCACCCAAGGACCTACAACACAATCAACATTAGTTAAGCAAAGCAAAATCAAAAGCTTAAATGAGGAAGCAACATCAACCATGGAGCTAAAGGCTTGATCCTGAAATACAAAAGCTCAAATGTGAGTCTAAACCCCTAGGGCAAAGCCTAGGGTCAAAGATGGAGAAAAAAGTCAAAATAGCAACTAAAACTCAACATAAAGCTCATTTAAACAATCATGAACATGTCCTAAAAAGGACCAAATCAATATCATTAAGCAAAGTCATTTCATGAGCATGAGAAGGCAAAGGCAATTTCAAAGCATGCAATTGATCATCAAGAATCAAAATTCCATATTAAAACAGAAATGACTCAAACAATTCTGGAAAAAATTATGAGCATACAACATATCAAACAAAATCACCATGCCAAAAATCAAGATCAACAGAACTCAAATGACCTAGAAATAAAATGCACAAGCAAGACTTCCAATTGTGTGACACACATTGTCACACATAAAGTCCATGTGTACCAAACAGAGAAGGAGATAGCAAAAAATGCCAAATAAAATCTCACAAATCAATCATCATGTTAAGAATCATCATGCAAAATTTCATGTCAATTAGATCATTATTGAGCATTTCACAATAGAAAGAATGAGGCATGGTACAAATGCATACATGTTCAAATAATTCAGCACCATTTAATTTCCAGAAATGATAAAATCCTAAAATCCACACCATAAAATTTTAGACATTCACAGGATCATGTAGGAAAGAACCTGAAATTAATTGGATTATTCTACTATTTTTTAGGATTTTTTGAATATCATGCATAAAATGAAATAAAAATTGAAGAAAAACATGAAATAATGAAAATGAGTAATGAATGTGGAATTGCCTTCAGCCAGGATCGAAGCGTGGTCCAGCGCTACACACCAAACGACGTCGTTTGGCCAAGGAATAAAAATGGAAAAAAAAAGGACGAAATGCTGGAGCATGGAATCGAATGGGGGTTTGGCTCGCTGAACAAAACGACAACGTTTTGGCTAGGGTTTGCAGGTGCGCTGTGCACTGTTCCTAGTGGCGGCTGGTACGGTGGAAACCACCGTCTTCCTCATGAAGACGGTGGGTGAACAGTAGCTTCACTCAATTTTTTTTGCAAAATTTTTGAAACTATACATGGTTGGACTCGTCTTGACGTGTAGATCACGAATCCACTAATATTTAATCCTAATTCTTCATAAAAAATGCAAATCGAATGAAAACATGTTTATGCATCAAGACTTTAATTCATCATATCTTCTTCAATATTTGTCCGTTTTTCAAGAATTTTATATCAGCGTGATCAGCAAGCAATGAACTACAAGTCTATGGCAATAAAAACATGAATTAAGAAGCTCAAAAATCTGACCTCTTGAAGCTTCAACAATGGCAGTGGTAGGTTCAAGGCTTGGCAAGCATTCAAATTCACTCCTGTATCACTGTTATAAAGCTTGAAGTTGAAATTGAGGCCTGGAGATGCTTGGATCTAGCTCAATCAACAATTTCCATCTTCATGTTCTTGCTTGGAGTATGCATAAATTCTGCTCGAATTCAATGATCCAATGCTTGATCTACACTAAATCAATACCAGAGAACAAGAATATGGAAGAAAAATCAAGTGTTCTTTGAAGAATTTTTGAATTTGGAAGAAGAGAAATTTTGGAGGGAAATTTTGGATCTAGATCTAGAATTTTTTTATTCTGAAAATTCTGTTATGATTAACTATTTATATGACATGTTAATCCATTTCTTAATCATGCTTAGGCTTGGCTAATTAAATTTTAATGAGAAAAGAGGTGTTATGCAAAATTTGGTTTTTTCACCCCATGCATGCAATCCCACGTGAACAGTAACAATGGCCATGCAATTTCACTTAAAATCCCCCTATGAACATGTTGGAATGGTTAAAAAGTCCATATGATGCACCAATTTTGAATTCATGATTTTCCCTCCAAAAATCACATGAATAAGCAAATGATTATGTGATGAAATTCCATGTAATGTGATGAATGATTTGGAAAGTTCATGTCATGAGAAGAATTATGCAAAAAGGAGCACTCAATTTGGAGTTATGAGTCAAAAGTTATGGCTCTTGGAAGTTCCATGCGCACTTGGCAATGATTGGATCATATCTCCTCAACCATGCATCAGATGCTCATGATCTTGGACTTTTTGGAAATGGGAGAGAGAGATATTCAACTTTCATGTTGGACAAAAATTCATTTGAAGCTTCTTTGATGTTGGAAAGTCAAGTTGAAGTTGGTCCAAAAACTTGCCATTTTTGGAAATTTGAAATTACAGGTCACTTTCCATTTTGGGAAACTTTTGATCTGGCTTCAAAATCTTCAAGGTATGAGTTTGACATGTTGAATAAACCTCTTTGGGACATTAATGAAGTGTCTCAAACCATTTTTCCACCTCCTAGCCCTCAGTTGACTTGCAATTGACTTTTATGGGCCCCAGATGACCTGAAACTGCACTGTGGACTTTGAGCCTCTAACACTTGGTACACTGGCTTCAAAATGAACCTTGATTCATGTAAGCTCTCTAAAACACCCATAGGGCCTATATCTCATGGAAAAACCTTGGTCTCTTGCACAGATGAATTCTCCTGATACCAGTCTTGACTGATAAGATGCAAGGTACTATGCAATGTTAATGCAATGTTAATGTGATGTCAAATGACCTAAAAATGAAATGTATGCATGAATAGGGGGTGCAAATTTGAGGTGCTACAGCTGCCCCTATTCAATCAACTGAGAACCTGAACGGATGAGAGCAACGGCTGTCATACTTTCAAGGTAATCAGGGATTGAATACCAAAAGGACCTGGAATTTGCACTATGCGGGGGATGAAGCGAAGAAAAGATTATTCACCAATGGCATCTCCCAATGGGGATTTGATATTTATTACTGGACCAGACAAGACGTTTACCAACGACTCTACTGGGGATTTTTTTTTTATCGGAGACAGAAACCACGACTAGACGCCAACGGACGAATAGGAAGGACTCAACCAGACATCAACGGATGAATGGGAGAAAGAAACCACGACTAGACGCCAACGGACGAATAGGAAGGACTCAACCAGACATCAGCAGATGAATGGGAGAAGGAAACCACGACTAGACGCCAACGGACGAATAGGAATAAAGAAACCACGATTAGACGTCAACGGACGAATAGGAATAAAGAAACCACGACTAGACGTCAACGGACGAATAGGAATAAAGAAACCACGACTAGACGTCAACGGACGAATATGAAGGACTCAACAAGATATCCCTGCCGGGAACATGCATGTATTGGGGAAGACGCCAACACAGCAACAACTGTCTATAAGAGACTCTCTTGGGGAAGCAAGAAAGAGGGAGGTCTCACCGGTTAGTAGGTAACAAGCTCGGGAAGAATGGATATCAAAGACCGGTGCCCGGGTGAGAGATATCAATCAACCAAAAACATCTGAGGAAAACCTGAATAGGCATATTTCGACTCAGGAAAATCTGACTCCACCGGGGACCAAGGTCGCAATAGGGAGCAGACAGGAAGGAACACCGAGGATACCGGGTTGTAGGCATATAACAGGTGACCGACCAAGGCGTGAATTGGTTTGTGTTCCAAAACACTCATCATCCTGAAGAGAGCTAGAAAAGCAATCTTGTTAAAGGATGGATATTCGATTCCACAAGGAATACGAATCTTACTCAGTTGGGGAAACAAACAAAGGGCTCAACCAAAGAGTGCATGAGATATATTATCTATAGCCGTCAAAACGTAGATAATATACTCGCAAGGAAGATTATCCATAACCGGGTTATAGGTTGTCAAAGGATAAATCGACTGAAATCGTGAATTGGTGTGTGTTCCAAAACACTCATCATCCTGAAGAGAGCGAAAGCAAACTTGTTAAAGGATGGATATTCGATTCCACAAGGAATACGAATCTTACTCCACGGGGAAGGACAAAACTTCGACCGAGGAGCGCATGAGATATATTATCTATAGCCGTCAAAACGTAGATAATATACTCGCATGGAAGATTATCCATAACCGGGTTGTAGGTTGACAAAGGATAGATCGACCAAAATCGTGAATTGGTGTGTGTTCTAAAACACTCATCATCCTGAAGAGAGCGAAAGCAAACTTGTTAAAGGATGGATATTCGATTCCACAAGGAATACGAATCTTACTCCACGGGGAAGGACAAAACTTCAACCGAAGAGTGCATGAGATGTATTATCTATAGCCGTCAAAACGTAGATAATACTCTCGCCTGGAAGATCATCCATAACCGGGTTGTAGGTTGTCAAAGGATAAATCAACCGAAAAGAAAGGCATCGGGATACCAGACTAAGTATGTAAAGATGACCAATCAAAAAGGGGAACCCCAAACATTACCAGCAAACGGTGAAAGAAAGAGGACCCACTGAGGATAAAATGGCTTACTCGGAGCAATTATCCAAAAGGAAGGGGAAGACCCGCCGGGGATAAGATTGCTTAATCAAAGCAAATATCCAAAAGGGAAAAGGACTATCAATACCGAAAACTAGATAATGATAACCGCAAAGAGGGGATTACATCTACCGGTTCGTAGGTAGAAAACCACGGAAACGTAACCGTCATCGACTAGGATGAGCACAAGGGTTGACTCCACAAAGGGGAGAAAAGAGGGTTCACATCTACCGGTTAGTAGGTAGAAGACCACAACAATCTGCTGAGGAACAGAATGGGAGAAAAGAGGATTTATAACCACCGGTTAGTAGGTAGAAAACCGTAAAGATAGGACTTACAACTACCGGTTCGTAGGTAGAAGCCAACAACTCCCGCTGAGGATAAGATGAATGAGTGCCGGTTAGTGAGCAACTATTCATTTATACCACAGGGAGGCACAAGAGACGGCCAGTAGGAAAACAATTTAGGATCGATCCAAAAAGGGGAACTGAATCAAGACTCATCCTAATGAGGAAAGAACTCAATAGGGAAAACCCATCCCGTTATGTGTGTAGGGAGGGAACGGAAACAACCGTCATCCACGAGGATATAACTCAGTGGGGAGTGCAGAAGGAAATGGTAGACACTTTCTACTTAAGGGGCTGACTCTATATGGAGAGATCAGACACACCAACATATGCTTGGGGAGATCTACTAGGGAGATCTGTATCACCAATTAGTAGGAGACAACAATCCGCAAATATACGGCAAAAGATGCAACATGAATATCTGAATGCTATGATTATGCGTATATGCATTATGCATGATGAATGCTGATAAACAGACATGTCTAACACACATAGGTCCCGAAATCAACCACCCGGTACTACCCTTCCAGAGGGAAAGCCAAAAGATCACCCGAGAGCAAAAGAGATCTGCCGGAGACTGGGATATCCGGGGACAACACCACCCTGCAGGGGAGGAAGACCACAAGAGGCTTCCGGAGGGATCGTCAGTCACAACCGGAGAAAAGAGTTCATAGCACAGGTAAACACTGCCACAACAGCAACTCATGTTGGGGGTCAAAGATACCAAGAAGCAACCAGATCTTTGGTGGGGATAGGTAGGTATTGATAAAGTTCATCATGCCAACAACTTCGCTGGATCTATCCGAGGAAATGATGGAGTACTGGAATGTCAATCCACCAAATACCGAATCTTCACAGAAAAGCACCCATGCTAGGGAGAAGATAAGACTTCTCTGCTGGAGAGAAGAAAACTGAGGTCTTCAACAAACACTCTGCTTGGGAACTGGCCTACAAAAGTGTTCAAACAGCAACCTATTGGGGATGACCCACCATAGGGTTCAAACAACACTCTACTGGGGATGACCCACAATAGGGCTCAAACAACACTCTACTGGGGATGTACCACAATAGGGGCTAATAGGGCTTGGAGGAAGAATGCTGCACTGCCGGGGAAATGAAGATGAACAACTTCAAACAATACTGCACTGAGCACCCTCGCTGAGGAGAAACCATGAAAGGTTCTACAGGAAAAAGATCCAGTTATGCCAGAGATATGAACAAAAGTCTTACCCTGTTGGGAATCATACCACCCTTGGGAGAGCACTGTAGATCTCCTAAGTATCTTTCCATCATCGTAAATGTTCTCTTTGTTTAAGAACAATTTTGTGAAAGATTTGTTTATTTTGAAAACAATGATATTTTATCAATTAAAACATGCAAAACATTTGTTGAATTGAAACAAATAAGAGTGCAAATAATTGGATAAAAGCTCAAATTGATTTGATGGAATGGTAGTCTGCGAATGGCAAGACTCTATAGATCTGTACAAAATTTGAAATCGGTGATATATATTGGAAGAGGGCTACATTGAGCATAATGACCATTTCTCTACCAATTCTGAATTTCGATGTATTCGAAGCTTCAGTCGACGACGAATCAAGAATTTTCTGGCGGATGACAGATGTAGAACACAGTCTTGTCAAGATGCAGTTACTTGTCAAATCCCTAATTTTTGCCTAGATTGCCCCAGTGTGAGGTACTCAATCTAGCGGGACGCAACTTCTTTTTTTTCAATGTCTCTAACTTTTGCCTGGATCGCCCTTTCGGGTTTTCAATCCACCGAGACGCTCCTTTTTGCCTAAGCCGCCCTTTCGGGTGTTCAACTTAGTGAGCTATTCTGCTTTTTAGGCGAAGTATTTCTTGACTGCATCTGAATTCACAGGACGAGTGAAATCCTCCCCATCCATTGTTGTAAGTGTCAAAGCACCGCCGGAAAAGGCTCTCTTGACAACATATGGTCCTTCATAGTTTGGAGTCCACTTGCCCCTGGAATCGGGCGCGAAAGACAAGACTTTCTTAAGCACGGGGTCACCTTCTTGGAACACACGAGGCTTGACCTTCTTATCGAATGCTTTCTTCATTCTCTGCTGATATAACTGACCATGACACATGGCAGTTAATCTCTTCTTTTCGATCATATTCACTTGATCGTAACGACTCTGAATCCATTCAGCATCAGTCAACTGGGGACTTGAGGGTGCTATTATTCTTTTGTTTCTTTCTTTCCTTTTTCTTTCTTTTGATTTTGATTTTGATTTTGATTTTGATTTTGATTTTTCACCCTCCTCTTTCTTTTCCTTTTTTTTTATTACATTTGTAATGCCCCAGTTGGACTGTTTTGCTGATTCTCGAGATGCAGCTGAGTGATCTTATTTTCTTGCTCAAGAAGTCGGGAAATCTCGTCAGGAATCCTTTCATCATCATCTTCCTCTGCTTTGAATGTAGGGAATTCAAAATTGGGAGATGGCGTTGGATCATTATGTTCAATGGGTTTTAGAATCAACCTGCATAATGATTTTGATATAAAAGCTTTTTGGAAATCAAACAAGGCAATCATTATGCAGATGAAATTGTTTTTATTCTTGTTTTTAGGGTTTTTTGTGATCACCAATTTCATGCAAAAAGCAAAAAGGGAAAACAAATGGAAAAACAAATGTTTTAACACGAATTCATTTGAATGAAAATATCATTGCACAAATGTTGCCAACAATGTCATCACTTCTCCTTTTGGCATGGGAGAAGGGTTTTTAAACAAAGTGATTATTACTCTGACTTATGAACGACTGTAGGAACATCCACAGCGACCCAATTATGGCAGATCCCGCCAGGGATGACAAATGTCAGTATCCTCTGCATCATCAGCTTTCCCACTCTGATTGACGTGGATAAAACCTCCACTCTTGAACAACCCTTTTTCGTTGAAGACCTCAGGAGAAAAGCCAACGCCAGCCCGGGACTTGTTGTCTTCAAGCTCGATTACCATTGGGACCTAAGTCCTCAAAACTCAGAATACCTGATCTCTCAAGGTCTTGAACCTTATTCTTCAGCTGAAAGCAACTATCCACGTCATGACCAGGAGCACCCGAATGATACACACAATGCTGATCAGGCTTGTACCACCACCGAGGGTTGACGGGTATAGCCGGCGGGTCTCTGGGAGTAATCAAGTTCCGTTCCATCAATGAGGGATACAGTTCTGCGTATGACATAGGAATCGGATCAAAAGTGATCTTCTTCCTCTCATTACTCGTACTAGCTTGATTACCATTGTGAGGCTGGTAAGCCTGCTGTTGAGGACGATGTTGTTGATGTTGATATTGCTGAGTTGATCTTCTTTGCTGTTGGAGTTGAGTTGTTGGAATAGTCACAGCAGCAGCCTGACGATACTGTCCTCTGTTCACATTCCTTCGACGGTGCACAACATTTGTTTCACCCTCTCCCCTTCTGGGTGCCCCAGAGGATGGCTTTTTAGAACTCGAAGAAATTGAAGAGCCAGGATCTTGTATCTTTCCTGCTTTCATAAGACTCTCCGTTCTTTCTCCACAGATTACAACATCTGAAAAGCTACCAAACGGGCAACTTCCCATACGGTCCATGAACACACCCTGCAGCGTTCCAATGAACATGTCAGTCAGCTCTCTCTCCAACATCGGAGGTTGCACTCTTGCAGCTAATTCACGCCACCTCTGGGCGTACTCTTTGAAGCTCTCACCAGATTTTTGGAACAAGCTCTGCAGTTGGGTTCTGCTCGGAGCCATATCCATATTATGCTTATATTGCCTCAGAAAGGCTTCACCCAAGTCCCTCCAACTTCTAACAGATTCTCTTTTCAACTCCATGTACCAGTCCAAGGAAGCTCCAGACAAGCTGTCCTAGAAGAAGTACATCCACATCTTCTCATCATCTGTATATGCTGAGATTTTTCTGTAGTAAGCCTGTACATGGGTGCGAGGACAAGAAGTGCCATTGTATTTGTCAAAGGATGGCGCCTTGAATTTGTAAGGAATCCTCAGCCCATCAACCAATCCCATGTTGGTTACATCAAATCCCAAAGAGTTCTGACACTCCATGGCACAGATTTTCTCAGCTAGAGCGTCAACTTTCCTATCCCTTTCTTCAGTCCTTCCAACCTCATCATCATCACTGAGGAGAGTAAACATATCTTCCTGTCTGTCAACTAACGGAGCAGGCTGGCGAGCTGGAGCATGGGTCACTCTGGCATTAGCAGTCTCTGGAGCAATAGGTTGTCCATTGATTCTGATACCCCTCAATCATCACCCACAACATCGTTGTTGACGGGAATAGTAGCAGCAACATTGTCATTAACGGGGACTCCCTCTGGTGAAGCACGGTTGATCGGTGGAACCACAGCTTCTTGTCTCTGGGCCAAGGCTCGCAACTCCTTTTGCCCTTGTACAACCCCTTGCATCATGCTCATAAATTGGGCCATGTTAGCCCTCATTTCTGCTAGCTCAGCCTGAACTTGATCCATACTTCTCTGTTGATTCAGTCTTGTAGCGTAGCGGTGCGGACGACGATCAGCAATCCTGCCTAAGACAGGAACCAGAATGAGAAGTCTTGTTCAAGAACACCTGTAATGCAAGAATGATATGTGTATGATGCGTATGATGCGCATGCTGTTTATCATGAATGATCTTGGGAAGGATATACATATGCGGGTTAACTGTTTTTTGCATTTTTCATCATTCATTTTTTCATTTTTTTTTGCGTTACTTTCTTTTGAAAATAAACATGCTATGATGCAAATGATGCAACTATGACTGACTGGCTATGCATCACAAGGCACAGGATCAGAGCTTCGGCATGAATTCGGCATCTGAAACCCACAGATCAAAGTCATCTGGAACCCAAGGTCATCTGGAACCCATATTGCAGAACCAAGTTACCAACAGGACCCAAGAGTCACCAACAGATCAAGTCACCAACAGTACCTGTAATGATTCATTCCCTCCCCACTCACGGGTGTCATCTAGGCCAGGGTAAGGTCAAGAGAAACGCAGGATAAATAACCCTTTCAAGAATATCATCATGTACACACCAGATGTATGCAACGATAATACCCCATCAGGATCTGAACTGCTCGTGATATCATGTTCCGCTAAGTGGCGCCATACCACCCGCTTCCCATGAATCACTCTATTCCTAGGTGTCCTAGAGTTCACTCATAGCCTGGGTATTGGGCCTTTTACCTCTTATGATTCCCACCCAACAGAGAAACAGATACACAACCAACATAATGATGCATGCAAACACATAATGCACATATATACAATCACATCATAATAAACAAAATGCAATAAATGAAGCAGTAAAAGCAACCTAAATTATCCTAGAGAGCGCTAGGACTGACTCGCTTAGGGAAGATGGACCAGCAATAGGTCAACTTCTTCATTTCCCCAGCAGAGTCGCCAGCTGTCGCATCACGCGAAAAACCGGCGGGAAAAAGACACAGAGCCGCCACCGTGCGTTATTTATCCCAAAGGAGGGAAAGGAAACGCTCGAAGTAAACCTGGAAAGGAATGGTCTCGCGACCAGAGATTGATGGGATCGAGGGTCGGTTATGCGAAGGGAAGGTATTAGCACCCCTACGCATCCATCGTACTCGATGGGATCCACGCTCAGAAAGAATAGAAGAAAGGTTGCTAAAAAGATTGCTCACAAACTGCACGGAACAAACATAGATGGAAGAAAAGGGGAGCGGGGAACGTGCTCGCTAGGATATCGCATCCTATGCATACGTATCTTCTCTAACCAGAGAAGAATCAGAGCACTCGTAGCTCGGCTAACGCACGCCAAACAAAACACAAACAGGAAACCGACTGCCAATCGCTGGACTTACGTCAGACTCCAAACAAACCCACAACACGGGAAACCGACTGCCAATCGCTGGACTTACGTCAGACTCGGGACAAACAAACACACACAGGAAACCGACTGCCAATCGCTGGACTTACGTCAGACTCCAAACACACAGGAAACCGACTGCCAATCGTTGGACTTACGTCAGACTCCAAACACACAACCACACACAGGAAACCGACTGCCAATCGCTGGACTTACGTCAGACTCCAAACACACAACCACACACAGGAAACCGACTGCCAATCGCTGGACTTACGTCAGACTCCGCACACACACAAGGGGTTGAAAAAGAAAAAGGGCGCCCGAAGAGATCGGCTCATCTCCTGCCTACGTACCTCATCTGGTATGAGGATCAGGGCGACGTAGTTCCCCCTTAACAGGGAAAGAACTTCTATCCTAACCAGAGACTAGGGAGATAACAAGCTACTAGGGAGACTACGACTCGAGCCTAGAAGTTGTCATGCATACGATCCTTATGTTGAGGTCTCTAGTCCTAACTCGCACAGGAAGCAAGCTAGCCTAAACATTAAGTAAGCAAACACAAGCACAAGAGAGCAAGCACACACACTATATGCAAACAAGTGGCTCATACAAGGCTGGGCTTTAGTCAAGGGGTCATGTCAACCTCGACAAATAAGCCAACTATTATGGGTGTTTTGAGCTCTTAACCCTAACATTGAGAGTTAGGGTGAAGCAGATGAAATGGGAAATGAGGATCAGACCTCATAGCTCTTATCCCTGGCCTGGGAGAGCTTCAATCAATGAGAGTGTGGGAGTCCAGAATGAGGAACTCTACTCCACATGACTGACTCGATAGACAATGATCTTGGGTGTTTATTCAACATGCATCAGCACGTAGTGCGAGCAAGATGAAAGACTCAACTGAATAGCAGGGGATGGATTGCACATCCCTTTTATCTGCCAATGCCTCTTCACTTAGGAGGTCTTTACATGTACAGGGCACAAAGGTAAACAAGCACAAACATTGCCTCTTAAGGAGGGCTTCAGACAGGTGCCTGCCAAAATAACATGACAGGTCTTCCAGACTACATGGAGAATAGGAAGTTACCTAGGTGGTATGCCAACCACAAGCAAAGCAACTCAAACAATGAGTTAAAGCGGCTAAAGTACCTGTGAGAAAAACTAAACAATCAGTACTATGTTCAGACAAACAACCAACAGATAACAACAGTCAAACAACCAATATACACACTGGAAGCCAAATGCAACTCAAGTGAGTCCATCCAAGGACCTACAACACAATCAACATTAGTTAAGCAAATCAAAATCAAAAGCTCAAATGAGGAAGCAACATCAACCATGGAGCTAAAGGCTTGATCCTGAAATACAAAAGCTCAAATGTGAGTCTAAACCCCTAGGGCAAAGATGGAGAAAAAAGTCAAAACAGCAACTAAAACTCAACATAAAGCTCATTTAAACAATCATGAACATGTCCTAAAAAGGACCAAATCAAATATCATTAAGCAAAGTCATTTCATGAGCATGAGAAGGTAAAGGCAATTTCAAAGCATGCAATTGATCATCAATAATCAAAATTCCATATTAAAACAGAAATGACTCAAACAATTCTGGAAACAATTATGAGCACACAACATATCAAACAATATCACCATGCCAAAAATCAAGATCAACAGAACTCAAATGACCTAGAAATAAAATGTATGCATGAATAGCGGGTGCAAATTTGAGGTGCTACACCCTCCAGCGGCCATTTCGACCAATTCATGTTCAAGCACTACTGTAAAGCATCTAGATTTCAACAAACGGAATCTATTCAGATAATCATCTATAGGTTCAGTGAATTTTCTTTTAATACTGGCTAATTCCTTAAGACTTATCTTAGTTTGGCCCATGTAGAATTGTTCATGAAATAATCTCTCCAAATGAGGCCAAGTATCTATGGAATTTGGTGGCAAAGTGGTAAACCACGTGAAGGCATTCTTCGTTAAAGAACTGGGGAAATATTTCATTCTTAGGTTCTCACTGTTCGCCAAATCCCCTGCCTCAGTCATGCATCTGGCTATGTGTTCTATAGTGGATTCACTAATGTCCCCTGAGAGTTTGGTGAACTTAGGGATTTTACAACCCCTTGGTAATTCAGTTTGTAGGATGTATTCTGATAAAGAAGAGGTATAATTTGGCCGTCGAAGTCCTGTATTCAGACCATTCTGGGCCATGATTCTCTCTATCATAGTAGTTAAGTTATTTTCCATCATGTTTTATTGCCTACCCCTATGAATTACTTCGTCTGCATCCTGGTCTCTATTAACCATCATTACTCTCCTAGGTTGTTCTTCAGGGACTTCCTGTCGAACTGGCTGTTGTTCTAATCTTGCCCCCATGACCCTTTCGTCAGGTGCTTGTCTAGGTGGTCGAACCTGATTTATAGTTGGTTCTTCTTCCTGGATTATAACTTGGTTTGGTCTGCGTCGAACAGAGGACTGAGGGGCGCCTAGGAAATCTGCTATACGTCCCATCTGCGCTGACAGTTGTTGGTATGTTTGGGAATTATCATTGTTAGTCCTATTTACATTCTGTATTAGGGGAGAAAAAATGGTATTCATTTCTCTGGCAAGAACTCCTACCATATCCTGGTTACTAGCATCCATTTGCTGTCTAAAGGCTACCTGGTTATTCTTTGTAAGGGTAGGAAATAGGGTGGATAATCCTTGTGATTGGGTATTTCGACCTACATGGTTCATGCCAGAACCAGAATTTTGAATTGGCGAAATAACCGTTTTATGGGGTTGAGTATATATGGAAGTATTATTTTGAAGTCCTGCCATGGAAGTAGATGGCATTCCATATGGGTATTCTCTAAAAGGACTAAAATTCTCAAATCCCGGTGGCCTAGGTGTTGTCGAATTATTTAAGGTCATGGATCCAGATGTTGGTATGACCTGTGTACTAGGGATCTCAGTGGATGCATCAATCGAACTCGTTCTGACTGTGCCTGTTCCCTAGGGGAGGAATTTGTTCCCCTTGACTGGATGTATTAACCATATTTTTTGCGTATTTTCTTTTGGTTATAGGTTGCGAATTGTTGGCTATCTTACCACTTCTAAGGTTCATGCAACACTATGATTTTTTAACTCAAAAGAATAACAACAATTTTGTAAAAGTAAAGCAAACTATTATAATTAACAGTTCTTTTGACACCGTCCCACCGGGTGTGCCAATTTGTTTACCAGTAATTTCTGACAAACAACCGCTAGTCCTCTAATATTATTAATCTTGGTAACTCACATGATCGACTAGATTGATCCTAGGACATGTGTCTCAAGAACAAGTGTTATGGTGATTTGATTCATGATTAAGTTTGTTTCTGGTTTATGAGTGGTAATTAGGGTTCTTTATCTAGCGTTAATGGTACAAAGTAAAGAGTGTTTCGACAATAACTCTTAACGAAATCTAAAGGTTTATGACTTTAAAGATAAAGGACAAATGGCAGTAATTCTGTAAAAAGGGTTTTTAAAGATAACAAAGGTAATTGGCAAAAGTAAAGATAAATAATTTGAAGTAAAAGGTTTTAAGTTTGAAAAGGTGCTGGAAATAAAGGTTTGACGAAATGTAAATGTAAAGGTAAAAGCAATGATGAAAGACTTTGAAGATAAAGGAAATTTGACAGAAGGCTTAAATGGAAATAAAGACAGTAAATGGTTTAATTTAAGTAACTTGCATTAAAAAGATAACATGAAATGTAATCATGGTGTTCTTCATACATACATTTTCAGCAAAGACTCGTTTCTCTCACTCCGGTACTTTGAGTATTTTTAGTGAATTTTGTATATCAGTTTGAACACACTGAAATCTAAAGACTAAGAATCCTATTTATAGCAATTCGACCCTAACGGTCTCTTCACAGATGATTGCCACGTTCGACGTTTTCAAGCGCTGCGTGTCTCAGATGCTTCCACGCGTTCGCCTGACGAAACTACTTCGTTTGAATTTCAAATTCTTCCCGCTCGAAGCTTCGAATCTTCCAAACGCCTATGTCGAAGAGAACTTATGGATATCCTAAAATCTTCTAAGTCTTAAGCTTCGACAAAAAGGTCCTTTCTCCCAAGAAAAAGATTTAATAAATAGTTCGACAAAGCCATTTTTACATTATTCTCCAAAACATAATATTTTCAAAGAACTTCAACCTAATTGTCGAAATCTCCAGCTAACAGACGCATACACAGAAACCATTTCTCTGCCTCTTCCTCTTCTCCGCAGTTACACACGTTATCTATTTCACCACCATTCATGTTGAGTTTTAGGTTTTTGCTATTTGTTGAGATAATTATAGGTTTTTGTTGTTGTTTAATGTTATATGTTGTTGTGATTAAGTGAGATTATGATTGTTTTTGTAGTTGTTTCATTCTTATTATGTTTTTGTATTGAGATTGTTAAGGTGTTGTTGTACTGTTGTATTATGGTATAAATTATTTTTCCGTATTATTGAAAATTGACTTAGTAATTTGATGTGTTGATTCTAAGTGTTGACATCAATTTTGGTAAAACAAAGAGTGTTCACAAGATGTCATGTGTGATGTCTAAACATAAGATATCCTATGTACCTGCTAGAGTTCAAGAACATGTGCATGGAGGATTGTTTCAGAATGCCACTTACAATGCTAAGGCGTCTGATATTGGATGTACCTGCTGGAGCTTAATTGGAAGACATGTTCATGCAGGATTGTTTCAGATGACATACACAATGTCATGGTATCTGATATGGCTGTACCTGCTATAAAAGGAAATTGGATTATGCAGGATTTTTTCCAGATGTCAGACCCGATGTCATGACATCCTGTACACAGAAAATTCAGTATGAATGTCTGGTGTTTTGTGATTGCAC
This sequence comes from Lathyrus oleraceus, assembly GCF_024323335.1. Classification (NCBI taxonomy): domain Eukaryota; kingdom Viridiplantae; phylum Streptophyta; class Magnoliopsida; order Fabales; family Fabaceae; genus Lathyrus; species Lathyrus oleraceus. The sequence goes on along the minus strand of NC_066579.1, from coordinate 364,635,265 downwards.
AATTAATGGCAATCATTGGTTGATTGAAGATATGGCTAGCTGGCACATTCTATCAGGGATTTCAACCAGATTTGTTTATTTTCCAGGAAGATCTTTACAGCTGTTATAAAAAAATTTGATTGGAAAATATATTTAGGGTTTTCAAGATGTCCAATGTTTCTATAAAAAGGGACTCAAAAAACCTGTTTGAACACACAACCAAGACTGAGCGAAATTTAGAGAGAGAGCTAGGGTTTGTGTCTGTAGGTCATTCAAGTCATCCATTGATGATTGAATTAGACTGATTTGTCTTCTTGATCAAAGCTTTGAAGCAAGATCAAAAGTGTGTCTTCTTGATTGAAACTGTGAAGTAAAATCAAGAGTTTGTAATTGAAAAGTATTTTCTTTTCACAAGGGATTGTTGTTTAAAATCACGGGTGTGTGATTGTAAGGGAAGTGAGTGGGTTCTCATATCTAAGAGTGCTTAGGTAGAAATTGCACGGGTAGAGATTGGGTGAGAAAGACTGTAACTTGGTGAAGTGTACGGATAGTCTTTGAACTAATTCTATTATAGTGAATTTCCTTCCTGGCTTGGTAGCCCCCAGACGTAGGTGAGTTGCACCGAACTGGGTTAACAATTGCTTGTGTGATTTGCTTTACCATTCTGTTTTGTTTATCCATTGTTTATAACCAGATATCAGTGTCGTGACATTACCTTCGACATCTTATATCTGATACCAGAATTTCAATTGGTATCAGAGCAGGCATCCTGCTCTGGTTCTGGGTGAGATCTAGGGACAATACTTTCTGGTACAATGGAAAGAGATGGAGGATTTGTTCATAGGCCACCAATTTTGGATGGTTCTAACTATGACTATTGGAAACCTAGAATGGTAGCCTTTTTAAAATCCCTTGATAACAAGGCTTGGAAAGTTGTCTTGACAGGATGGGTGCACTCTGTAGTCACTAAAGAAGGAGAAACCACTACTGAGAAGAAGCCTGAAGAACAATGGTCCAAGGAGGAGGATGATCTTGCTCTTGGAAACTCTAAAGCCTTGAATGCAATATTCAATGGTGTAGACAAGAATATTTTCAGGCTGGTAAATAACTGTGAAGTGGCCAAAGATGCCTGGGACAGTCTCAAGACCACTCATGAAGGCACCTCTAGGGTAAAGATGTCGAGACTTCAGCTGCTCACCTCCAAGTTTGAAAACTTAAGGATGAAAGAAGATGAAAACATTCATGAATTTCACATGAGTATCCTTGAGATTGCTAATGCTTCAGGAGCCCTGGGAGAGAAGATGACAGATAAAAAGTTGGTGAGAAAAATACTCAGGTTACTCCCTAAGAGATTTGCAATGAAGGTAACTGCCATAGAAGAGTCTCAAGACATTTCCAACATGAGGGTAGACGAGCTAATTCGTTCCCTCCAAACCTTTGAATTAGGGTTGAATGATGGTGTTGAAAGGAAAACAAAGAGCATTGCCCTCATGTCAAACACAGAAGAGGAGAAGAGTCAGGAGGGTGATGAAGATCTTGTCAATGAAGTAGCTATGTTGGGGAGGCAGTTTAATAAACTGTTGAAAAAGATGGATGTAAGATCAAAGGCAAATGTCAAGAACATCTCATCTGACATCGGTAAATCCAACAATGCTGGAAGAAAAGCAAGAGGAGATGAGAAGCCCAAAGAAGGAAAAGAGGTCCAGTGCTATGAATGTGGTGGGTATGGACACATCAGGACTGAATGTGGAACCTACCTCAAGAAACAGAAGATGAGTCTTGCTGCCACATGGTCTGATGAGAGTGATACTGAAGAGGCTGCAAATCTTGTGACTGCTTTGACAGGAAGATGGGAATCTGACGAAGAGTCAAGTGATGGTGAAGTAACCTTTGAGGAATTGGCCTCTACCTACAGAGAGCTATGTCAGAAAAGTGTTGAGCTGAACAAGCAGTCTTTAAATCAGGAGAAAGACATAACTCAACTTGAGAATGAGAAGGTAGAATTCTTGGAAACCATCTCCAAATTGAAAACAGAAGCTGTGGCTCTAAAGGTCAAGCTAGATGAAGAGCAACAAATTGAGATCCAGAAGATAGTCCAACTGGAGAAAGAAAAAGCAGAACATGTGGAAACCATCTTCAAGCTAAAGACTGAAGTTGTGCTTTTAAACTCAAAACTAGAAGAGACAACCAAGTATGTAAGGATGCTGAACAATGGATCTGACTCCTTAGACAAGATTCTTCAAACTGGACAAATCACAGGAGTCAAATCTGGATTAGGGTACCATAAAACTAAGGCTGAAAGTAGTTACACTAGCTGCAAACCTCAAGCTAAACCTAAATGCAGCAATAGTAAGAGCAGGCCCAAGATGTCACATCATATGTCACACCATCAGAAGAAAGAACAGCAAAAAGACAAACACCAAAGATGGAGATGTCATTACTGTGGGAAATTTGGACACTCAAGGCCCTTCTGCTATAAGTTGTATGGTTAACCTACCTCCTTTCATCAACAGAAGAGAAAATAGCAGGATGGCAAACACCAAAGATGGAGATGTCATTACTGTGGGAAATCTGGACACTCTAGGTCTTCCTGTTATAAGTTGTATGGTTATCCTAGCCATGTTCATCAACAAACTCACTATCAACCCAGGCCCAAATATCACAGGCCTATCAACAAGAAGCAATGGGTTCCTAAGACTAATGTTATAAGTCTAATAGCTCACAAAGAAGAGTGGTATTTTGATAGTGGATGCTCTAGACACATGACTGGGAACTCAAACCTGATAACTGATCTTCACCCTCATGACTTAAGCTATGTAACCTTTGGTGATGGAGCTAAAGGTGAAATAAAGGGGATACGCAAGCTTGAGTGCCCTGGAGCTCCTAAACTTGACAATATTCTTCTGGTCAAGGGCTTGACTTCAAATTTAATAAGCATCAGTCAGCTAGGGGATCAAGGTCTGAGTATCATCTTCACTAAAACTGAATGTCTGATTGTGAACAAAGACAGTGAAGTAATTATGAAAGGAATCAGGACCAACAACAACTGCTACATGTGGAGCTCTCAAATGGATAATCCCTCTAAGATAAGCACAGTTGCAAGAAGAATCTTCAAGGGAAAGGAAAAGTGTCAGATAAGGATGCCAAACCTCAAGGAAGAAAAGGTCATGATGGCCCAAACACCTGAACATATGACTGGTGGTATGAAGTCTGAAGGTAGCAAGAGCCTTGCTGAGACACAAGGAACTATGAGTGCAAAGGAAATTAAGAAGACATCAGATGAAAGCAACAATGCTCAACCAAGTTGGATGAAAATTCTGATGATTACATACAATGTCACACTCGATGTTATGATATTATATTATGACAACCTGGATGGTACACCTTTTAGCTGGACCAAGTACATCACTTACTTTCATCACTCATGTAGAAAATATGTTGAAAACAAACTCATAATTCTACAGCATGAAATGCAACTAACCAACAGAACTGCAAGGGATTGGTATGTTGTTCAACTAAATTATGAAAAGGGAAAATTAGGGGTTTGGTTTCTTGAGAAAGTATGGCAATTAATGAGGAGTGGAAAAGGCAACAAGAATATTGTCTGCCCAATGAAAAGAAAAAGCCACATTACTAATGAACCATCTCTTAGTATTGGAAATAGCACACTCTGCCTGCACACAATCAAACTTCTCAAAGAACCTCTGCTAGGGCAAAGAAAGTTTTCTCAAAAGTTCAACAACATGTCTCAACATCTGTCAACATATAGCTCAAAATCCTCTCATTCTAGAACTTCATCCCTGGAATTTTTAGGTGAAGAGTTGATGAACGTGACTCCTCTGAGTATGATACCAGGTAACGTTCCAAGCTCCCCTTTCATGGCTAGAGCTAAGCAAGGTAACACTCCTGAAAAATCGCCTGATAAAGAGGACATTCACTCTACTGATCGCATCATAAGAAACCTAGTTACTAGGATACTGAACGAAGAGCATGGAGTTAAGGACATTTTTACCCCTCTGTCCAGAAGGGAACCCTCACCTGAGGAGGAAAGTCAAGCTGTGAAAGATGATAACTCATCTAAAACAGTAAAGGAAGTAGCTACTGAGGGTCTATGTTCTCTTGGAAAAAACTTACCTAGTATGTCCCCTGATACTGCTCAGGACATTGAGGGAGAAGGGTCTGAGGAAGAAGATGACACGTTGGTCAATCTTGTGAAAACAAGTGTAGCAAATAGACTGAGAAAAAGGAAGAGTAAGGCTAAGATAAGGACAGGCAGGAAAGAGAAAAGGGTTGCTGGTATAGGTCCCTCCAAATCTTGGAGTAAAGTAGAGGTCAGGAAGAAGAAAGACAGTGAAAGTTCTGAATCTAATGAGAATGTTGAAGACAATGTTCCAGACATCTCCTCTGACAAAAGAAAGGTTGTTAAGAAGTCTTCCAACAAAGTAGCTGCTGAGCACCTAGACAAATGGAGGTTTGTCACTCAAAGAAGGGTAGCAGTTGAACGAGAACTGGGGAAAGAGACTATTGAAGTGAAGGAAGTAATGGAGTTAATCAAGGCAGCTGGTCTTATGAAAACTGTGACTGCTCTGCCTCAATGCTATAAAGGGCTAGTCAAAGAATTCATTGTAAACATTCCTGATGAGAGTTATGGAAGAAGCAGCAAGGAGGTCTGCAAAGTGGTTGTTAGGGGTAAGTGTGTGAAACTTTCACCAACCATCATCAACAGGTTCCTGGGGAGAGGAACTGATGAAGGGGTAGATCTAGAGGCTACAGATAATGAGATCTGTAGGATGATCACAGCTGGCCAAGTTAAGGAATGGCCTAGTAGGAAACACCTTTCAGCTAGTAAACTAACTGTCAAGTATGCCATCTTGCATAAGATTGGTTCTGCAAATTGGGTACCTACTAATCACATATCTACCATCTCCATTGCTCTTGGGAGGATCATTCATGCCATTGGAACTAAGATAAACTACAATTTTGGAAAGTTTGTGTTTGATCAAACCATCAAGCATGCCTCCACCAATGCTGTAAAGTTGCCCATTGCATTCCTATCTATCATCTGTGGCATCATCCTGAGTCAACAACCAGGAATCCTGAGTACAAGTGATATTCCAAACAGGAGAAAGACACCTCTATCAATTCACTATAAACTTTTTGAGGGTAGTCATGTCAATGATGTTGTTATGACATCTGCTAGAAGGGAACCTGCATCTCAAGGGAGTCTAATTAATCAATTGAAAGATACCTGCAAGGAATTAGAGAAAGGTATGAAGGTGGCCAAGGCAAGAAAAGAAGCTCTGGAAGCCCTTATCTGTAGCCTGGAAAAGGAGGAGTCAGAGAAGGCTGGAAAGGATTCAGATGGAAAAACACAGTCCAGTGGTAGCTCTAGAAGCTCTGAGGGTTCTGAAGATGAAAATGAAGGTGAGGGAGATACTTCTTCTTCTGATTAATTGTTCCTGGCTGAATTGAAGACTGGAAGGTGTGGTGGAAGTTGTTGCTGTTTGGAAGGCTGTTGTCTTGTTTGGTTTTTGTTTTTGTATTTTGTGGCAGTCCTCTTGATACCTGTTATGTAATATTTAGGGCTCTTAATGAGTTCCTTGAATTTTTTCATTATCTCATCTTTCTGCTGTGTATAATGATGTTGTGTACTTCCTGAATATTCTGTTTTAACATGCTTAATGTTATAACATCAATTTTAACTTTCTCTGCTAGACTAATAGACATTTATTTTGTCTGATTGGTCACCTTTGGTCAATTTTGACTAAAAAGGGGGAGAAGTGCTTGATATGGAAGTTGGATGTGGCTGATCAGAAGGACAACTATTATTGATATGATGCACAGGTGCTGATGTTGAAGCAGATGTCAGCCTATTTTTTATGAATGCACAGATTTAAGGGGAGAAGAAGTACCCTGGTGCATTGTGCATTTGTGTGTCTTACTAGTTGCATCTATAACTAGTAATTCTGATGATTGTTGCACAGATTTAGGGGGAGGAGAAGTACCCTTGTGCATGTGTGTATTACTCGTAGCCATAGCTAGTAATTGTTTTTTGCTTCTGCTGCTGTTTAAACTACTGTTATGTGGTTTAACTACTGATAGTTTGCCTTGTGAATAAAAAGGACAGATATATGTTTTAGCCAAAATTTGCCAAAGGGGGAGTTTGTTGATTCTAAGTGTTGGCAACAATTTTGATAAAACAAAGAGTGTTCACAAGATTTCATGTGTGATGTCTTAACATAAGATATCCTATGTACCTGCTGAAGTTCAAGAACATGTGCATGCAGGATTGTTTCAGAATGCCACTTACAATGCTAAGGCGTCTTATATTGGATGTACCTGCTGGAGCTTAATTGGAAGACATGTTCATGCAGGATTGTTTCAGGTGACATACACAATGTCATGGTATCTGATATGGCTGTACCTGCTATAAAAGGAAATTGGATTATGCAGGATTTTTCCCAGATGTCAGACCCGATGTCATGACATCCTGTACACAGAACATTCAGTATGAACGTCTGGTGTTTTGTGATTGCACAATTAATGGCAATCATTGATTGATTGAAGATATGGCTAGCTGGCGCATTCTATCAGGGATTTCAACCAGATTTGTTTATTTTCCAGGAAGATCTTTACAGCTGTTATAAAAAAATTTGATTGGAAAATATATTTAGGGTTTTCAATATGTCCAATGTTTCTATAAAAAGGGACTCAGAAAACCTGTTTGAACACACAACCAAGACTGAGCGAAATTTAGAGAGAGAGTTAGGATTTGTGTCTGTAGGTCATTCAAGTCATCCATTGATGATTGAATTAGACTGATTTGTCTTCTTGATCAAAGCTTTGAAGCAAGATCAAGAGTGTGTCTTCTTGATTGAAACTGTGAAGTAAAATCAAGAGTTTGTAATTGAAAAGTATTTTCTTTTCACAAGGGATTGTTGTTTAAAATCACGGGTGTGTGATTGTAAGGGAAGTGAATGGGTTCTCATATCTAAGAGTGCTTAGGTAGAAATTGCACGGGTATAGATTAGGTGAGAAAGACTATAACTTGGTGAAGTGTACGGATAGTCTTTGAACTAATTCTATTATAGTGAATTTCCTTCCTGGCTTGGTAGCCCCCAGACGTAGGTGAGTTGCACCGAACTGGGTTAACAATTGCTTATGTGATTTGCTTTACCATTATGTTTTGTTTATCCATTGTTTATAACCAGATATCAGTGTCGTGACATTACCTTCGACATCTTATATCTGATACCAAAATTTCATGATGTATTGAAAACATTGTTGTTGTATTGTTAAATCATTTTACAGGCTTTTGATATAAATTTTAGAATTTATTATGGACCGTAGTTGGATGAAAGCTGATATATTATATCCGGTGTATGAGAAATGAGTTTTTGAATTCCTTGAATACGGGGAACAAAATCTTCCTAATAATAATGGGATAATTTATTGTCCTTGTGTTATATGCAAGAATATTAAAAAAAAAGTTTAAAGAAAGAAATATTTCATCACCCATGTTGTGATGGAATTTGTCAAAATTATATAATGTGGAAGTGTCATATTGAAGTAGATAAAAAAAACTATAACGTCACAAAGACATGAAGGTGATGTAATGGATGATTGACTAGAAGATATGATATACGATATTCGAGAATATTCTATTAGGAAAGCTCATATTTATGATACTTTATGTGGTGATAATGATACATCATTAAATAAGGCGTGCACAAGTTTTACACGATTGTCTGTGGTGTTAAAATTGTTTAATCTGAAGGCAAAAAGTGTTGAACTTTAGATGCTCATAGCGGAATTTCAAGAATATCAATCTTTATATTTAACCCAAATATTATCATGCATATATCAATATGAATCATATTGTTGGACTTTAGATGCTTATAGCGGAATTTCAAGAATCTCATTCTTTACATCTAACCCCAAAATTGTCATGCATGTATCAATATGAATCATATAAAGTATAAGAATACATACCTTTGATACATGAATCCAAGAAGGTGCTAGCTTTCAATGGGGATCTTCGAGAACGTCAAGCATCATTCCTCTAGTGTTGGTCCACGAGCAACAATCAGATCACCATGTATGCTAGTACGGAAGGGAGAACTAAAAGATAGGAGGAAGAGAATGCAAGGAGACACTCTCCAAAATTAGAATTTATATCTTGGATTAATGATGATAGAATGATGAGTATTTCGCATGTAACCTCTATCTTATATAGGGTTAAATGGATGAGGATTGATTAAGTCCATAATGTCATACATTATGTGACTTAATCATCCCTTTTAAGATCATTTCTTTTTCAATCCATAACCTTCATAACCTCACAATTTTTTTCCCAATCTATAACCTCATAATTTAATCCTTATGTTACTATTTGTGTGACCTCCTAGGATCCAATAATATTAGTATTCGGTCAAATATTTTTGTCAAATAAAACAAAATTGGCTTCTAGCAAAGCATTATGATCACCTAATATTATTGAATATTTTATCTCCATAAACTGTCCAATTCATTGAAAGACAAAATCCTTCAAAAAATGAGTGGACGGGTAAAAATTTCACAGAATTGCTTGAGTTAATGAAACAAGTAAATATTTTTTTATTTTTTATTCATAATTTATTGTATGTTATAATTTTTAAGTGTTATATACTAACAAATATTATTATTTGAAATTATAGGTGTTTAGAGAAAAGACACCAAAAAACGTCTCTGGTCATGATGTGGATCTTGATTCCTTCAAGATAATGAAGTAATGCATAATATTTTTGTATGTTAATTGATTTCTTATTTGATATAATGATGTGTAAATTGTATGTTATTTTGGTGCTATTTTGATTTTGATGTAATACAATTTTTGGTTCTTAATAGTGCCAATTTGTTTTAGATTCACAAATGTATTATGTTGTTGTTTCTGATTAACAAAAATACAGGTTTAAAAATGAAAACTCTATAAAATCAAAAAATTATTTTAAAAAAAAAAATATTTCTTCACAGTTAATTATGGAAACTGTGGTGATATTTAGTGTGCTATCATGTTTAAAAAATGCCAAAAATAGTGTTGTTGGGTATCGAACCAATGATCTTTCAACTTTTCACTACATTTATTTATTTCAACTGTGGTGATATGTAACACGCTTTCCATTTTATTACCATTGTCAATAACCTGTGGTGGTAAGTATCTCACTTACTACCACACCCTACGTTATCATGGACCTTCAACCGTGGTCAAATGTTTATTCCAACCATTGTGAAATGTATATCTTATAGTAGTGTTTGGTAGAGTTGAGTGAAGACACCTACAAAACAAAGTTGGAAGTGTCCAGAACCTTCAGTATAACAAAAGTCCAGACAAGGGACATCCGGTAGGACTTAGTAAAAATTGTTGCAGAGGGATGCTGAAGCATAAATTTGTGTCTATGATGGAATTGACTCAAGATTAATTGGATCTTATGAATTGACAGTTTTAACGTTCCACCTCAACAGAAGGGAAATCGAAATCCAAACCATGTTTAGCTTAAGCATTATTTAGCTTGAAGTTTTCATTGTTGTTGTGATTATCCGTTGTACCAAAAACTCTTGAAATAATTTGTACAATAGTGGAAGATCGGACAAATTTACATAGACTTGTCATTAGAGATTGAATTAAGTGCAAAGCAATAACGAACACATTGAATTAGTATAAATAATTATGTACGATTTCTTTATCCATATCCCTCTTTAATTTTAAGTATCATATTGAATGCTTAAGATTTATCTATTTATTAGAAATCGCACTAGATTCAGTTTAGAAGCCTTTAATTTTAAGTATCATATTGAATGCTTAAGATTTATCTATTTATTAGAAATTGCACTAGATTCAATTTAGAAACCTTGTATATATTGAATTTAGGCAATCGACGCATTGCTTGTTTATCTTCTTCATCCTTTCCATTTCATTTTATTGTCTGATAATCGTGTTAATCCGGTAATTGTTCCGTTCGCGCCTATTATACTAATTCCGTTACTAACTTTTTTGCTTTTACGAAACTTTGATTAGTTTTTGAATGAAACTTTTGAAATTGATTTTTAGGAATTGGTCTATTCAACCCCATCCTAAACCATTCTACACTTAAACATTATTTTAGAGTTTGAAGAGGAGGTAAAAAGAAGATTTTCAAAGAAAAAAATATTTTTAAAAAAAATAAAAAAAGTCTATAACATTATTTGAAAAAAAAATATTTTATATAAAATAATAAAATAATATTTATCATTAACATATTTTTAATTTTTAAAATAGATTATATTTAAACTATTCATATAAGTCATCCAAAATCCATAAAACTCATCATCCAATACAATTTTTTAATTATCCAAATTAATTAAATTTTAATTCTTAAATAAAAATAAATCATTCAAAACTTTCGTCATCCCAACCCCTCTATTCTTTTAACTCAATCATTCACTTTTTTTTTCGAAATTCTCATCCTTTATTTCCCCAAATTCCCAAACAAAACCTTACATTCTACCCAACAATTCAGGGTCACATAATATAGTAAAACGAACATGTTGTTATGTGTAAAGTAAACAATAGAACCTGCTATAACTTCTATAAGGGACAAGAAGGACCTTGAAAGTAAATAATTTATCATAACAAACTAAAAACACCAAAAGACATGCATGTGTATAGCCTTGGACGTTTGTTTACAAACTGACAAAATACTATAAACAATTTGGTGTGTAGTGTGACTCTCGCCCAAATACTAGCATGGGCTCTCGATTAATATTTCATTTTATTGTTACCACTCTCAGCTTTCTTGAAACATGAACCTAATTTGGCTTGTTTTTTTCTTGTATGTCATAAAAGTCTTGATATTAATTCAAAAATGTAATATACTCCCTTTATTCGAATTTATAAACACATTTTCATGCATGTTACTAAACAGTATTCCACCTAGTTTTATTTATAAAATAAGTTTTTAAAAAATTTATTGAATAATCGATTTATTTGGTTTATATATTATTTAAATTTATTAGATATTTAATGTATTTAAAATTTTATTTTTATAAATAGGATAAAAAAAGAGAATAATTTTACTTTTAGTGACCATTTTTCTATCCATTATAAAAAAATGGATATTGTATACTTAACCAATCAACTGCCAATATTTAATTTTTTATTATATTTAACTATTTATTAAATTATATAGTTTTTGATTATTTTCAAAACATTTTACTCTGAAAACATCCACAAGAACTTACTTTAATTATTTAATGCATCTACTAATATTTTTAATTATTTTACTCTTTCTAATTACTTAAATAACTTATGAAATTAAATATCTATATAATCTATCAGTTTTTTTT